>NC_045429.1:399203668-399518168 GCF_902635505.1 Sarcophilus harrisii | reverse complement strand
CAAAATGAAAATTAAATTAAAAAGTTTTTGCACAAACAAACCCAACAGAAACAAGATTAAAAGGGAAGCACAAAGCTGGGGGGGGGGAAATCTTTATAGCTAGTGTTTCTCATAGAAGTCTCATTATATTTATAAAGAACTGTGTCAAATTTATGTTTGTTCCCCAATGAAAAAAATATGAACAATTTTCAGATGACAAAATTAAAGCCACCTATAGTTATATGAAAAAATGCTCCAAATCACTATTAAATTAGAGAAATGCAAATTACAACTCTGAAGTAACACCCCATACGTCTCAGATTTGCTAAAATGACAGGAAAGGATAATGATAAATGTTGAAGAGAATGTGGGAAAACTTGGACACTAATGTATTGTTTGTAGAGTTGTGAAATAATCCAGTTATTCTGGAGAGCAATCTGGAACTATGCCCAAAAGACTATAAAACTATGCATACCTTTTGACCTAACAGTGCCATTACTGGGTCTCTGTCTCAAGCAAGTCATAGATAAAAGGACCACCATGCACAAAAATATTTTTAGCAGCTCTTTTTGTGGTAACAAAGAATTCAAAATTGAGTAGGTGCCCATTAATTGGGGAATGGCTGAATAAGCTGTGGTCTATGAAGGTAACGGAATATTGTTGTTCTATAACAATGATGAACAAACTGGTTTTAGAAAGTTCTGGAAAGATTTACACAAATTGATGTTGAGTGAAACAAGTAGAACCAGGAATACATTGTACACAATAACAGTAAGAATGTGAATGATCAACTATGAAAGACTTGGTTCTTCTCACTGGCTCAGTGATCCAAAGCAATACCAATAAACTTTGGGCAGAAAATGCCATCTGCATCCAGAAAAAAGAACTATAGAAATTTAATGAAAATCAACAAAACTATGTTCACTTCTTTTTTCTGTTTTTTTTCTCCTATGTTTTTTCCCTTTTGTCCTGACTTTTTTCTCCCAACGTAAACCAGTGTGTATTAAAATAAAGAATTAAGAAACAAACAAAAAAATCTGGTAAGTGGACATTAATATAATCCATTTTCTTTGTAATGCTATATAGTTTATTTAATACATTTAAAAACCTATTTTGAGAAGGGTTCCAGAGACTTCACCACACTGCTAAAGGGATTTATGACACAGAAAAAATTAAGAACCCAAAGAATATATGGTTTTTGAGAAAACTGGAAGCAGTGAATCCATGATCCTATGGACAAAGCCCTTTTAAATTGTGAAATATTGTGATCCTATTATATGCCACTAATTGAAAATGAATCAAGTTCTGTAGAATTGTTGCCACTATAATCTATGGAATATGGTTTATTTGTCTACAAAATCTGCTAATGCAAGAATATTTGGACTATCAGAAAGCAATGGACTAGAATCAAGTTGTTACAGGGGAGGGGAAGACTACAAGATCTTTGAACTAAATAAGGAGCAGAGATCCTTTGGAATATGGAGAGGGGTGAGGCTAAGAATCAATAGCTTCACAGCAGGTCTTTTCCCTCCTGCCAGGCTTCTCCTCAGACAGCTGGCCTCTTAAACCACAGGTGGGATTTTAGCATTACAGATCTTTGAGTCTACCAGGTGCACAATAAATAGAAGATATTAATGATCTTGATTTTTCCAGCTGGCAACCCAATACACAGATTGTGAGTTCCTGGGAAAAAACATGTAAGGCACTCAACAAGTGTTGATTAATCACCCACAGTGTATAGCCATGTGGTAAGAAAGAATACAAATACACAAGATATGTTTATTTATTTCTATTTCTCTTCTCTCAGGTAAAAATGTTTTCCAGTCACCAGTACCATGTTAGTAGAAGCTATACCATTTTCCCTTGCTTTCTCTTTGTTGAGGTAAGTAAATAATTTTGGGAAATCTACTTTTAAATGGTTGAATTTCTTATAAAAGAGCTGCTTTGATATTTTTGACTCTTTGCTGTATCTGTGATGTCACTCTTGAGCACAGATGACAAAGTCTTTTCTTTTTGTATTGCATTCCAATCCTTCCAAAAATCTTCTATGGCAGATATGCCCAAAATACTGAGAGTTTTCTTTGATGCCTCATTTTACTGGGTGGGTACTAAAGTAATATATGAACCATTTATAAGGTATCCCTATGTGACTAGCCCACTTCTTTTCTTAGTCATAAGTTATCCCTATGTTACTAGCCCACTTCTTTTCCTAGTCATGAGTTTTTACATCTTTTATGATGCTTCCTGTGCAAAATTCTTTATTAGTGATACAGATCATTAATTTTAATAGCTTAAAATTGCACTAAGAATTTCAGAACAAGCTACAGAATAGCCTAGAAAATATGGAATCCAAAAAAGTTTTCCAATATCACAATGAATTGTTGACCTTACTAATATAGGTAATCCCTCCATTGATTCAGATTAAAACTCACATCTATGTCTTATTCTACAAAGTTCTTGTTCATGTGTTTCTGAACATTTTAGCCAAAGGAAATCCATCCAATTTGTAGTGATCTTCTAATTTTTCTGATTTATTTTGCATGGCAATAAAGCATGAAAGCTACTCAAATTATCCCCTATATCACTAGCTCATTTTCTGATCCAGGTATACATTTCTCTGGCAACATTCTTTTTTTTTTTTCTTTTTTTTATTAAAGCTTTTTATTTTCTACGCATATGCATGGATAATTTTTTGACACTGATCCTTGCAAACCCTTATGTTCCAAATTTTCCCCTCCTTCCCCCATATTTTCCCCTAGATGGCAAGTAATACAGTATATGTTATACATGTTAAAATATATGTTAAATCCAATATATTAAACATATTTGTACAATTCTCTTACTGCATAAGAACGGTCAGATCCAAAAGGAAAGAAAATAAGAAAACAAAATGTAAATGAACAACATTAAAAAGAGAGAAAATGCTATGTTGTGATCCATACTCAGTTCCCACAGTCCTCTCTCTGGGTGCAGATGGCTCTCTTCATCACAAGACCATTGGAATTGACCTCAATCATCTCATTGTTGGAAAAAGTCATGTTCATCAGAAATGATCATTGTATAATCTTGCTGTTGCTGTGTACAATGATCTCTTGGTTCTATTCATTTCATTTAGCATCAGTTCATATAAGTCTCTCCAGGACTCTCTAAAATCATCCTGCTGATTGTTTCTTACAGAACAATAATATTCCATAACATTCATATAACAAAATTTATTCAGCCATTCTCCAACTGATGGGCATCTACTCAGCTTCCAGTTTCTTATCTGGCAAATTCTCAACACCACTTATCCTAGAACCAATCTGTCAGCCAACTAGTGTAATGGGCTGAGGCTTGAGTTGATGCACTGAGGTTCCAAGCATGTGAGGCTAAATAATAATTGGATCATACTCTATTAATATATATGCTTGGATAAAGAATGGCCCCCGCCCACTCTCTGTGCAAGTCCTGATGTGTTGTATAGGAAATGACGATTTTGGTGGGTGGAGGCGGAGAGACAAGAAGAGAGGCTGGGAGAGGTTGCTGGCTGGGTTCGATTCTGGTGGCTGGTGGTCTCGTGGCTTCTGGTCTAGCTAGCTTCTTGACTCAGCTGCACACATTGCTATTGCCAATTCTCTTCCACCTCCGATCTTTCTTCATCTCCATTGAGAATAAAGATTGACGATTTTCCCCTAACCTGAATTCCTGACTCTGGCTGATTTTAAAATACCTGGTCATCACAAATTAGTATGTATTAAATCAATCACTTCATTGCAGAAAGCTGAAATTATGAAAATGTGGGTTGTTTTTGTCCCCTAAAATGCTACATGTATCCAAGATAAACAGATGTTTTGTTCAGTCAGTCCTGGGTTCAGAAGGATTGCATCTGCCTCCTAATTCCCTGTTTGATAATCCTTTCTTTGAAGAGATTTCAGAGATCATTTAGTCTTACCAATATGTGAGCAGACACCAGTGACCAATGATTTCATCTCCATTTGAAGACCTCAAGTAATGGGGAATTCACTACCTCCTATCCCTCTACCTCAGAGGAGCAATGACACTTTTGGGCTGTTCTAATTTTAGAGAAGCTTTCTTTACATCAATTTTAAGTCATCTATTTGGACCTTCCTATCAGTACCATTGAAGAAGTCTTCTAGAGTCTTGAATGGATTTTCCAATCTCTCTTCCATCTCTCAGCCTTTCCAATACTTGAGGATTTTCAAAATATTCATTTCATCTCATTTTCTTCAAGATAACCATGCTCAGTTTTTTTTTTCATTTGTGATCTCTTGCCTTTATTTTGTTTATATCAAATAAACCAACACTTATTAAATACCTATTATGTACCAGGTTCTGGGCTAAGTGCTAGTAATACAAAGAAAGGTCCTTACTCTCAAGAAAGAAAAAAAATCTCTGCTTTCAAGTTATTCACAGTCTAACAGAAAAGATGACATGCAAACAACTGTGTAAATGAGACATATACAAAATATATTGGAGATTATTTCAGAGAAAAGCACTAGAATTAAGAGGGATTTAAAAAGGCTTATTTCTTCTTTGGGGGAAATATCATTTTACACAGCTCATTTGTAATGGCTAATGCTCCTGACCCCCCAATCTGTGTACTTTCCATTTAGATAAATTAGTCACAGTGACAAAATTGACTATTAAACATGAAACATTTACTAAACAAGAAGCAAAATCATTGATAGTGCAATAAATAGAGTTCTGGGCTTGAAGTCGGGAAGATGCATCTTTCTGGTTCAAATCTGAACTCAGATACTTATTAACTACATGACCCTGAGCAAGTCACAGAACCCTGTTTGCTTCAGTTTCCTCATCTATAAAATGATCTAGAGAGGGAAATGGCAAATCATTCCTGTTTCTTTGTCAAAAAAAATCACTTTTTGGGGTCACAAAGAGTCCAACTTGACTAAATAGCAACAAGATTTTCAAAATAAAAGCAAAAGTATAAAAAATAAGTATTAATTATGTTAGCTAGCATTTATATAGTGCTTGTAAAGTACTTTACAAAATTATTTTGAGAATCTTGAGGCAGAAGCTATTATTATTTTTATTTTACCGATGAGAAAACTAAGGTTAAGACAAGTTATGGGGGATTTGCCCAGGCTCATACAATTTGTGTGTGAAGTAGTAATTTGAATTCATGTCTTCCTGACTCAAAAGTCCAATGTTATATATACTGAATTACCTAACTACCTGAAGAATCTTTAGTCACACTTTCTCACAAATGTATACAGTGACCTTGGGCTTGAAAGATGGAATGACAGTGGGATCATAAATAACTTAGCAGTGAGAATTCTAAGTAGGGAAGCCACGAACCTGACACAAGTAATAATTCTGGGCAATGGTCACGGATACGTATGGTGTCTTTGTAGAACAGTATGCACTGTGTCACTGGCTAGATAGGGACTGTACCCCTATCTCCTGTTGCTTGTGGCTCTTCTCTGATACGCTTGGTTCTGAAACAGAATTAAGCTCTTTTATCTAAAAGCAGCTGGGCATCTGGAGAGCTTTCCAGGCAATTCTGTTCCCCTGGTTAGACACTGCGGGAGGATGATACTCTTTCAATGAAAAGTATTCTTTCATTTGGGAATCTGTCAAGCTGTTCAGGTGCACTTTAGGAGATGTTGCCTTTTGAACCACAGAGGTCAATAAAGAAAAAATACAAATAAGCTTCTGAAGGGTTTCTCTTCTCTTAAGCTATAGATGGGAGAATAAAATAGTGCAGCCCTTCTCCAGCCTAATATTCATACAATATAGGCTATTGCTTTTTTCAATCATCTCTTTCAAACAAAGTTTTCCTCTTATCACAAAAGATTCCTGCACCAACTGAAGATCTTGCCGTTTTTAATCAGACAGTCATAGAGGCATTCAACTCATGTTAGTTTGCAGTTCTATCAGCCTTTCTGTTCAGTCTCCCGTAATTAACTTCTTTCATTGGCTTCTCTTAGTTTTCTAAGATGGCTTCTCAATTTGGGGCATATCTCCTATTGTCTCAAATCAGAGCCTCCTATAAAATAACTTCTTTCTATAGCTGAGAAAAACAAAATAGATGATTTTGTTAAATAGATTGACGAGACAAATAGTTCCACACTCTCTAAATAATTATTTCTTGTAGACTTTGCCAGGAATAAATTTCCAAGTCCTAAAAACAATCATATGTAAATTAGCCACTGAAAAACAATGTGATGCAGTCATCTTAACAATCAGTCTATAATTTTTGCCTCTGAGGGATGTTTACATTATGGTTTGTCAGAACTTTATCTATCTCTTCTTAAATATGTTTATCTGCTATTTTTTAGACTCTTTTTATTTCTCCTCAAGCTTCTTTTCTCTGTTTCATACTAAATGTTCTTTTCCTTCCCTTGCAATAAGCATAAATGCTCAAATAAGAAAGGCAGCATTTTACATTGTATTCCTTATTTTTAGCTCCATTATGTATCTCATAAGAGCAGTTATCATGTTTGGGATGTATGTTGGTACATCTCTAACATTCAAAGGTCAGTGCCAAAGAGGGGTCTATGATTGTTTTCTAATTCAGTATCTCTCAGTGCCTCTGGAAGAAATAGTAAACCAATACAAGATAGGTCACATCAATTTCAACTCAGTATGGCTTTAGTTATGTGAGTTTGTGTGTGTGTGTGGAGAGAGAGAGAGAAACATACTCATTTATTAACAAGAAATGATAAGGGAATTCTAGCTGAGATGGAACGGCCAATTCAGAGTTAGAAATTTTCATTTTAAATTGATTATGTTTATAATGCCATAAATTTCATAAATACAATGACAATGATTTTTAACATAATTATGCTATATATTTTCATGAAGGAAATGAATATTTCCATACAAATGAAAAATGCAAAATGGTTAGTAGTTTGTCCCAGTGATGCCTTCTTGGATGGAATATCTTTCATCTGAAACATATTAAATTGGGCTCCTGGAGCCTTTATTGTATCTTTCTTTAACCCCTTTATACACAATGTGGGAAAATAGATGTTTGAAGTGTGGGGGCCAACATAGATGAAAGAAACACAAAGTAATTGTGTTTTTAAACTATTTTATTTTGCTCAAATTCAAATAAATTTGTTATGCACCTATTTGTAAAGAACAATATTTTTTTTTTTTTGGAGGAATGGCAAAAACAAATGAGATATTGTCCCTGCCCTCAAAAAACTTGTAATCGAATACATTCCCTGTGTGATTTTGAATAGATCACTTAATCTTCTTGGCTTTAGTTTTCTTATTTTAATTTTGGAAAGATATAATTTCTAGAAGCCCTTTCAATTCTAGATCTACAATCTAATGCAAGATAAGAAATGTTTAGAAACAAATAACATTTCAAGCTTAATTGGGTGGCTGACAGAGATATGTTTGTGCTCATCAAGAAGTAAATGTGTCTAGTGATGGAAGGTTTTATGGAAGTCATGTTTTTGAGATATAATTTAAAATATGGGTGGGAATTCAACAAGTGCAATTGCAGGTAGGACATTCTGGAAGAAAGGAACTTCTTTTCTAAGATTCAGAAAGAACACAGATTTTGGAGAAAATAATCAAAAATAGCAACCTTTAGATACTGTAAAGAAAAACCAATAACTTTTAGTAACACTCTCACCTTATCAATGAGGTTTAATGTAATGAATAAGCAATTAAAAGATGACTTCATTTATTAGGACAAAAAAGGATTCAGGGATTTTTTCTAATTTTTTTTTTTAATTTTCTGAGTGTGGAAAGGAAATGTCCTAGCCAAAATGTCAGTTTAGGAGTATAACCGGAAACTAGGAAACATTGAAAAAGTGTCCTAAATTTCCAGGATAAGTAATTAGCACTTGCAATGATGAAAAATTTCTCAATAAATGGAAAAGGAGGAGGGGTTGGCAATCTGAAATTTCTGAAGGCTGAAGTGGACTTATAAGAACAGAGTAACAGCCATTCATTCACATTTACATAGTGTTTTATTTTGCACAAAATAAGAGATATAGGGCTTCTAGATTGGTCTTGTGATTCATACTCTGTTCTCATCAATTAACCTCTCAATGCTGGAGGAAACTTTTCAAGTTTAGGAGTAGATGCTGACCTGCCTTACCAGAGGGAGTTTCCTATAACAATGAAATCATAATTTAAGTCCCTAGCCCTGTCTCTTGTGTTCTATCTTAAATGTTTTACATCAAAAGATTGCCATGACAATATCAAGGCATCTAACCAAATTTGTTAGACCTAAAATAAATTATCAGACATTATGGAAGGCTTTTCCCTGCATTCTTCTTGAATGATGGCAAATATTGCAACTTTTTTCTTTCTTCCCTTCTCACTTTTGCCCCTCTACTATTTCAATCCTGTGAAGTATATTTCAACTCTGAGCTTCTGCAATTCTGTGATTCTTCTTCATCTGGAATCTTCATTTTTCAGGGAAGGAAAGACAAGCATTTGTCATACTGATGATTGTGCATGATTAATCTATTTCCATTTGAATCACTTCAGTCACTTCCTTTATGGTATCCATCTTTGGTTTAGCAAAGTAAAGTGCATGCTAAGCAAGGCCTCTCTAGTATAACTGTGTACTTTCCAGAAATAATGATAAAATAAAAAATTCCTACACAGGAAAATTCTTGCTTACAAGAACTTCAAAAAGTTTGTTTTTATACAGATTGCTTGAATATTTACAAAAAATATTGTTACAGATTCTCTAAGCCATGATTGAGGGTAGAAATTATGTCATACTTTAACTCACCATTCTTGCTTAAAAAAAAAAAAAAACAACAACCTTTACTGCAAAAGTATATATGTTTCATTAGAATTAATTAAACCAATTCACAAGATGACAGCATGGGAAACTATTAATAATTCAATTCTTTTAGGTTTCATTTTTTTTCTTTATACTTTCATGTTCCATTTCTGTCTTCAGATTTTTGGTGACATGGGGGGAAAAAGTCATATCAGGGGAGAAAATTCCAATAAACACAATTGTCCTTTGAAGTTACCAAATATGACATTTAAGATACCCCCCCAGTTTTACTCCTCTTTTAAGACAGCAAAAAAATTCAACTGATGACATTTAAAAAATGGTAGATGTCTTTTTACTATAAATGTTTGATGTTTTACTATTATTTTAAAAGATGTTTTACTCTAGGTATTCCTTGCTGTAGTCTGTACTATTTTAATAGCTGTTACCAAAGACATGAAAATTATTTATAGTTAAAACTTTATATGTAATGGGAGGGAACAAGTTCAACAAAAATAATATTTTTCTTCCTTCATTTTCCTTTTAAGTTAATCAAAAAGTAATTAAGTGTATATTGTGTGCTTAGTACTATACAAACTATTGCATTGTACTGACTTAAAGAAAATGATTTCTTGCTCTTGAGAAGTTTTTATATGTCTAAAATATATACATAAATATATATATTCATTTGTATAAAATATTTACACATATATAATAGATATGGATATTTATACATATGTATATTCACATAAATATTATACATTCATTAATATAGATTTGCATCAAAGCAAAGTAATTCTGTAACACTAAAAACAGCAGAGCAGATGCTGATCTGCATATGTCACCTTTCTCCAGAATCTCTGGCACCATTAAGGGATTTGGGAGGGATCTAGGCTTTATCATTGATTAAAAACCCAACTGATTATGTTCTTTCGGTTTTAGTGCCCCCAACCCTAGTTCCATTTAATCACTTTGCTTTTAGAATAGCATTTACAAAAGAATATTTCCTTCAAAGTAGCAAGAACAAATAATTCAAGATGACAACTTGGTGATACATATTTGGGCTGCAGCCTTGAATTTGGTCTTTTAAAGGGAGAGCCAAGGCAGAAGTTGAAGGAAAAGAAATTAGTTTAGTTTTGGATACCTTGAGTATAAGATGTCTATGTTACATTCAATTTGAAATGTCCAGTGGGCACATAGCTATATAAAAGATTGGAGGTCAGTAGAGGTTAGGGTTAGAAGAATAAATTGGAAAATCATCAATACAAATATGATAGTTTGATCCATGGAAGTTGAGAAGACCACAAAATTAAATTAGATTCCAAATATTAAATTAATATAAAGAGATAATTGAAGAGGGCTTAGGAGAGAGCCTTGGTGGACATCCATAGTTAATGGGATAACAATCCAATAAGGAAATTAACAAGTTATGATTAGATAAAGAGGAGAATCAAAAGATGTAGTGTCACAAAAGCTTAGGGAGAAGAGAATATTAAGAAAAAGATGATTGACAAGGCTTCTGAGGAGTCAAGAAGGATCAGGATTGAGAAAAAATCATTACATTTGGTGATTAAGATTTCATTGGAAAGAATAGTTTTAATTGGATGGTGAAGTCAGAAGATAGACTCCAGAAAGTTAAGGAGGCATTGCGAGGAAAAGAGTCTACCTCTTAGCAGATGGTAGCAAATGTAGAGATGCAAAATTAAATAACTAGTTAGAAAAACACAGAGGTAGAATGAATATATCCAAATGGCAGATTATTGTGGTATACAGCCAAGCATTGAGAGAAACAAAAGATGATCATAAAAGACTTCATAGAAAAAAGAAGGAATTAGAGCATTCTCTACATGATCATGATCAAACATCATGAGCAAAGGGTCAGTCTACGAATCTTTTAAATAATACTCACAAAGTTCTGCAATTGGAACAGACTTAAAAAATAATTTAGTCCAAATTTTTCCCATGGAGGAATAAATACATTTGAACATATCCAGTGATTAACCTGGTAAAGAGCCACAAGAGAATGCCATAGAGGAATCAGTTGAATATGCTTAAGGCTATTTGGTTTGGAGAAAAGAAAATTTAGGGGACAAACATTTTCTGTCTTTAATTATTTGAAGGTAATCATTTGAAGGTACATAATTATTTGAAGGGAGTAGTAGACTTCATCTCCTTTCCCTCCAAAAAGGCAAAAACTAAAACAATGGACAAAAGATATAGACAGCCTCAATGGTCATTATATATGCATTGATTTTGAGAACTAAGGGTCCTTATATTGCATATATTGAGGCCTTTTCATTTTACAGAAGAATTGAGGCTTAGATATGTAAAGGGATATTTTAAAGATCACACTGGTTCGTAAACAGCAGACCTGGAATATGAACCCATGTTTTTTTTTTTTTTAACTCCAAATTCATTTATCTTTGTTCTCTACTAATGTACCTAACAATTATTGTAGCTGTTCAATTGTGTCTGAAACTTCATGACCTCACAGACTATAGCACATCAATATTGTTTGTGAAAGGAAAGGTTTATAGTTAGCACCTTGAAATAGGATTTTCTTGGCGAATTTGCTAGAGTGCTTTATTATTTCCTTTTCCAGGGAATTAAGTCAAACAGAAGTTAAGAGACTTGTCCAGAACTGCATAGCTAGTAAGTGTATGAGACCAAATTTGAACTCACATCTTACAGCCTCTAAGTCTAATACTCTATCCACTGAGGCATCTATTTGCCCTTCCAAACAATAAAGTTTATTGAAAAATAGAAAAGGCTTTTTTGAGAGTTAATGGTTTCTTTTTTTCTTAATAGAGATCTTTAAGCAAATTCTGAATGACCATTTATTTGGGAGAGCATAGAGGAATATCTTGATAAGATATAGGTTAGAGCAAATAAAACATCATGTGTGTAGTAGATAGAGAACTGACTTTGGAGTCAAGAAGTCCTGCATTTGTGTCCTGCCTCCAGCATATACTAGCCATATTACCCTTGAACAAGTTATTTAATAAGATTCTATTATTATGTCATTCCTAGAACGAAAATCAAACATCATTGCTAGGAGTCTAAGGAATTTAAGCACACACTTTACTATTATTATTATAGATGAACAAGGAGAATAGGAATTCAAGACAAGCTAGAGGACCTGACCCCAATTTGCCATCTGAATAGTTGGGTCCTAGTTAGCTTTCAGAAGCTCTAGATAGGTAGGGATCCCAGGGAGGGAATATAGATTGAGAATTAGTATCCAGAAGGCCAAATTAATGAAAGGGATCAGAAAAAAAATTAATGAAAATACAGGAATGGGGGTAGAAAACTAGGTCAAAATTCACATGTCCAATTCAGCCATATAAGCACAAACAGTACTAGAATCATAAATCTGGATTCAAGATTCAAGCTGGGCATGAGGAAATGCAATGATATATGATAAGGCGTCTAACTTATTCCCATTACAAATAATGCCTGATGATGATTTTTAATAAATGCTTTGTTTCATTAATTTAAGGAAAAATCAATTTATACCAATACTTTCAAGTGTTTTTTAATAGAAATGAGTAAATATCCCATAAACTAAAAATTAAATAAAATTTTAAAAAATAATGATATATGGAATATGAGACTGGAAATATACTATCTCAAGATGGAGGGCAGGTGTGCAAATTCACCCTAGAGTAAATCAAGACTACTATGACATTGGTCCCAGTATAGGGACCATCTGGTTTCTACTCTGATTTTAGATAATCCTGTTATGAGCAAATAGGAGCTGATTAATGAAAAGGACTACTGCCCCATATGCAAGTATCCACAGGTGCTATGTGATTGCAAAGAAAAATCAAGTATCTTAGAGCCTTTTCATTGTTAATTTGGAAGGGTTCTTATGGGAAAGGATTGATTCTTTCAATATAGCACATTGACCAAGGATCCTTTTATAACTGGAAAACTGTCACCAACTTGCTAATTCATTTTGGTCACCATGAAAGATATTAAAATAATTTTCTCTTTTATTTTCTCCCTTAGAGGTTCTGAATTTATCAGTAACAAAATGCTTTATATATTATAGCATATACTCTCTTTTTTGCTTTAGCCACAAAAATGAGAAATTATTCTCTTTTGAGGATTAATTTTTTAAAATGCCTCATAACAACTTTAATGATAATAGCACAGGATATTTTCTTAGATCATTCTTTCTTTTATAGATGAAGTTATATAATGAAGACCCAGAGTATATATAATTCTCTTCCTTGTAGTTCATGTGTTTCCTTGATAAATAACACCATAAAAATAACCCATTTCAATGTGTTTTTTGCTTCCCTGTATTATTAAATTGTGATTATTAAAGGCAAACAGGACATAAAGCAGGAAGACATATGCTTACTAGTGATCTTGCCACTTGCCTCAAATGACAAAATATACAGGGAATACTTATCTATAGACTTCAAGGTACTAACTATAGACACTCCCTTTAAGAAACTATACTGTACTAATTGCATTAAACTTCAACATATTAATGGGTGTTTTCCATGAGGTCCTTAAAAGAGATTCCTATATTAATCCACATAGGAAAAACTAAATGCATAAAACTGTCGACTGCAAAATATAATTGAAAAACTGGTATAATGAGTTAGTACTTATACCTGGAATAATCTCTGAAGATGGACCTAAAATTGTTGGTCCTAGAATTGACCAGTAGAAAGAAAACTTAAATTTGGGCATTTGGGAGTGCTTTTAATAATACCCAGCCCCTCCTCAACACCAAAACATCTCAACACAAATATTCTAGTGATGCAACAATGATAATAATGAATGACAATAATAATAATAACAAATAACATTTATTTGTTAGTACCTACTATGTATCAGACACTGTGCCAAGTGCTTTACAAATATTTCACTTGACCCTCACGACAATGTTGGAGGTAAGTGCTATTATTAGCAGCCCCATTTTACAGATGAGGAAACTGATGCAAAGAGTAGCTAAGTGATTTCAACAAAGTCACATAGGTAGTTAGTATCTGAGGCCAGGTTTGAATTGAAGTTTTCCTGACTCGAGGCTCAATATCTTTTTCAATGTACTACCTAGTTTCCTGTGAATAACAAGTGTGAATTCTTCAATAACATAATTTCCAAAAAGTAAAAGCTATAGCTGACCCAAAGGGCAATTGAGAGACCCATAATAGGTATAAGTTTGCTGCATTACATTCTCAACAATGACCTATACATAAAAGTTGAAGTAAGAATAACTATCAAATTCATGTATTAGTCAGAAAAGTTAGATTGGTCATATAGCAAAAGTGAGGGATAATAAGTCATTCCAACTATTCCAACTATCGCTCACAAATTTCAAGTCATTTCAGCTATTACTCATAAAGTAAGAAAAGCCCTAGAGGAAAACATCCAGCACAGTAAGGCCTAAATCTGATATATTATAATCAGGGATATTTCTATAAGATATCCCGACACCCACACACACACACACACACCTTTTTGATGGAGAATGGAGACATGAGCCAAATATATTTGTATAAGTGATTACCGCCCCCCCCAACTTGTTCTTTATGGTAGAAAACCCACCTAAACCTGCAAATATAAATATACATACATATGTTTGTGTATGTATGTACTATATGTAATATTTATGCATGTACACACATATATATATATAAAGTGCATGTATTGATATGCATAAAGTATTTATTTGAGGACAGAAACAGTACACAATCAACTTAAAGGATCAGTAACATCTTTTCCCAAGATGTAGTTCATGAGTTGAGATAGATTTGGAAAAAGACAAGAACTCTGAGGAATAGAGGTGTAGGAAAGACATCAGAGATAGCTCATAGAAAGACAAAAATGGGAAGGAGATAGAACTCTGAAATAGGAGAAAAGCAAATAGTTCAATTTGTTTAGAACATGGAGAATTAAAGAGTTCTTAAATGGAATAAACCTAGACATAAGAGGCTGGAGCTAAGCTGGATAGTTTGTACTTCACCTTTGAGACAATGCCCGCAGAAGCAGATGATATGATTACATGTAATTTAGGAAGATTGTTTTGACAGTTGTGTAGGGATTTGAAAGGGGAGAGATTAGAAGTGGTTCCAATAATAGGTTGATGTAAATAGTCCAGGTAAAAAGTAAGGAAATCTTAAACAAATAAGTTGATTTTTGTGATTGGAGTTTTTTTTTTAGTTAGATGATATGTGAGAGCTAATGATGCAAAAGAATGCCTGTTGTCTTTTAACAACTTGAAGTGGTGAAAAATGGTAGCTAGCCTAGGAATCAAGAGGATGGAGTTCAAATCCTAGCTGATACTGTGTGCATGACTGCCCAAGCCTCCAGTTTGGGGCTGGAGGGGTGGGAAGTACATTGAGAACTCTGATATGTCAATTGTCAG
Source organism: Sarcophilus harrisii (assembly GCF_902635505.1). Taxonomy (NCBI): domain Eukaryota; kingdom Metazoa; phylum Chordata; class Mammalia; order Dasyuromorphia; family Dasyuridae; genus Sarcophilus; species Sarcophilus harrisii. The sequence goes on along the minus strand of NC_045429.1, from coordinate 399,503,085 downwards.
TATTATTTTTATAGCATCTTAAAAAGCCAGAGATTCTTATAATTCATTTCATGACAACACTGAGTTCATACTCCCAAAGACACCTTTTAAAGTTATTTTTTCCTTGGGCACAGTACCTTTTTCATCTTTGGAGAAGTTCACTTTTCAAACATTCTTCTAAAGGAATAGATAGCAAACACTATTGATCCTTTCCATCATTTATTTTGGAAACCTGGCCATTCATATTTTTCACTTTCAAGGAGTGTTATTGCACAAAACTGGCCTTCCCCATGGCAGGTTCAAAGCAGCTTCTTTCCCAGGATACTTTAAGCTAAGGCAATCTCAAGTAATGTGACTTTTAGGCCATCAAAGTTCAGGGAGTTCATTATTGTCTTTTATTTCACCCTTTATCTCCATCCCAAGGTGAATTGAGAGCTGCTATTATAAACTTCCCACTAAAATAAAAGGGAGAAACTTTAGCTGAATTGGGCCACATTCTCAACTCCTGGGAGAATTGGCAGATCAAAACAGCAATAGCAAAAACAATTTGCATCAAAGAGCTTTTTCACTTATTATGAAGAGTAAGATGACTCATCTCATGAATCCTGATTCACCAAAAAAATATGTTCTATAATAACTTAGATAAGTAATAGCATCTCTTTGTGCTGAATGGTGAATGTATCTTCTACTTGAAACTTTTAAAAGCTTATCACGTTATAGACTTCCATGTGGCCAGACCCAGAAGTAGCAAGTGAACAGTATCAGTATTCTACTGATAATTTTAAAGGCCTCCAACAGATTGGTTTAAAACTCTTGTATTGGGATTTTTAATAGTCACACAGGATAAGTAAACATAAAGAGATTGTAGTTGGAGCTATTAGAGGGGACATCCAAAATGATGAAGTAACAGATCCATTATTTTCCCACCCATTTATTTGAACTTTCCGAGACTTCAAAATCATGCTATCTCTACTGCTAATTCCCCTGAAACTACTCTCAGCACTTAGGACTTCCTTGCTTTTAAATAGCCTACAACTCTGTGACCTGCTCATCCTGCAATATTCCTCTGTAAGATCCATCTCTTTTCTCATTTTGGTGATTTTCCCCATTATCCTTCATTTTGTTGAAGGGTTAAGACAGTCTGACTTTAATTCTCCTGTCCTTGTCCTTGATATGGATTTCAAAACCAGTCAGGCACACATTTCTCATTTCTCACTTCCTCCTCAGCTCCTGTTTGTGTCTTTTCTTCCCCATTAGAAAGTAACATACCCAAGAGCAGGGGTTGCCTTTCTTTTACTTGTAGTTGTATCTTTCCTTCTTTCTCTCTCTCTCCCTCTTTCTTTCCCTTCCTTCCTTCCTTCCTTCCTTCTTTCCTTCCTTCCTTCCTTCCTTCCTTCCTTCCTTCCTTCCTTCCTTCCTTCCTTCCTTCCTTCCTTCCTTCCTTCCTTCCTTCCTTCCTTCTCTTCTTTTTTCTTCCCTCTCCTCTTTCCTTTCTTCCTTCTTCTCCTCTCTCCCTCCTTTCCTTCTTTCTTTCCTTCCTTTATTCCAAGTCACTCAGAAATAAAGGCTCATTTCTATATCTATGGGTAGCAATGGTCTTGAACTCACTTACCCAAAGTGAGGCAACCCATATTTCCTCTCATAGTTCTTAAGTTTCACCAAGGTGTTAAAATGCCTCCCACCAGTGCCATATATATGATATATTCCATTGTTACCTCTACTTTTAGTTTATAGTAATTGTCATCCTGATTCTATTTAACCAATAAGTATACACCAGCTTTTACAATGATATATTTACTTTGAAGTTATAACATAAAGAGAAGCATAACCATTCTCCCCAATACCTAAGAGCATACTATATCACTCCAATCCCATGCTTTAGGAAAATCATTTTGACAACTGTGTGAAGGATAAACCCAAGGTGGGGAAAAGTTGAGGCAGAGAATACAATCAGAAGCCTATTGTAATAGTACAGGTGAACATAATGAAGGCTTAAATTAGATTATTGACTAGGTGATTGAAGTGAAGGAAGTATATTCCAGAGACATTGTGAAGGTAGAAATATGACAACTTTTTGACAACTGCTGAGATATATGGGGTGAATGAGAATAAAGGCTAAAGTGGGATACCAAAGTTGTGAATGTCAGTGACTGGGAAGATAATGGAGCTGTCCATAATAACAGGGAAGTTCAGAAGAATAGCATTTTGCACGTGTTGAATTTGAGGTGCTTATGCTATATGCAGTTAAAATAATTGACAATGAGAGATTGGAGTTCAGTATGTACAGGTAAACATGTATGTATGTATTCATACATACATATATATATATATGTAGGTATATTATATGTGTGTATAACTACATACTTCTACAAATACCTGTACTTATGCATATCTATACATACACGCATGTATGTATGTATGTTTGTATGACTGAAGTGACCAAACAACAAACACAATAGAGTGGTTGTTGTTTAGTCACTTCAGTATTGCCTGACTCTTCATATCTCCATTTGGGATTTTCTTGGCCAAGATATTGGAGTGCTTTGCCATTTTATTTTCTAGTTCATTTTTCGGTTGAGGGAACTGAGGCAAACAGGATTAAGTACCTTGTACAGCATCATCTGGTTAATTACTGTCTGGAACCAGATTTGAACCTAGGAAGATAAGTTTTTCTGACTCTAGACCCATAATTCTCTCCACTGTGCCATCTAGTTATTTATATCTTTATCTGTATCTATACATATATACATATGTGTACACACATACATTATCCACACACACAGAGAAAGGAGAGAGACCACACATATATGTATTTATTTGTGCATATAAATATATATGTATGATGAAAATTGAACCTACAGAAGATAATAAAGCCACTGAATCAAATAGAATAGAGAGAATAGCCATTATTGGATGTTGTATTGGAAGAAGTTGGAAGAAGTATCACACAATCCATTTATCCTAACAAGTACTCAAACAAAGATCTAAGAACAGTCATTCAGTCAATAAAGGAAAAGTAAGCACCTACTATATGCCAGAGTCTGGATAGTGATCAGAAAAATCTGGGGAAAAAAAAATCATAGTGGGTATTTACCAGCCCAAGATTACATATTGGTGCACAGAATAACAGCTAGCATATTAAGACTTGGATCATTAGTAGTGTCCAAGCTTAAAAGAAGAGAAATCAGGAAGTGGATGGATTGTTTTCTGTGACTGACTCAGTCATGGACTCACAACAAGGCTAGATCAACTGGTCCTTCTGATCTTGCTGAAAGCCCACATAAGTTACTTACTAGCTTCAGCAAGATCAGAAGAACCAGTTGATCTAGCCTTGTTTTAAAACTAGAATGAATCCAAAATAAGTTAATGCATTCATGAGGCAAAAAATAAAAAAGAATGAAAAATTAGAAGAAATTTTAAAATATCTCAAATAAAAAAATCTTACCTGGAAAATAAATCAAAGAGAGATAATTTCAAAATCATTGAACTGTTTTAAAGCCATAATTTTTTTTTAAAGTTTGACTAGGAATCACTGAGCAAATCAAAATCCATACCAAAAAAGAAGTCTGAATTTCATATTTTATGAAATTATGAAAGAAAACACCTTAGGCCTACTGGAACAAGATGTCAAAATAAAAACAGGAAGTGTCTACCAATCATGTACTAAAAAAAAGTGGAATGTTCTAAGAACATCATTGTCTAATCCAAAGCATATGAGTAAAAGAAATAAAAATACTGCAAGCAACCAAGAATAATTCAAAGGAACATAAGCTAATGCATAAAGCATAGAATATTGTTGAAAAGAACATTCCTGTCCCACAAACCACTTCTTTTTTTATATAGAGGGCAAAATAAGAACAGGAAAGCTTGAAACTAGGAGAAATAGAAATTCACAGTTATGATTACAGCAGTAAATGTGAATGGGATAAAGTTACCCATAAGACAGAAAAGAATTGCACAATTAATTAGAAAACAAAATCCAAAAAGGTGTTATTTATAACAAGTGTACTAAAATGTTAGGATTCCTACTGAATTAAAACACAAGGTTAGAGAAAAATCTTCGAAGGAACTCAAAAAAGCAAGGATTGCAATCTTGATCATAGACAATGCAACAGCAAAAATAAATTTGAATAAAAGTGATAAACATGTAAATTACACTTTGATAAAAGATATCATAGTCAATGAATCAATTTGAAAATTTAATCAAAATGATCCAAATTGAGTGACATCTAAACACTCCAAGGAAAAGATAAGCCAATTAAAAGGAGAAATAAATTACAAAACTATAGTAGTATAGGAATTTTTTGAATCCATCTCAAAATTAGACAAATCTAACCAAGAAATTAACAAGAAAAAAGGAAAGGACCTGAACAAAATTTCAGAAAAGTTGTATATGATGCATTCCTATCAAGTTATCAATTTGAAATATATATACACATAGACACACACACATATATATAAGTATATGTACTTATCTATCCACATGTATACATATTTGTGAAGTTTGTATGACTGCTACATCAGCAAATTTTGGGAAAGTATCATCCACAAATAATATATTCTCTCTCTCTCTCACATAATATACATATATATTACATATATGTCATATATGTAAAATAGCTATAGATGAGATTTACAAAAATTGACCATGCATTAAGCTATCAAAACTTTATAGATTTAGAAAAGTAGAAATAATAAACATTAATTATTGACCATGGAAATTATATTTAATAAATTCCTTTGAAGAAAGGATTAAGATTATCTGGAGACTAAAGAATCAGTGGGTCAAAGAGTAACTCACAGAGGGGCAAGTAATTGATGCTATGGATAGAGCACCAGCTCTGAAGTCAGAAGGACCTGCGTTCAAATCTGACCTCAGACACAAAACTTCCTAGCTGTGTGACCCTGGGTAAGTCACTTAACTCCAATTGCCTCAGCAAAAAAAAAGAGTAATGAATTTCAGAGAAATGAAAGATATGATTATTATTATAGTGTCAACAATGAGAATATGCTTTTTGGTTGTCAGTAAAAGCAGGCTTTAAAGGAAAATGTTTATCTTTAAATACTGTTGTCAACAGAAAAAAGGACTGGCCAATGAATTCAGCTTATGACATTAAAAAAAAAACCCTAGAAATAAAGTTAACAACAAAACCAATTTAATGCCAAAATAGATGACCTGAAAAATCAAAAATGCTATTAATAAAAATTTCCCCAAAAACCTTTTCTCTTATTTTTTCTTCTATGTCTAATCATTTTATAAAATTTCTTATTTTATTCTTGTGGTGAAGCTTAAGAGATATGAATTAAATCATATCATGATCTTGAAATTGCAAAACTGGTTAAATGACCAAATAGTCATTAATATTTTAGTCTCAGCTTAGAAGGAGATTGATAGTTGAATTCCTAAATTTTTTTTGTCTCTAAGTAGTTTAATATTTTTATCAATGACTTTTTTTGAAGGAATATATGATATGTTTATCAAATTTGCAATGCTACAAAAGTAGGAGGCATAGCTAGTACATCAAATGATAGAAATACTCCAAAAAAATCTTTACAAGTTATAATATCCTTGCACATTAAATTCCATAGCATTTAGTAAACATTTATTAAACACCTGTTAAGTGAATGCCATTATACAAGGTACTAAACATAAAAAGGCAAAAATAATATTTAAAAAACATGGATTTTATTGGGAAACATAACTTATACACAAATGTACTAATAAAGGCAAATATTGAGACCTATACTTATTTTAATAAATTGGTTCCACAAACTGTATATGGGTTTGTATGGAAAGGATTTTCAGTACACTGAAAGCTCAATGAGTATCAGTAGTGTGATATATCAGTCAACAACAACAAAAAAAAATGGATACAAAATCAAACTTTATCAAGAGAGGCTGAGGCCAAAAGAGGGGACACTATGATCTTACTAATATTCTGCCCTGATCTCACCATATCTTGCTTATTTAGTTTAAATCTTGATACACAGTGTAGAAAGGATACTGTTAAGATGTGGAACATTCAAATAAAAGCCTCAAGCTTTTACCATATAAGGATTAGTTAAAAGAACTGGAGAGCATATTAATAGTAGACATGCAAAATGACTTCAAGAATTGCAGGGTTGACACATGAAAAAAGAATTAGAATTGTTCTCCTTGGCTCAATAGAATAGAAGAAATGGGTGAGATTTGCATAGGAAAATCCTTACCCATGAAACAAGGAAAGCTTCCTTATCATTAGAATTATCCAAAAGTGGAATGGATTATGCTGAAAAGTAGTTAAGTTCCCTTTCATTGCAATTCTTCAAGAAAAGATTGGTTAATTACTTGCTAGAAGTATGTTATTATTATTGAGTCCTTTTAAGTCATGTCTGACTCTGTGAGCCCATTTAGGGTTTTCTTGGCAGAGATGCTGGGATGGTTTGCCATCTCATCCCAGCTCATCTTACAGATGCAAAACTGAGGCAAACAGGGTTAAGTGACTTGCCCAGGGTCATACTGCTAATAAGTGTCTGAGACTGAATTTGAACTCATGAAGAAGTCTTTGTGATTCCAGACAACAGTCTATCCACTGGGCCACCTAGCTACTTAGATATATTGTAGATGGATGCTTTTTCATCTATTGTTTAGATTAGAGATGGACTTTAAAGTTCCTTCTAACTCTGCTATTTTGTGAAATATTAGCAGTTCAATTATTCTTAATAACTCTAGTTTAACTTTGAAATACATTTTATTAATAATGAATTTAGTGGCTATAATTATATAAGGTAATGATTAAATCAGAATTAAGAGCTTGCTAACTAAAGACTCAACAGGTTCCTTGAGTACTTATTTTCTGTGTAGAATGTAATTGTAGAAATATGAATTAAACATCAAACACACACACACACACACACACACACACACATACTAAATGACTTTAAACTGGCTTGTAACTGGAGCATGTCTGAGTGAGGAGGAAAATCTTTTGAGTTTCTGTAATATACCAAGCTGACACATAAAGAAAAAATATGAACTTGTTCATGGCAACATCTACAGCAACTAGCTAGCATAATTCATTTTTGAGCCATAGACTCAGAGCTAGAAAAACAAAATAAAAGAAAACTTTGGTGGTCATTTGATTCAAATCCCTCATTTTTCAGATGAGGAAATTGAGGCTTAGAAGAGTTAAATGCTTTGCTGAAGGTCACACAAGTTGTAATTGAAGAGCAATGATTTTAAATTAGATTCTCTGACTCCCAAATTGAATCACACCATAGAATTTTAGAATTGACCTTTGATTCCTAGTTGGTGCACATCTAAAAAGGAAAGCAGTGATCACAAGGAACCAGCCTGTATTCATCAAGAATATCTGATCTATATGACTCCAGAGGCCATATTTCAGAGCAATATAAAATACCAGAAACACAAATTCAGTATAGATACAATATTCATCACCATCGTCGTCATTAGAGCTTTTTAATGATGTAATAATATGCCGTGGATTTCTGTCAATGGTTCTTTAGACAGAAGATAGATAATTATTTGGGTATATGCTATAGTGAAAATTCATGTTCTCCCTATCATTTGGTTTGGTATAGTTTGGATAACATGGCCTCCAGTCACTTTTAACCCTATGAATCCACTGTGAGCAATATACTTGTCTCTGTTCATCACTCCATATTTTCTCTATTCCATGCTAACCCTCTTCAGTTCTTTAATCAATCCTAGAATAGCAGTTACAAGTTTTCTCACCCTCTCATTAACTTCATACTATAGTTCATAAACTGTCTCTCCTCACTATCATACCCCAGAATTCACACAATATTACATGTTCATTATGAATAAGGTAGAGGGCAATGGAGCTATCTGATCTTTTGCTCATAGACAAACAGGAGGAGTCCTTTACTAGTCTTCTCAACTTTGAGTGCTTCCATCTCTATGACTATTTTTCCATATACTATGTATCTTGTATGTACCTGTTTATATACATGAATAAAAAATGCCTAGAGTAGTACATACTGAGATATTCATGTGTTTTTTGATGCTTTTGGTTTTAATATGATTAATTATCCTAATATCAAATTGTGCTTATAACCCAAATATAACAGGTATAGTGAGTAATTACTTTTAGATAAATTACAGTAATTTCTTTAACAATGTTATTTAAATTTTTGAATTGATATTCATTAATTATATAGTTCTGTAGTTCTCTTTCTTTATTTTATCCTTCCCTGGTTTAGATATTAGTAGTATATTTTATTTGTCTTATAAGAAGAGTTGGTAATGTTTTTTCATTAACAATCTAAATAAATGAATGAGAGAAGTTTAGTAAGTGATTACTGTGTGCCAATAACTGTACTTAATATGAAGGACATAAATAAAGATAAGGAGAGAGAGATAAAAAGAGAGAGAGAGAGACTATAATAAAGGTGTTTTGACTGATTAGATACAAAAGAACATATTCCAATTTTCTCTTTAAAAACAGTTTCCTTCCTGATAAAATACCTTCCTCATTTTCAAAGCTCTTTGGAAATGAATTCCACTTTCATTAAAACCCAATTTCCTCCTACTTATGCAGACACCTTTAAAACTTTTTTTCAAAAAAATTTGCATAATTTGAGAATTTAAATGTTTTATTTTTCATTTGGAGACCATCTTATATTAAAACATTTCTGAATATGCATAGAAGATAGCTAAATGCTATGGAAATACATGCTATATTACTAATTAGCCACCATTTCATTTAAGCAGAAATCTTTAGAGTAATAATTTATTTTTCCACATATATAGTCACCTCTTTTAGAAATTCCATATGAACAACAACAAAACAACAACCAAAAAAAAAAAAAAGTCATTTAATTCCTTTTCTACTTTGAATCCCCAAACCAAACTTACCTGAAGTAGCCAGATTGTTGGGCAAAGGTTAATAGAATCCACATTATTAAACAATACCATATCTTGATTACTTTATTCATATCTGCTGTAAGATAAGGGCAAGGTCTTGTGCACTGAATATCTTTGTTTCCCCCTCTTTTTCTCCCTCCCACATCCAGTCTGATTATTTGGTCTTTAGAAATATTTTGAACACTTGTCTTGGCTTTTAAAAGGGCCCCAGATAAATATAATTATCTATATCTATATACATATTCATACACAAAGATTTATACATATGTGTATACATATTATATTATACATAGCTGTGTATGTATAATATTCTATATCTATGTATTTAAGTTGCTTGTGAATAAGGACTTTTTCCAGTCTGTCCTCATGTCTACTGTACCTAGAGCTGAGCGTGGCACATAATAGGTACTTTAAAGATACTTCTTAGTTGGATTGGATGGGATTTAATAACAGTTTTTAAGTATCTGAATTATTATTTTGAAGAAGACAATAAAAAGCTATTTACTAAGATCATAAAGTAAGAACAAAAATAATAGAGAACAAAAAAAGAATTTATAATTGTTTTTTTTTTTTTTTTACCAGATACTACAGTAGAATCCTACAATGTTTAGTTAAGCCAGTCCTTTCACAGACAGATGCAATCAAATTGATAGATATTTCTGGGTCTCTGAAGATCTTAACATCTTGTCAAAAGGCTAATTGGTTCAACCAATAGCAGATGTCAGAATAGTTCAGAAACGATTCTATTTTTGGACTTGTGGGAATAGACACAAATCAAAAATACAGAGCCACAATGGATTATTGGGAAAGGCTGTGGAATCTGCTGTTTTTCAGGTCTTTACAAAGGAGGAGTCTGATTTATGTAATTTTGTTGGCAGGTGTAACAGGAGTGAGCTATACGCTCTTTCTTTCTCTGGATTTGTTCCAAACTGGTGGTTCCATAACTATATCTGGACAACATCAAAATATAGATTTTTTAATTCATATCAATCCAAATATTTAGTGATTTAGAACCAGCTCTGAATTTTTAATAAATATTGGCTCCTATTATAGTTTATAGAATTTATTTGAGCACATGATGAGAATCACCCAGGAAGAGTAAATATTGACATTTTCCAGTCTGCACTATTGTAGTGAATACCACCATAAAATAAATCACAGATGTATAGATTATTGGAATATTATTATCTTTATTTAGACATGGCCATTGATCACCTTTTGTTCTTTCTCTATTGCCTGGCTGAATAATTTGTCATTGCCCTCATTAGGATAATAGTACAAAATTAGTTTTTGTCATTAATTTCGTTTTTGATAGAATGAATAGTCTAAGAGCTTTAGGCCTTTCTTCTTAAGACCCATTTTTCTTTCCTTTAATCAATGTCACAATTCATCTCTGAATTCAACACATTCTCCATTTTTCAACTGAATTGAGGGAAGATTTCCATTTAACACAGTATTGCCTATAGTGGACCTCAATAGCAAAGGTACAACTTGGATCTTTGACGTCACAGATCTGTTTAACACTTTCAAAATAAAGCTTAGTTTTAAAGGAAAAAAAAAACTGTAACTGTCTCAGTAACTCTGTTGTAGCCACTACAGTCCCCTGTTACAATTTTTTTGCTGTAAATTCTGATCTATTGGTTATTCATGGTATTTTTTCCTGTATTTTTGAAATCTTCTATTCCTTGAATGTAGCAGCATAAACTTGCTCACAAAAAAGTTACCCCTCTATTGAAATCATTCTCAACTTCTTGCTCACTGGGTAAAAGAGTCTCCACTCTTTTACAATAGTAGACTGTGCTTTATTTTGATTCATAAGTTCAATGTTCAAGAAACAAAGAAAAACACACCAAAAAAAAAATCTCTGCCTTACAACAGAAAAGTGTCTTTTTTAATTGCTTTTTTACATGTGTAGAAACATCAACCCACTAAAGAGGAGGGTTTTTAGAAAGCATCTTCATAAGCCTTGTTTCATCTTCTTGTCCCAATGCTTGGTATACTCTGTGCTAGTGTTCCTTAGGTCTAAAGGTTTAAAATTTATCCTTGGATATCATTTTATAGAACTCTCTCATTGGGTAGATGAGAAAACTGAAGCCTAAAGAGTTCATCTCTTTGGGCTGTACTCAGTCCAATTAAATCAAGTAAACTTTTTTTTGCCTTGTTAATTTGCTGATTTATTTATTGTTTTTACATCACTTTCATACATCTCTCCTCCTAAAGCCTCCAAGAGAAACATCCTTTCTGCCAAAATTAAAAAGAGAGGAAAAAAAGACTAATCAACACAGAAAATAAGTATGACATTATTTGCATTCTTTCCCACCACTAGCCTTCCTCACCCTAGAAAGAAATCAGGTATTACTTATCATATTATTTCTTTGGACCCAAGCTTACTCATCATAATTTCATAGCATTTTTGTAATTTTCTATGTTACAATATTGTTGCGGTCATTGTGTGTTTTTTCCTGATTCTGTGGGCTTCACTCTGCATCCTTTCATATAAGTCTTCTGATAGTTTTCTGTATTAATTATATTCATTGATTTCATTCTTACATTAGAGAAATATTACACTATAGTCATGTGCCACAATTTAGTCATTCCTCATTTGATAGGGATCGATTTTGTTTCTTGTTCTTTGTTATTAGCAAAGGTGCTGCTTTACATGCTTTAGTTCATCTGAAGCCTTCCTTTTTTATCATTTCCTTGCTTAGAATATATGAATGATTCCCCTTAATCCTGGGTAAAAATGTATTAGGCTTTAGCAAATTTCAAATTGCTTTCTTGGATGATTGGGCCAATTAACAACTCTGCATAAGTGCATACGTGAGTCTGTTTTTCCTTATCTCCTCTAACACTGGACCACACATTTTGCCATTTTTGCCAATTTTCTCTGAATATGAGATAAAACAATATTAGTTTTGTGTATATTTCTCACATTATTAGCTATTTGGAATAATCTTCTATATTATTGCTTTGTTGCAATTCTTCATTTGGGGAATTTGATTATATTATATGACCAGTTATTTACTGAGGAATGGCTTTTGGTCATATATTTCAGAGTTCCTTCTATATTTTGGAAAGACCTTTATAAAATATATTTTATAACAACGGTGTTTTCCTAGTCTATGACTTCTCTTCTTAGTAAAGTTGTATTAATTTTGAACATACAAAAGCTTTTCAATTGCTTACAGTCAGTATGATTTCATTTTTCTTTTGTTAACAATGTTATCCCTTTTTGGTTAATAATTGATTTTAGCCATAGACGTGAATTATATTTGATTTAATTCTCTTCTAAGTTTTGATGGTATGATTTTTATGTTCATATCAGGTATTTATTTTTACATTATTGTGGTATGTGATCTAAAATGCTGGTCTATCAGCATATATGAGTAAAAGATAAGTTTTCTATGCTAGCCCAATTAATTTCAATGAAACAGGCCTAAATTTTTGATTCAATTAATCTATCAATTAAAAGTGAAACTAGTGAAAAGTCCTTAATCTAGGGGTAGTTAAATGTTTTGATCACTGATAAGGGAAGGAAATACCGTGTGCTTGGTTGAAAAAAAATCAAACCTATCTCTGTGTCAATGTATGATGGAGTAAACAAGTTCATAATGGAATATTCCAATAGCCAGCAAACCTAATAGTGGAACAACTCCAAGCAAACCCCTAAAGGTAAATCACTTGCAGAGGAGTAGAGATTTCTCTCCTCTCTTGTCCCCAGGCAACTGTGAAAGTTTGGGAGAATTATTAGAGCCATCAGAGATCTCATAGGTAATTAGAGGTCCATAGCAGTTATCCAAATACAAAACAGCAATGTTTACATAATTGCAGTTTTTGACAGAAATGTATCATTGGGAAGTGAGACATGTTAAGTACAAACAAGTCATCGGAGAGTGACTACAAGGTGTAGACTCTTGGAGTCCAGCAAGGGCAATTTCATGAGGAGTCGTGAAGGGGAGAAAATAATTTTTAGTAAATAGAGGCTGTAATTTATCCTTTGCACTCAAATGCTGTCTAATTTAGAAACTACTGTGCCTTAGGAACCTTATGTATGCAAGGAGAGACTGTGCCTCAGGTTGGGAGAATATTTCTGTCATTGTCTTCTTAGTAAATGTTCTTACTAAAAGAAAAGAAAAAGTAATAAATAGTTAATAACGTCTCATTGAATCATCAAACATCAACATCACTAGAGAATCCCCATGTCCCTCAAGATTACTCTTAGATTTTGGGGGAATTAACAATCCATCCTCTGGGAATCTTGCTCACTAGTGCCAGGAGAAATAAGGAAGAGCTTCCAGAAGGGATGTTATAAAGTGCTGGCAAACATTGCATTCTCTATCTGTGCTCTGTTCTATCCTCTTCCTCTTTCACCATCTTGGATCAACAAACTCTCTGGATTCTTAACTTTGCTTAAATCTATATCATGACATATTTATACAATCTCCATTGAGACTTTTGACAACACCTTAGCTTTCCTGCTTTGGTTTTTCTGTTCCTATCCCTAGACAACTCTGTCTTCAATTAGGCTAATCACAGTAGGGCAACAAGAAAATTCTTAGCTTCTTCCCCAAACACTATATACAGCAGTGTATGTATCCCCAAAAGAGTGTAATTTTGCCTTCACCCAATGTTTCAATATAAAACTAGCAATAGCTTTAAGGAAGAGAAAGGAAAGCAATATGGTATATTATAGGAAGACATCTAGATTTAGTATTAGAACACCTAGATCTGAATCTCAGCTCTTCTAAATATTACCTGTGTGACTCGGGTAACATTTTGTACCTCATTGAACCTCAATTTCTTCATCTATAAAATGAAGGAGTTGGATTAAATTACCTCTTAACTTCCCTCTAGCATAGATCAGTGATACTGCAATGAACTCTTATTTTGGAATCAGAGGATCCTAGAATCACAGTTCCAATTCTAGATCTGTTACTTAATTGTTGAAATTAGGAAAATCATCTTTTTCTATATAATAAAGGAGTTGAAAGAAATGATTATTAATAACCAATGATTCTGGGGAGATTCAGATTTTCTTAATCCTCATTTCAAGACCTCAGTCTCTGAAGATTGAGCTAAACTTCTTATGGAGACCAGACTCTTGCAGAGTAGCCATTGTGTTCTGTTAAGAATTAAGGCTGGATGTGTGTGTGTGTGTGTGTGTGTATGTAAGGGAGAGAGAGAGAGAGACAGAGAGACACAGAGAGAGACAGAGAGACAGAGAGAGACAATCAGAGAGTCAGAGAGACAGAGACAGAGAGGAAGAGGGAGAGGGAGAGGAAGAGGAAGAGAAAGGGAGGGAGGGAGAGAGAGACAGAGAGACACACAGAGAGACACAGAGACAAAGCAGAGACAGTGAGACAGAGACAGAAAAACTGACAGAGAAACAGAGAGACAGACACACATACAGAAGAAAGAAAGAGAGAGAGACAGAGAAAGAGAAAGAGAGACTTACAAGCGGATGACATATTCAAACTTCAGATGTAATCCTCATTGAAATATCCATTCTCTCATCATTAACCAATTAGAGTTGATTGCCATCCTTTTGAAAATTCTTCTCCCAAAAGAATATGTAAGCCTGAGTTCACTGTCATGATGGTCTTTGGTTTTATTAAAATGCTGACATTATTAACAAAATTATTTGATTACCCAAAAATTATGTCTCTTAGTCCTTTTGAAACATTCACAGCATTGAGATAGATAACCTCTATAAATCATTTTAGCCTATATCTTGTGGTTCTAATTAATAGTAGTACACTCTATAACTTAAGTCCCTTGCATCTATTGAACACAAAGCCAGTGTCAGTGTGGAATCATAACACAAAAGCTTTTCTGGGAGATTTTCCAGGGAAGCACTGACCCAGCTCAGTGAAGTTGGGGAGATCTGATGAGATTAAGTCGCAGCCCATAAAGCAGAACTACTGCCAACAAGGGGCCACTAAAGGAAGTGATTGGGGCCATAGGAGTAGAACAGAAATGCAAAGTTGGAGAATGGTAATTCAGCCTTTGGCACATGGAATGGGGCCTCTATCAGCTGTATCTTGTGAAAGTTACTGTCAGTTCCTGTTAATTCTTGAGTCATTTGAAATTTTGAAGCTACTCAGTTTGCACCAAAGCAAAATAATCCCTAGGAGAATTTCACGTTGTTGTCCCAGTTTGAAAATGTGGGGAAGTAGCTTATTCATTTAGCCTGTGTTCATCTGAAAACAGTATCTAGCTATCAGACCTATTGGTCTACTTAGATTGTGTGCTCACTGGGTAGAGATAGTGCTTAACTGTTTTTACTGGGACTCTGGGTTTAAATAATATAGATTACAAACCACTGGACTTTGAATGAGCCTCATATTATTTACTTTATTAGAAAATTAAGTGTATGAATGACTTATTTTATGCTTCTGTACTTACCCAACCTGTTTTGATCTGTTGTTTATGTATGAATATACTTAGTAAATACAGTGATTATTAAGAAAATATTTGAATTATTAATCTTCTTTGCCAGAAATTGAGGCCCAGTGAAGTATGATAAGTTGCCCAAGATCACACAAGTAATATTTAGAAGAGCTGAGATTCAGATCGAGGTGTTCTAGTGCTAGATCGAGGTATCTTCCGGTTATATACCACATTGCTTTCCTTTCTCTTCCATAAAGCTATTGCTAGTTTTATATGGAAACATTGGGTGAAGGCAAAATGACACTCTTTTGAGGATGCACACACCACTGTGTATAGTGTTTTGGGAAGGAGCTAAGAATTTTTTTGCTGCCCTACTGTTGTTGAGATCCAGAAGGGACCCCAAAAGATTGGAGGTCACAGACCAGTGCGCATGAGATGTCTCAAAAGAATTTGCAGTGAGTAGCTAGATGACCCTGGGCAAGTCACTTTACCCCAAGAGCCTCAGGGAAAAAAAAAGAATTTGCAGACTTGAACTCATCTCCAACTCAAGGGGCAAAGTTTATTGTAATTGCAATTTCATTAAATCGGTCTAAATTACAAAAAAAAATTAGCAAAGAAACAGAAGCAAAGAGACACATTTATCTAGTTCTTCATGTCACTAATATGCTAATTTTATGGCCCAGAGGTAAAATCAAGGAGTAGTCTCTGGAATTTGGCTACCACTGACCAACAGATTATCCATCTGATAGTTAGCAATGAACTGAGAGTGGTAACTTCACTATTGTCTCAGGAGTTTGATTTGTAGGACTATTCTGAGGCCAGAAGACTAGAATTTTCAGATTGGGTGTAGGAGCCTTCTGTTATAGATTCCAAAGCCAGCAGACTTAGAATCACTGACTTATTATTAGAACAGAAGCCCCCTACAGTTAGGGGATCTTAAAATTATTTTTGTCTCTCCTGATCATCACTGTGATTAGTTTGAAGACAGAGTTGTCCAGGGTAAGGAATAGGAAAACTAAAACAGGAAAGCTTAGGTGGTGTCAAAAGTCTCAGTGGAGATAGGATATGTGTGTCATGATGTAGATTTAAGCAAATGTTCTGTATTTTCCAAGCAAGATTTTTGAAGTATTGTAATGCCAGAGAAACTGAGGCAGGAGAGAGATTAGAGAGTTTTGAATATTTTATTAATTGGAGAGTATAATTGACTGGACAGGACTCTTGTCTTAAATTATCCAGTCAGACAGAGATAAAAATATACTGGGACCAAGGAATCCATGTTGGTCCCAGGGCTGGAGGAGACTGTCATCTCAAAGAATCAAGCATGGTGCATCCAGCAGCCAGCCTCCAGCCAACTTTTTAAATACCTTTTAGAAACAAAGAAGGGGTAAGAAGCACGGGAAAACTTCTGTCAGGATTGGGGGAGGCCATAAATCCTAAAAACCCAGAGACAGGATGTCTGAATACACAAAGGTAAAGATATCAGTGAGGTATCTTGTAATATTTTAGGGGGATATTGTAAATTCTTGAGGACAGAAAGAGTCAGGAGGTCTACTCTCATGTTTATCTTGCTTGCATTAACAATTTACAATCCTAGAGCAAATAGCCCTCAGTCTTAATGGGCCAGAGTGTGGTTTTACAGCTTAGGGGATTGAGACAGGACAGTTAAGGAAACTGAGACAAGGGAAACTAGTGCAGGGAAACTGAGCCAGGACAGTTAAAGAGAACTGTGGCATAACGGTATATTCCAGGAAGAATGAAATGCCTTCATTATGTTAATACATTGAGCAAATTCTTTAGGATACAGAGTAGTACAGTAGGAGAGAATTCTGTGTTTAGAGGTAAAAATTATAGTTCATATCCTAATTCTGACATTTCCTATGTGATTTTAGGCAAGTTATTTTACTTTTCAGGATCTCAGTTCCTCACCTATAAAATGTTCATTTATCAGATTTTGATTACCCAAAATATCATTCTGAGACTTTCAATAATCTATGAATATGATGTTTTGAACAAAGTCAACTATAAAATAGAAATAACTACAGAAGTGGGGGGGGGTGAAGTTCTCTTCCAAAATTCTCCCCCAAATCATCAACACATATGTGTTTAATCACCGCAGCACATTGTACATATGTTTGGGTACTTAATAAAATGTAAGCAGAATTGAAGTGGGAAAATATAAAACAAATTGCTAAATTTATATTTCATATTTGTTTCAAGTTACTCAGATATTACGGAACAGTTTGCAAGCATCCTTTGGATTGACATTCATGTGCTTTAGCAATAAGAAGTAGCAACATATCTAATGTGAGAAATGGATGGGCATTTTGATTTCCACAGTTATGAAAATTAAATTGAAGAAATGAAACAAATTAGGAAACTGAAACCCACAGGGACCTCAAAATATAATCAAAGGTGGAGGTTATCTTCCAAAAGAATGTAAATTCCTTGGGGACAGGGACTAACTTTTGTAATCAGGGGTGATCACCTGAGATTTGAAAATAATTTTTTGTTTTGGCTCTCTCCTCTTACATTTCCCCTTCCGGAATACAAGCTTCTTTAGGGAAGGTACTGCTTATATAATGAGGGGTGGAGATTCATGTAACTTATTATGTAATTATGTATAATTAATGAGGAATCAGGAGAGGGACTTGTGCTTCAGGATAGGAAATAAAATGCTGCCTTTGGAGTTTCAAAGGTGTGTCTACTCACTAGACATCTAATTCTTGCAAGAATGTAAAATAAATCTTTCCTGCATTTGTCAGTGGAGTTCTTGGTAAGATATTTTGATTCTTACACTAATCTCCAAGAATCTGCAAGATTCTCTAATAACCTCTAATTTCTTAATAATTAATAATATCTGAGAAACAATAACAAAATCATAACTAATAATCTCTGAGAAACAAATTTGTAGCTAAAAGGGTCATTTGTGGAGAAATGAAATTCAAAATGTTTTCCCCTGTGTTTAATGACTAAAGAAGAATGTCTCCATTTTTTAAATGTTTAAATGAAAACAGGGATTGTTAGTCAAGAGTCACTGAAATGAAGCAATATTCAGGGAGCATATTGAAGAGCTATTAACTATGTTAATGCAGTCATCTAGTCATAGAAAGCTGGAGCTGGAAAGAAGCAGAGAAGTTGTGCATATAGTGCCACATAGAGCATATCATCTTGTTATATGCTAATACTACTTATAAAATACAGCTTGTAGGGGAAATATAGCATTAATCCTAAAGTTTCTTGACCTTAGAGTGCTATTGTTCTAACAATCTATCTGTCAATTATTCTAAAGTCTTCTGGTTTTAGGATAGTCCTACAAATATTGCTGGCAGTCACATAATTTGGTGGTTAATGATAACCAATGATCTGAACCATAAAATTAGCATATCAGTGACATGAAGCACCTGATCTCTCTATCTTTTTCCTATAAATTTATCTTCTTGCACCTGGTTCTTTGCTAAATTCTTTTGGAACTTAGCTCTGCTTCAATTGGTGTTACAATTACAATAAACCTTGCCCCTTGACTTGGAGATGGGTTCACACCTGCAAATTCTTTTGAGACACCTCACAACACCAGTCTGCAACCTCAACCTCTTGGGGTCTCCTTTTGAACCCCAAAACTACTCCTATTAATACTACTATTAAAAGTAATTCATCTTTCAGGAGACACTCAAACTCTCCCCTGCCAATCCATATGATAAAATATTAAGTATGCATGTCTTTCTTTCTTTGATGTTTTTAGAGATGTTAAATTTCCAGAAATTTCAAAGCTGTTATGGAATATACTAAAATATGGAAAACATAACTAAGGCAACAAAGTAGCATAATAGATAGAGTGCTAGCTCTAGATTTAGGAGGACCAAAGTTTTCATATGTGACCTCTCAGACATGAGAGCTCTATGATCCTGAGCAAGTCCCTTAATCTTTGTCTGCTTCAGCTTCTTCATCTGTAAAATGGGAGGAATAATAATAGCACTTTTCTTCTATGATTGTTTGGAGGACCAAATGGAATTATATTTGTAGAGTATTTCACAAAACCTTAAAGTTCTAAACAAGGTCAGTAAGTGTAACTTAATTTTCTCATAAAATGATATTGAGTATATTAAATTCAAAAGAACAGTTTACTTCAAAGAATTACAAATTTACTAATTAGACTTTTCAATCTCTAGAATTTGTTTTGCAAATGGAGGTATGAGCTGCCTAATTTCAAAGAACTGATTATCTCTTTATTCTTGTAATTTTAAAAGAAGTAAGTTGAAAAAAGATATTTTTGTATACTCCATAACACTAAGCCTGGGATAGGACTGGACCCATGATTTAATTGTTATTGGAAATTTCTTTGTACAAAACTTTATCAAGAAAAGGTATCTTCTCCGAAATTTATAGATTTGGAGAGTTGCCTCTCTCCTTATTACTGTTTTTTTTTTTTTTTGTCTTTATATACCTGGTTCTTGGTACAATGTTTGACAAGTGATAGATATTTAACAAATGATTGTTGATTAAGTTGTCCAAACTAAAAAATATTTCCCCCAATCCAAATATTCTGCTTCTCAGTTTTCTTACTTATTTACTTTTACTGTAGTCTATTAATGTCTCTCACCTTTGCTGGGTATACCTCCAATTTTCCTTCCCATAGTTTAAAGAAGTAGTGTTTTCCCAAGATAAATATGTAAAAATTCTGGAACTAAAAAGGAGATAGTATTATCTAGTGTCTAGGTGGTGGCTGCTTCTTTTCATCATTCAATGAACCTCCTGCCTTGGGACATAATAGTATTTTTTTTCTTTTTAAAGTTATTTTGTTCAGTATATTTTTAAAAGTTTAAGCCAAGTAAAATTAATTGGAGGAAATAGAACCATTCACGAACAATGGATTTTTCCATTTGCTCTCCATTACATTTTTAAATTTGGGTTTAAGAATACATCAATGTAAAGACATTTATCATCCAAACAATAACTATAATACAGCCCTTAATTTGCTATTGAGGTCCTGAAATAATTTGAAAGAACTAGTGTCAATACAAATCAGTATTTTCAGGATAGAACCTGGTCTTTTGTTCCCTAGAGGCAGCTAAATATATCCTCTTAATGAAAGAGAACTTTTGGCAGTATCTACAGCTTTGATAGACTATCAAATTACAAACAGCCTTAGGCTTGGAACTTTATTGCCCAAGAGGAAGTACTTTCTGGCCAGCAGAATAGATAGGGAGTAGAGAAAGCAGATGGTGAGGGCTACTCAGGATCAGACTTTCTAAAGTTCATTATTGTGAAAGTCCATGGAGTGAGGGATCCTTGAATGAACTTCAAAGAAACAAATAATGAAACATGGGTTTAGTTTTGAGGGACATGTGTTACCAGGAAGAGTTCAATGATCTGGGAAATAGGGAGAAAGGGAGTGAAGAGGCTGGGGGGTTTTATGAGAAAGGAAGAGAAGGAGGTATAGTAGTATCAAGGCCCTGAATGGTGGATGTAGTAGGCAGAGCAAAGTGAAGAACTGGTAAAAATTGTTCCCTGGGGCAGAGAGGAAGAAGTCTCTGATAATCCAGATCAGTTTAGTTCTATGATCTCACCCACTAGAGGCAATCTAGTCAGAAATCCAAGTTATGTCTGTAATCCCAGAGAAATTGAGGCAAGATAGAGATTAGAGAGTTTTTCATATTTTGTTTGAAAGGGAGAGATTGTGCTGGGACCAAATGGTTCCATGATTTGGTCCTAGGGCTGAATGAGACTATGGTCTCCAAGAATCCAGCATCCAATAGCTAATGTGCGTTCCCCATAAAGTATATATACATACACGTGGCTCCAAGTGACTGGGGTAGACTGAGGCAAGGCAGAGTCAGAGAACTGAGAGCAGAAGGAACTATAAATCTGGTTCTGACAGGGTGGAAGGAGGCACCAGAAATTCTGATAATTTTGGATCAAGAAGAACAATGACAGAATGGGGGGAGGCATTGGACATTCCGATAATAGAGAAGGGCTGGGGGTCATGATGTCTAAGATCTTTCTCCTTTTCTGGATCAAACATTTACAATTAATAATTTTAGTGTAACCAGCCCTAAATTATATCAGTTCTAATGATCAGGAGGGAAGGGTGGTGATTGAGGCAGAACAATTCAGGAAAACTGAAGCAGGACAATTCAGGGAAACTGAGGCAGGACAATTAGAAGGAAATTATGATACAACATGTCAAGTCTCTGAGGCTAAATTCTCCCTATAAAACAATTTATAGTCCATGCCATAGTGACTGCCGTCTTTTGGGTCAGTGTACCACTGTACTCTGCCTTGTGGTGTTTTTCCCCTTCCCCTTCTCCTATGCCATGTGGTACCTCCCCTAATTCTAATCTAGTCTTCAGTTTAGTAAGATGTGACACCCTACAGAAGCAGAAGTTGTGTTATATAGCGGGGAAAGCTACCAGTTCCCTCCCCACCCCTTACTCCGTTGATTTTTAAATACATTGGTTGGATTGAATTCTTCAAGACTACAAAAGGGACTATTGACCAATGTGCAGCAATGCATCCTTATTCAGCATGGGCAGTGTTGATTGTGCCAGAGTGGATTAGTGGTCCCATGACTTCTAGGAACCTGAAATCTAGGCCTACCTAGGATCTGATCTAATTTACGCTACAATCTCTGAAAAATCTTTACTTGTCCTACTCACTTTCTGTATAAATGGACAGTTTCTAATGATCAAGATGTACTTATCACAATATTGTGATTCAACTAAATTATCATTGAAACTGTTACTATAGAACAGTCTTTTGTTCATTGGTGAGAGCCTGAAATTTGTATGTATATGTAATTTATGAACCAATGTAAAGGGCTGAAACTCTGAGAAGATGTACTTGAATCAGACAGCAGAGCACTTAAGGCTAATGACCTATTCAATGTGAGATAATGGCTCTATATACATATATTTAAATGAGATGATGATGGCTCTCCTCACCATTAGTGTTTGCTGAATGTGAGGTAATTGTAGGTAAGTATTGGAGGGTGGAGGGAGAGAGGTCAGAGTTGCTTGGCTGCAGAATGAGCAGAAGAGAGGCTGGAGAACCAGACTCCAGAATCCAGGATTCATCTTTGGCAAATTGTGTGGCAGCTTGCCTGCCTCCTTTACTTCTCCCTCTAAAGACCAAGGACTTTGATTGATCCTGACTCTGACTGATCCTGAGGCCCTCCAGAAAGCTAGCCCAGACATTATAAACCAACTTTAATTTTTTTAAAAAAGAAATTCAAAAGGTGGTAGGAAGGACAGATAAGTATAAAGCATATAAATAATGAGAGGAAATCTGAAGTTCAGAATGAGCTAAATATGACAACGGATACTAAGAAAAACAAAATATGTGTAGTGTGTAAGCAAATATATTTAAACTGGGAAGAAAGAGTCAAAGTGACAAAATAGTGAAAACTAAACTGGACTCAGAATCGGGAAGACATGTATTAATTTGCAATAAATATAATTGTTGTTGTTCAGTTGTGTCCTATTTTTCATGATACCATTTGGGGCTTTCTTGGCAAAGATACTGATTCCATTTCCTTCTTCAACTCATTTAACAAATGAGGAGCTGAGTCAAACAGGATTAAGTGACTTGTCCAGGTTCACACAGCTAATAAGTGTCTGAGGCCTGATTTGAACTCATGATGAATCTTCCTGACTCCAGACCTGGTGCTCTATTCACTGTGCCATCATACTAGGTTTATAAACTAGGAAAACCATTTAACTCCCCCAGTGCCCCATTCAACTCTTGGAAATACTAGTTCCACAGAAACTACCAGATTGGCAAAAGGAATTTTCCTTCCCCAAGGTTCTTCCTCTCTTGATCTTTTGTCTTTATGTGGGACCTTAGTGATAACTATATAACAATCAGAAGTCTGAGTATGAATGCAGAAAAAAGTTTATTTCTTTCTCATGAGAAAGGATGTGGTTTTAGAAAGAGACATACACCCAGGCAAAGGACATTCTCTTTTTTATTCCCCAATCAAAATCCCTTCTCCAACCCCCTGGCTCTTTTCTCCATTGGGTGGGGCTTCTAAAGCACAGTTTCTAAAAATGAGGTAAGAAAGTCTGAGGCTATCAAATGCTTAACAAAGCTGTATGTTTCCCACTCAATCCAGTCCTTCAAGGAGCTTCCATTTTAGAAGGGATAGATAATGGTGGAAAGCTAGGGACAGAGAACAAAAGATTCTTTTTGAATCTCAGGATATCACCCCTGACCACAAAACCTAGTCCCTTCCCCTCAGGAGCTTACATTATTTGGGGGGAGATAATCTCCACCCTAACTGCCCTTCAATATCCCTGTGGGTTTCAATTTTCTAATTTAAGTTTCAATTCTCCAATTTACTTTTTATAACTGTGGAAATCAAATAAATGCCCATCTATTTCTCACATCTTGAACCAATTCAGTTGATTTCATTTTTATGAAATGTGAGGAAATTTGAGGCAGGCAGTCATTAGCTAGCAAAATATTAACCACATCTTTGGAAGGCCCTGAAAAAGCAAGCTTGGTAACACTGAAACATAATCCAGGTAGGAAGGAACTTGGGTACTTTGATCCCTAAACTTCTATCAGAAGGTGCTGAGAAGGGAAAGAGGGACTGGGGGGAAAGAATGTAATATAGCACAATTATGAAGAGCACCCCAATTCAGAACTCACAGTTTTGTAGGTTGAATTCTCAGAGAGAAGTTCAAGGTACTCTCTTGGTACAAGTTCCCAACAAAATTGTTTATAAGTCCCTACTGGTACACTTAGTTTTAAAAATCAAATGGTAGCTACAAGGAGTTCAAAGAAAAGGTATTTACTAAAAACAAAACTAACCAGCAGCAGTTATAAAGGCAGAGTACATCCTCACACCAACATATAGAATATCAGTGGGGAAAGTAGGAGCATAAAACATGTACTAATAAGAAGAATTCTACTTAAGGAACATTTATAAATGAACAACTCATTCCTCCAGCAGTGCAAAGTGCTCAAATATTTGTTTTTCTCATGATGTTCTTGTTCTATTCTGCCACAGGATCTTGGCTGAGCAGATTGCTTAGCCTGTCTCCTTGGGCCTTCTCATTGAAGCCCAACTCAACTAACATGGCTAACTTCTTTCTTTTTTGGCTGATACTTTAATTTCCTTCTCTTAAAATATGGCACAGCCAGTGGGAAAGGGAAGAAAAAGAAATATTCACATCTATCTCTACCCAACTGCTTTTAGTAAAAACACGAGAGTTTCAGTGAGTAAAACCATTTCCTTCATTGACTTTTCTCAGGGATAGAAAGTTTTCTTTTTAAAGACAATCAGGATGGTGGTTAAATTGTGTTATTCGCTGGCAAGCTAATCTAGTTCTACTAAGAGAACTCCTTTATACTTCATAAAAGGGTAATAGGGAATAGGAAGTAAATGAGTTAGTTAATAAGTTATTAATTGCCTACTATGTGCTAAGCACTATACTAAGTGATTGAAATATAAAGACAAAAGATAATCCCTGCTCCTAAGGAACTCACAATCTATTAGACATAACTTTGTACATCATTTAATATAATAACAATGAATATTTCTATTTTATAAGTGCATATGTTTGTGAATATATATGTATACACATGCATATATGTTCACGTAAACAAAATGCATATATATATGTATGTATATACACATAGGGGTATGTTTGCATGTATGTGTTCAAATGGGTATATGGTATATAATATACACATACATGTATTTATCATATCTATGTGCATATATATGCATATTTATCAAGATCAAAAAAGGGAGAGTATCATTTATCTTACTTTAATAGGACAATGAAGATTGACAAAAAAGAGAAGGTATAACTCTAAATTTTGCTTCTTTTTCCTTTTGGCATAATTTTTTTTTTTATTTGAAAGGATCAATCAAGTTGACTAGTAGGAAAATAAAATCTAAGGCAAACAACAAATCAATAAGAGAGATTCCAGCTGATCTTGATAAATTAAAATCACAGAGAAATCTTAGAATACTAAATATGAAGTGGCACAAATCACCTCATTGTTGAAAGAAGTCACATCTATCAGAGTTGATTATCACATAATCTTCTTGTTGCTATATACAATATTCCTTTGGTTCTGCTCACTTCACTTAGCATCAGTTCATGTAAATCTTTCCAGGCCTCTCTGAAATCATCCTGCTGATTATTTCTCATAGTACAATAGTGTTCTATAACATTCATTTACTATAGCTTATTTAGTCATTCCCCGACTGATAGGCAATGACTCAATTTCCAGTTCCTTGTCATTATAAAAAGGGCTGCTACTAACATCTTTGTGGAAAAAAAAAAATTTAGATGATTAATGAACATCTTAAAAGTAGGTAATTACCAGAGGCAACATGAGTTTTTTAGGAACAGATTATAATTAAAAGAATCAGAGCTGAAATGAAATTTTGAAGTAATCTACTGAAACCCTTCAATTTCCAAAAAAGAATCCTAGGCCAAAAGAGATTTAATGATTTGTCCTGGGACAGGTATGTCCTGCTCAATTTTGAAACTCTGAATCTGGAAATTACTTATATTTTATTAAGTATGAGGGGAGGACCAAAAATTTTATGCAGATTTTCCAGATTATGGGAGTACCATACCCCTAATTCCTGTGATATAGAAGGGATAACTGTACATGATATTTAAAAAGCTTTATACAAACAAAAGTAATGTAGCTGAAATTTGAAGGAAAACAGGAAACTGGGTAGGAGGGGATTCACACAAGTTTCTCTGACAGGGCCTCATTTTTCTAATATATACAGAATTAAGCCAGATTTTTTTTATTAAAAAAATTAGCTATTCCTCAGTTGATAAATGGTCAAAGAAAATGAACAGGTGGTTTTCTGATGAGGCTATTATAGTTCACATGAAAAATGGTCTAAATCACTATTGTTTAGAAAAATGCAAATTAAAAAAATTCTGAGATAATCACCTTACACCTTAGCTAACATGACAGAAAAGGAAAATGACAAATGCTGTGAATTGGGACTTTAACAATGCACTATTCTTAAAATTATGAACTAGTCCAACCATTCTGGAGAGTAATTTGGAATCTATGACCAAAGGGCTATAAAACTGTTTATCACCTTTGACACAGCATTACCACTATTAGCCCTGTATTACAAAGAGATAAAATAAAAAGGAAAATAATCTATTTGTACAAAAATATTCAAACAATTCTTTGTGGTAGCAAAGAATTAGAAATTAAAGAGATGTACATCAGTTCTGAAATAACTGGATAATTTTTTTTTAATTCCAACACAATATTACTATGTTGTAAGAAATGAGGAACAGGATGATTTCAGAAAAATACCTGGAAAGACTTATATGAACTAATGCAAAGTAAAGGGGCAAAACCAGGAGAACATTGTACACAATAGCAATAATATTATAAGAATGATCAACGGTAACAGACTTAACTATTCTAATCAAGACAATGATCCAAGACAATTCCAAAGGACCCATGATTTAAAAATACTATAAATCTCCAGTAAACTCTGAGTGCAGATTAAAGCATACATTTCTTACTTTCTTTATGTTTGTGTGTATATGTGTTTTCTAGTTGGTAATATAGAAATATGTTTTCATGACTTCATATGTTTAATCAATTTCATTTTTTTTTTGATTTTTTAAACAGTAGGGTTGGCATGGGAGGAAAGGAAATCATTTGGAACTCAAAATTTAAAAAAATCATGTTAAAAATTTGTATACATGTAATTAGGAAATTATTAAATGAAATGCATTTTTAAAATAAAAATGGATTAGCCAAAGTAGAAGTATGACTTACAAAGTACCAAGTTTACTTTCTACTGGGTCTGTATATGATAATACTAAGTAAAAGAAAATGAGGAATGAAGATAGAAGAGTGGGAAAGTTGCTTTCTCCTTTTGACACAATCAGAGGAGGAGAGTTTTGATCTTCATAATTTTGATATGCACTGTCTGGTCATAGCATAAGGCTTTGTAGGAATTAGAGGGATATTTATTAATTGTAAAATGGAGTAGGCAAGAGGAAATAATGCAATTAACTCATTTTTTTCCTTTTTTAATGTTAAAGAATTGAGCAATAAAAATGCAATTCATAAGTGTCCTGACTGCAACAAACACATCACAGGTACACTGTTGGAGCCTAGGGATTTTCTGCTTGTAATTCCTTGATCTCTTTGGTTACCATAAACTAAGTCAAATAAATATTCACACATACACACACACTCAAAGGTTTGCTTTCCCTGTTTTTGGCAACTACTGATATGGAAGGATACCATAGCAATAGTGTGAATATTGTTTACCATACACAGAAGTGTTAGAAATGTGAAGTTAATAAAGCAACCATGACTGATTAAATATCACAATTTTCTACACAAAGGTGAAAATATGAATATTCAGGAATTAATTTACTGTGCATCTTCATGTTGCTATGGAAAAATAGTTTCCATATTCTAAAAAAAGTTGATTTAAAAAAGCAGAAATTAAGACAACTTACATGTATTTTTTTAAAAAATCAAGAAATCAAAGAATAGACTGACATTAAATAAAACTGAGCAAAAATTTGTTCTTCATTCCAAAACCAATTTTTTTGTGGGGAGCTTGCAGAGAATTTGTTCCTCTGGGGGAAAACTGAATTTATTTATTAAAGATATTTTTTTAATTGTGTTATGTTAACCATTATTCTTCTGGGACAGAATATGGGGACTTTTCTTATTTCCTGTTTACCTGCCAACACTTCTAGGATATTTTTTAAAGTAAGTAAATGATAGGAGGTTAATTTGGCTGAATTCCAGAGAATTTTGCTTCAAAGAGATATAATGATAGGATTTCATTGATTACCTTACCCAATTATCCTACCCAATTGGGGTGTTCAGGAAAGACTGTCATCTCTAATGTGAAGGCAGGACTTTTCACAGTTACTCATCTGTGATGGTAGACACTTTAGTGTCTACTTGGCACTCAACTCTCACCTGTGGTTCCAAGAAGTTGTATCATGCTCTTGGCCATACCTCATTAAATTGTCTAAGAAGATGGGCTAACCAGGTTGAGGGGTGACTGACAGGATTCTAACCTGAAGTGAGTTAGGGTGGGGGGTCTATGGCAAATACATAAAGACTACCCCTGACAGAACAGATAAGAGAGAACAATTTGTTCCAAAGGCCATGAGGGAGGGCTGATGCAGATGCTGTGAGCAGTTAGAACTTTGCCAGATATCAAAGTTGCCACTACAATTGTCTTGACTTTTGTCTTGCCATTGGACTTTGATGAATCAAAGCCTGACAACTTTATGCAACTGTACCTCATTTACACCCAATTTATGCTCTAATCAAGACATTACCCTGTGATATCAGTCATCTTTGAACACAAAAGTCAAATAACAAAAACAATCCAAGAGGAAATATTTGCCTTTGTTATGTAAGAATATTAATGCATTGTGGTGGAGTTGTGAAATGATCCAACCATTCTAGAGGGCAATCTGTAACAAAGAGCTAGTTTTTTTTTTTGTTTGTTTGTTTGTTTGTTTGTTTGTTTTTTGATCCAGCAGTGTCTCTACTGGATCTGTATTCCAAGGAAATCATACAGGAGGGAAAAGGACCCACAAGTGCAAAAATGTTTGTAGCAGTTCTTTTTGTGATAACAAAGAATTGGAAAATGAGTAGATGCCCATCAATTGGGGAATAGCTGAACAAGTTGTGTTACAAGAAGGTAATGGAATATTATTGTTCTATAAAAAATAATGAACAAACTGATTTTAGAAAGGCCTCAAAAGATTTATATGAACTTATGCTAAGCAAAACAAGCAGAATCAGAAATACATTGTACACAATTACAGCAAGAATGTGCAATGATCAACTATAAAAAAAACTTGGTTCTACTTGGTGGTTCAGTGATTCAAAGCAATCCCAAAAGACTTTGGACAAAAAAAAAAATGCCATCTGCATCTAGAAAATGAACTAAAGGAGACTGAATGTAAATCAACACATGCTATGTTCACTTCTTTTTTCTGTTTTTTCTTTCTCTCTCCAATGGTTTTTCCCTTTTCTTCTGTTTTTTCTCTCCTAATATGATTCATAAAGCAATGGTATTAAAAATAAATAAACTTACTATTGTAAAAAAAATAGGGGAGCTAAAAAAGAATATTTTTTTAAATGAAAGAAAATTAGAATCATGTATAAGAAGAACCTGGAAACTTCTCTGAATAAAGGGTATTATATGATAGACTGGGTCATGCTCTCTTGCACTCAATTTTAAAAGTTTGTTTTAACACTCTCTTACAGAATTTGTTGACTATTAGTCTTACTATTGCTTTTATTTAATTTTGGACAGTTTACCTCCTCTTTGGCCCTGATTATTAAGTTACCCTCAAAATCTGGAAAGTTTAAAAACTCTAAAATACTCATCAATAGGCATCTTGAGAACTTTCAGACACATGATATTTAAGACTGTCCTAACTCATTACAAGCATATGAATCCACAAAAACTGATGTCCATTGATTTAGGATATCATTTTTAAACAAACTTTAAAGATAAACGGTATTATGCATTCTTGAAAATATAAAGGAATTAGCAGTCTTATCAGTCTCTTTTTAGTAATGGAAGGGCTTTGAAAATCCCAGTAGTAAAGATCTAGAGAGAGAATTCTTAATTTTGAGGGGTATTATTATGGACTCCTGGGACAGTCTACTGAAATTTACTTATGTTGTTGCTTGGATTCATAATTGAAGAAAATGGCAAATTTCAAATAGAAATTAATAACAATAACTCTTATCTAAACAACATGATGGAAGACTAAATATTTACCATAGTCCCTACCACTTCTTAAAATACCTATCTTCCCAAAAAGAATTCTGTGAAAGAGCTAAAGCAATTGCAGCTATTGTCATAATCCAAGACCTTCTGTCAATTTAGCCTTCCCTTTCCCTTGCTACATTTGATAACAAATAGCAGAACTCAGCTTGACCAATTCTCCCTCTTCCCCAGTGCATAAGAAGTGAAAGTATAGGAAAACAGTAATATGCTCTGCCTGAGTTGATACATTAAAGTACTGAGTATGAGAACTAAAGAAGAGAGGGTATGGATAGAGTTTTAGCATGTGTAGAGCTGACCTAAAGGATAGGAAATTAACATTCAACATTAATTTTTCCCCTGCACAGAAATCTCTTGAAGGTAGAAGAATGACTACTGAACAGTAGTGAAAAGTAGTGGAAAGTTAATTCTGTCACGGGGAGAGGCTGAGATAAATTTGAGGTCCAGCCTTTAAGGAGCTCAAGACAAAGGAAAAGGAATCAAATGAGCTATAGGGAGATACAAGGAAAAAAGACAAATTACTAGAAGTCTCAGGAGGAAGAAACTTAGTTAAAAACCTTAGGCATAAGCAGAGAAATCAATAGGGAAGATACAAAAACATAAAATGATCAGCAATACATCTAAATGAATCTAAACATCCATGAATAAATATTGTAAGACAAAGGAAATTTCACTAACGCCTTGTAGTTCAGAAGATGTAAATTCTCAAGGGAACATGTAATCATCTTCTCAAGAGATCAGAATATTCCCAAACAATTTAAGAGAAAAATGAAAATCAAGAAAACAGAATTTATGACTCACAGAGAAGAAATAATTAGCAAAATATATAAACTTGGACCCATAAAAGTAAATCTCTCCGAAAGAAGATTTGAGCATGCAAACACAGTAGAAAACAGAAACATAAGAAAGGTAAATATTGCTACTAAGTACTAGTAACAAAATAAATTACCCTAGGGAAAATAAAGAAAAATAAAAGAAACCCTTTCTCATTTTTTAATTTAGTGCCTCCCCTCTGTCAGTTATTTCCTATTTATCATATATATAGTTTTGGGGGATGTTCTTCTTGGTATGTAATTGTTTGTTGTTTCCCCTGTTACATTGTAATTTCATTGAAGGCAAAGACTTTTTTTTTTTTTTTGCTTCTTTTTGTATTCCCAATGATTAGCACATAGTTGACATATAAAGTAGACATTTAATTAATCTTTTTAAGTGCTTGAAACAGCAAGACAATATGGGGTTGAAATAAAAACAGTAGGTCATTAAGAAACTAAAATACACAAAGAAACAAGGGAAAAAATTACCAAAACAAAGAGGAACAGTTCTCAGACAATATAGACTCAAACAATACAGTGTTTTAAGGGGGAAAAAGAAAGAAGAAAATAGAGGGGAATATGTGATACAGGCTAAATAACCGTATAATGAAAAAAAAAAAACTCTGTAATCTCTCAAGTAGAAAAGGATCTTTAAGAAAATGTATGATGTGGCAAAAGGAAAAATTAAACAGGAAGAAGAAAAGAGGGAGTCTTATTTCAGTTAGTGAGTAGAATCCAATGGGAGAAAACACTTCCATTAGTAGAAAGAGAAATTCTACTATGGAAGATGTCAGTGTTATAAAAAGTATGTTCTGCAGAGATTTGGTTCTTGGAAAGATACCTTTGAGATAGTGTTGTGCTTTCTTGGACAATATACTGTGTTGGGGGAAAAAAAAGAAAACCAGAGATTTGTAGGGAATTTTCATTTAAAATAATGGGTTGGAATAGACACAAAAAAGAGATTTCACGTCAAATGGGAAAAAATAGAGAGGAGAGTGTGCATGAGCTGCATAATCATGAAAAGGGAAATTCCTGCCATAAGGAAATACAATGCTATCCTTTATTTGTTGCAAAAATTAGCATTTCTGCATATGAGACACATTATTTTAGACTCCTGATCTTTATATTTTTTTATTCCTTCATCAGTATCTGCATTGCTCATGGAATTAAAACTTATAAGACCTATTCTGAGTTTTCTTTTTTTAACAATTTTATTTTATTGTTGTCTAGATTTTGCCCCTTACCCATTATCTCATTTGATTCTCCCAAAACCCTAGAAAGAAAATGCTATTACACCCCCATTTTACAAATGAGAAAATTGAGACAAACAGAATTTAGGTGACTTGCCCAAAATCACACAGCTAGCTAGTAAAAAAAATTTGAACTGAGGTCGTTATGATTCCAGGACTAACCTAACTAATAATGTGCCATCAAGACATTTACTCAAGTCATGTAATCAAATAATAAATTATATACAATATAATATAGAGGAAAAAATACTGGATTGGGGAAAAGAAAACTGTTAATTGAATCTTGGTTCTTCTAGTTTCTATCAATTTTAAATCATTTTTCTCCAGAAACACACACATACATGCAGACATATACATATATATATATATATATATATATGTATATATTTGATTTATGGTTAATTACATGTTCATTAAGGCACCTTCCATGTCTTCAGTCTCTGTTCCTATGTTAAAAATCTAAGCATCAATCCCAGATCCATGGAACTTCCTGAAGACTTCCATAAGGCCAACCAAAAAGGTCATATGAAATTATTCTTTGTGTCTAGTCATTTGGCCAGATCCAAATCCATCTATCGACCTGCCCTATTTCCCCATATTTTTAGAAGAAAAGCATGAAAAACTGTGGGATACTTTCTTAAAATCGAACTAAACTATAATATTAATATCCCCTTAATTCATGAATAACATTGTCAAAAAAACAAAATGAGGTTAGGAATTCTTTTGTTTTGTACAAAGGGTTGCTTTTCCACCTTCTTTTCATTATATAATCCCCTTTTCTATTTATTCTAGACTTGTATTCTTTAGTTCCTGACCTTCATGTTTATTAGTTCCTTCATTAGTATCTGTATGGTTCATAGAATTAAAGCTCTGAAGACCTATTTTCTTTTCTTAACAGTTTTATTTATTGGCTGAGACTGTTCATGATGAAGCATACTTCATTTTTGTGATTTTTTCCTCTTTTTATAGATATTCCCTAAATATCCATCCCTTTAATAATTCATTTTATAATTTTACTAGGAGTTGAAGTGAAGCTCACTATTTAGAGACATTATTCTCTCAATTATTTTTGATAAAATTGGAACATCTGCCTTTCTCTAATCTTTTAGGACCTCTTTTGTACTGTACAATTTGCTGAGTATTATTGACAGTAAGTGGCTTGGCAATCACATTTCCTGTTCCTTTAAGAATCCAAAGACAGTGTTAATATAGTCTTGGTGACTTAAATTCATCAAAGACAACTGAGATTCTTATCTTCCTATTTCATTACTTATCATAATTGTTCTTATTGTTTTCTTTTTTTCCTGCCCTTTCCATTCCAAAGATTATTCTCCTCAATGGAGAAAGCATAAGAAAAATAAATTTGCAGGTACAAAACAATGTGGATTTGTCCAGAGTTACATAGCTACTAGATATCAAAGCTAGAATTTGAACCCAGATGTTTTTGTCTTCAAGTACAGCATTCTATCTACCATGTATAGGTCATCCATCCAAAAGAAATAATCAGCTGGGGAAAAATTATTTTCAATAAATTTCTCTTATAAAAATTTGATGTGCAAGATGTATAGGTAATTTGGCACAAATCTTCAAAGAAAAGATATATCCCCCAACAGATAAAAGATCAAAAGATTTGAACAAATAATTCTCAAGAAACCCAAGCTGTCAATAGATATATAAAGTCCAAATCAGTAGCAATAAAAGAAATGTCAATGAAAACTTTGAACTTTACCTCACATGTATCAGATTGGCAAAAATGACAAAAAAAAAAAAGAAAATGAAAATTGTTGGAAGGGTTGGGGGAGCTAGGCACAGTAATAATTGAGCTGGAAAGTGTACTAACCATTCTAGAAACAATACTGAGTTATCTTCAAAAAAAGTCATTAAATTGTGCATAAATACCCTTTGACCTAGAGATACAGCTGTTACTTATACCCCAAAGATGAAAAAGACAGAAAAGTATCCATTTGTATAAAATATTTTTGGTTGTGAGCAATTACTGATATGCCCATCAATTGGGGAAAGGAACTGATTCAAAGACACTTGAGAAGTATTTTATGAATTAATAAAAAGTTAAGTGATCAGAACCAAAAAATGATTTATAAAATGATATAATAGAATACTCTCTCCTCTATTATTTCAGAAAGGCTAGCAATAGCGATAAGACTTGAGAAAGAAAATAAGAATGTAAAGATAGGCAAAGAGATAAAATAATGCATTGAACATCTATAATTTTAGTATGTATGACATGATATATTACACCATATACATATCACACACAATATATACATAATATATATTATATATGTTGAAGACAGTGTGACATAGTGGCTGAATCTAGTGTCAGATAATGTGGCTTTAAATCCCAGCCCTAGTGCTTATTACTTCTGTAATCTTAGGTAATGAATGCCTGCATTCTCTGACATAGTGTCCTTAGGTATAAAATAAGGGAGTTGGGCCAGATGTCTCCTAAAGTCCCTTCCAATATTCAATTTTTATTTTATGACTTTAAGAAAAATAGATTCTGGATATTATCTTCATTAGCAAATTTTGGACTTTTACCACAGAAATATGGTGAAAAATGAACGCAAAATGGGTAATTTTTACAATGGTTATAGATGAAAAGTCACTAGATCCCTTCTTCCTCCTCTCTTTTTCATTCTGCCTTTTCCTATCACTCATCTATATGCACACAATATATCATTTATATATACATGTATTATGTACATCTCTAACAAATAACTCATGACAAACAGATTGAATCTATACAGAACACTTGCAAAAAATACTTTTGATAATGATCCACATGGCAACCATTTCAGGAGGCAGATAGTAAATGAATTTTCAAAAAGATGCAAGCTTTCAATTCAATGGATCAGAATGTCAATTATCAGTGAAATGGAAGTGCATAGATGGGGAAAGTACTTATCTGAATATTTTTACCATGTATCTGAAGAATGTTCTTTAATCCCTATCTCTGTTTAGTAAAATTCTGTTAATAAAGTCCATACTCAATAAATATTCAAAGATTAGATGACCCAAAGTCAATTTTTTTTAAGGAGGAGAATACAAATCAGAATGGGGAGGTCAGAACAAAAATGGTTACTAGGTTAGCTGTAACTGTATGGATCTTTGTTTCAAGGGACATTTAGAAGGTATAAGTAATGAACATGATTCACCAGTGGAATATGAGGAGACAGAGGCTTGCTCCCAATTTAAGGTATAAAGAACAGGAGTAGGATATCTTACTTTTTCCTCCATTACTTTTTCCCTCTGCCCCATAAAAAATTGACTAACTCCCTAGTGTTTTCCATTTGCATCCTCCTTTTCAAGAAGATCATTCTTTATCATTCTCTCCCTCTCCCTCTCCCTCTCTTCTCTTTCTTCTCTTCTCTTCTCTTCTCTTCTCTTCTCTTCTCTTCTCTTCTCTTCTCTTCTCTTCTCTTCTCTTCTTTCTCTGTCTTTGTCTTTCTGTCTCTTTCTATCTATATAATCTGTTTCTTGGCTGGCCCTCTGTCTCCCCGTTTCTTTTTCTCTTTGTTTCTCCCTCTCTGCCTCTCTTTATACACATACCCCTCCCACCCCATCCCCACATCTGTTTCGGTCTCTGTCCCTCTATCTCTGTCTGTTTGTCTCTGCTATTACTCTCTGCAGAGGAGAATAACAGTCTCAGTTCTACTTGCCCTTTTGCAAGTTAAGTGGGAAAGAGCCTTACCGAGGTCTCTGGTAGAATATCAAGTACATAAGATGGAGAATCTCA
Source organism: Sarcophilus harrisii (assembly GCF_902635505.1). Lineage (NCBI taxonomy): Eukaryota > Metazoa > Chordata > Mammalia > Dasyuromorphia > Dasyuridae > Sarcophilus > Sarcophilus harrisii. The sequence continues at coordinate 399,467,222 of NC_045429.1, read as the reverse complement.
TAGTATGGTTAAGACACCATTAGAGATCCCTTCTAGTACTAAGTTCCCATCCTCTAAGTCACAACAGTAACTAATTATCCATCTCAATTAATTGAATCTGTCTTTATTACTTATGTTGTTTTTAATATCATTAATTTTAGGGATGATTTGAGAGTACATTTTCTACTGATCTCTTCAGGTAACAATTGCTTCAGGCATCAAAACTATTATTTACAGCTCTGATTAATAGGGATTTAAAACCTTTAATCAATGAGGAGATGATAAGGAAGCCTCTAACTCCCCACAGTGAACCTAGATGAACTACAGGCCAGAGTATTGTGTTAAGGTCTCTTCTTGCTCTTGGGAAAAGCTGATTAGCCTCTCTCAGAAATTCAAGACATAGAAATATGACAATAAAGAATAGCTGTTGAGTGTATGTTAAAATTTTTCACCAACCCTAAGCATGCTTTAGAATACAGGTTCTTAAACTGGAACTCATAGAGAAGCAATGAATAGATTTTTAGAGAGCCTGTGAACTTGAATGGAGAAAAAAAAAATTCAGCTAGTCAACAAGTATTTATTAAGCCCCTAATATGTGCCAGACACAGTGTTAAATGCTGGGGATATAAATAAAGATAAATGACAGTCCCTGCTCTTAAAGAGTTTACATAATCTGCAGTTCATTAACCTCTAATTGAAATTAAATATTTCCTTCCATTATGAATTCACAAACAAAAACAACATTATTCTGAGAGGGCTTTCATATGCTTCACCACAATGCCAAAATGCTTCTCAACTCAAAAGAAGTTTAAGAATTCTTGCTTTAAAGGTTAGATACTGGCTTAGGAGAGTTGAATTAAATTTAAAAAATTATTTGTATGAGTTAATAACTACCTGTGAAAGAAAATTTCTCCTTCAAGCTATTCAAAGATAAACTCCTATCTTTGCAGAATGGGACCCAGCATTGGTCTTGGAACAACTTGGATGCTCTTACATCTCTGCTCTTTCCTTTGCCCCCCTCAGTCAATATCAATGCTAAAAACATTGTTGTGTAGAGCTGAAAATGAAAATAAAAGATAATATCCTTCATCCTCCACAATTACCACCCAGAAACTCTTGAAAGGAGAGGGAACAACCCTAATCTTGATCCTCAAAAGTTGATATTGTGATATGTGTGGGGCCTGAAGGGAACTAGGGCCAGCAGTACCAGAAAACATTAGTAACTTACTTGCTCATTACTGTCATCTTTTTCCCTCTGACTCCTTCTATTAATCACTCCAGTCAAAAACACTATTCTCCATTCATAGTTCATTCTCTGTACATTCTACCCTCCACACACATATCTCCTGCTTCTTGCTGGCAACTTCCAAGGTTAAAGGATTTTAACATTTTTTATAATGTGTATGTAGGAGGGGAGGGAATAATTACCTATTGGGGTAGCTTGCATCCCCTTTTATTTTCCCCCATCCATTTCTCCAATCCACCTCTTTCAATTCAAGCCCATTCTGAATCGAACAAATCCATGTTTGGTGCTTATATTTAACTAGTTTGCTTGAGTTTGGGGGGGAAAAGAAATTTGAAAGCCTGTGCTGCTTCTTCTTCCCCTATTTGTGGGAAAAAAAGTGTTTGGCAACATGCCATACAACTTTCAACTTATGCCTACTCTACTACAGACTATCAAGGATTTGGAAACATATGTATATTTTAATAGAAGTCTTTCATGGAGAAAAAGTATTTCTGAGAGTTACCTAATTTTGGAGCCTTACATAATTTATATAATTTTGGAGAAATACTTAATTTTGGCTTTAGAAACCATTTGTTTCAACTCCATCATCTTATGCATCACAAAAATTGAGAACCAGAAAGGTAAAATCAATGGTGTGTTCATAAATTTTAAATTACTGACTGGGTCTCTGAAAATGAAGAATACACTCTTAAATCTGAACTGCATTGTTAAAATTTTCATCACCTACTTAAATTTAGACAATTGGGAAAATAATAAATCAAGCACCGATGTGTAGGTTTTGCTGATTTCCAAGGTGTAAATGCTCACATTGAAAAATAAAACAATCACTTCTTAGGAGCCTGTATGAGTTAGATCCAGAACATTCTTGGACAAAGAGAATTGCTCTATGTTACCTGAATACAGATGCTCTTCTCAGTCCCACTTGAATGCTTTCTGTCCACAATATCATTTTAGTTTTTCCTAAATCCTAGATAATACTCTTCATGCATCTCAAAAGAAAACAATAATTAACAATGGACTTTTTTTTAACTTCATGTCCTTTAGATTTCAAAAGTTCAGCAATTTCCCTGAATTATATATTTCATCCATTGATGCAGATAAGCATCCCTTCAAATACAGAAATATGATAATAAATGTTTAACAGCTGGGCTCTCCATAAAGAAAAGTAATTAATCTACATTCTTTTTTTAAGTTTAATCTATATTATTAACACTTTCTTAAGTCTAAACAATTAATAAACAGTAAATTAACAAAGTATTTGCTTTTTAATAGAAGTCATCATTAGTGGGCAAGACTATTAACTCAATCAACAATCATTTTAAAACATGTACCAATTGTCAGGTTTTGTACTAGGTGCTGAAGTTATAAATACAAAGAATGGAATTATCATCAGGTAGGTAGTCCAATAGATAGAGTGATGAATCTAGATAGATAGAAAATAGATAGAGTGATGAAAAGGCAGGAAATACAAATCCTGCCTTTCTGGGTATTTGAACCTGTGAAAATCACTTTATTTCCTGTATCCATTTCTTCATGCCTAAAATGATAAGATAGGTTTCACTCTTCTCTTCTGTTGCTTCTAGCTTCAGTTCTATGAATTTATAATCTTGTCTCTCAAGGATCTGACATTCTAAATCCTTCTTAGATGACCATTATGTGTTCATGATTTCAATAGTAACTAAAGTGGGTCTCAAATAGAAAGCATAGTCCATGACTAGACCTGTCAAGTTTATTAGAAACTGAAAGACTTTATGCTCACTTAACATGACTTTTGAGAACTTAAGAGTTACCTCCATTCTATGATGATTTATCAGAGGAGTACTTTACTGAAGGTCAGTTCATTAGATAAGAGAGTAATGCTGTGTAAGGGAAGTATACATTTTACTTCCAGTATTAACCAAAAAATCTTAACCAAATAATTGTACTTACACTCATGTTTGTCACGGAAAATCTAGAGACAATACTTGATGTTTGTTCCACTAACTTCCTCTTCTCATGTCTCATTCTGGTATGATGGTGATCCTGGGTTCTGCTTTTAAAACATGATACATTTTACTTTGACAAATAAAAGCTTACCTATTGCCTATCAATATTATTTTCTCTTAAGAATAGCAATTAAACAAAATTACCTATCACGGCAATTGAGTTCAATTGTACATAGAACATCTGATTTGCCATTTATTTTTTTCACAGAAAGGAAGGAATGTCAGTCATCTGGAACCAATTTTGTTTAGCTATTGTTTTCTACTTAACTTTGTAATCTTCCATTGTTGCCTTCATTTTCATTATTCTAATTATGCATTTGGTTCTTTTTGGACTATTTTTTCATTCTGTATCGGTTTGGGACAACTTTCCCATGTTTCTCTGAGTTCCTATTCATTTTTATCCTATTAATTTATCCAGTAACTTTATTGCTGTCACAAAAATACCTGAGGTAAGATTCAAAATTAAGTTTTTGGATGCTACAACAGTAACTCTTTCCACCATACCAGGCCATCTCTTAGTGATTTATTGGGCATAAGCAGGGTGTTGGTGAGGGTCAAATGAGATAATGGATTTAAAATACTTTGCAAACCTTAAAAAACCATATAAATATCAGTTGTTAGTATTGGGGCAGCTAGATGGTACAGTAAATTAAATGCCCCACCCTGGACTGAGAAGGACCTGAATTCAAATATAGCTTCAGACATGTATTAGCTTTGTGACTAAGTCATTTATTCTTGTTTGTCTTGGTCTCATCATTATAAAATGAGCTGGAGAAGAAAATGGCAAATCACTCTAATATCTTTAACAAGAAAACCCCAAATGGGATGAGAAGTCAAATACAACTGAAACAATCAAACAGCAACAACAAAATTGTCATTAACATGATCACCAGGCTTCCTTTCTGGTGTTGATAGTTTCCTGAGTCTTTTTTGTAATTCTAGGGAATTCAAGCACAATTTATAGAGAAATACAGTGATATTCTGATAAATGTTTGACAACCAGATTCTCCAGAAAGAAATAATGTCTGTACATATATTTTAAATACTTTCTTAGATCTAAATGATGAGCAAAATAATAAATCAAACTGATTTGTTGTTCTTGTCAATTTATGATATTTTACTGCTCGTATGAAAAATTTAACAATGGTCTCTTAACAGTTGCTGCAAGGAGATTAGTGCTGCTCCAGTGGGTATGACCTCAGTAGTGGGACTGCTGGATTTAAGAGTATGAGCAGTATAATAACATTTTTCATGTAATTCAAGTTTCTCAGAACTCTTGTCATTTTAGTCAGTGGAGGTAGCTTTGGGTCCTCAAATGTTGTGGCAGCAAAATGCGATCTCTACCAGATTGTGCCAGCTTAGAAAGGCTTTGAGTAGGGGTTGTGTTTTTCTGGCCCAAAGATAGGCAATCTTAGCTCAAAGAGGCTTATCACCAGATGATTGGCCACAAGTTAATAGAATTTTCAGCCATAGTAACTCACCATGGTGAGTTAGCATCACAGATGGTTTTCTACAACAGGTAGAAAAAAAAATAGTCATGTCAAGAAGGAAAAAACACAGATCTTTGAAGTATTTGTTCATTAGAAAATTATATATTTATAATGTTTTAAAATCTTACTGTAAAATAACTTGTAATATACAAATTTATAGTGCATTCTACTGTGTTCAAAATCTCCCTAAGATTATTCCCTTTAATATGCATTTTAATTTTTTTATTTTTTTTCTAATTGAATTCAAGAACAGATCCATTGTTATTTCTAATTTTTAGTGCCCGCTCACTGAAAAATCCCATGGGATTAATTTTCTTTTTTCTTATTTAAAATTTTCTTTCATACTACATTGAGATGCACTCTAGACAATGTGGCAGGGGATCAATCAATAGGCTTGGCAGAACCTCAGTTGTTTTACTATGACACATATCAAAAGGACTATTTTCATAAAGTATTTCAAGTGCCTTTTGTTTTAAAGAGAGTGGGGGTGGGGAATACTTATATGGTTGGGGAAGAGGTGAAAAGAATTAGAATTCCAGAGACAGAGCTCATTGGGTTTGTCCATCAACTCTAGGACCGAGTCCAATTCTCTCCAAGGAGTTTATGGTCTCATTTCTGGATTCCCCTCTTTCTTTGCTCTCTTAAATAGTTTCTTTAAAATTTGCCTTTCAATTGGGTTACTGTGTTCTATTTTAGGACTGTGTTTGTTCCATGGTCCTAAGAAAGAAACTTTGATACTAGAGTTACTTTTTTAAAGCATAGTTCTTGTTTCTAAACAAAAACTGAGAATTGCAGTCCCCAAAAGACCATTACCTTCTCCTTGTTCTATTTTCTTTTGCTCTTAACACTCTTCTCCTCCAATCCACTTGGACGCTATTTGGTTTAATTCAACAAATATTTAATAAGCCTCTGTTCTATGTAAGGCATTGTGCTGAATGCTATAGATACATAAATATTTATGCAAGGTATAGGCTTTGCCATTATGGTAGACATGCCAAAAAACCCACCACTCTTTGACTCTTGTTTTTCTGAATACATGATAGCTTTTTTCTGAAACTTATCAGAGCTTACTTATGGGAATACTACTTTGATGCTACTTGAATTGGAAAAGGAAAGGAAAAGGAGTTGTCAGGATGCATCCTCAATTTCAAAATTAGTCAGTATGAAGTGCTGATGGTTTGTGAGACAGAAGTGGGAAAGAGGATTCACTCACCCCACGAATGGTAATGTTGTCTACCTTTAGAGAAAAAAAAAACAAGCATAGATGTGTATGATTATAAATATATTGATGTGTATGATTATAAATATCCATGTATATGTATATTTGTGTATGTACACACATATTGTCATATATGCATATATAAATGTATCTATTGAACGGTAGCCTTTTTGAGGACTTGAGGGGAGGAAAGGGATATTTTTTTAATTAAAAAAAAAGAATTGACTCACTTTGGATCAAGAACTGAAGGCCTTCCATGAAAAAATAAGTGTAAGTCAGAAATCTTATAGCTGCTTGAGCAACCCAGTCACATGATAGCCAGGCAAGGTTGTATAACAAAAAAGTAAAAAATATAACCACAGACCCTAAGGCATGTGGGTCTGGGCAACATCACTCTAGAAAAGCAATAACTTTTAGTTTAGGAAGCAATAGCCATTGTAGTATAGTTATTGGTTGTGGTAAAAACAGACAGGAGACACTGTGAGGATGTCAGAGAGTAGTTATCTTTGTATAGAGAGGACTGAGGATTACTTCCCTGCTTGGATTTACTATTCTCTTCCAACTAAACAGTTTGGTATTCTATTTATGGTCCTTAGTATGTAAATAGAGTAGGCATTGAACAAGAATTTGAATTGTGTATTTGGCCCATTTAGATTTTATTGATATTCTGGAGTGAGGAGAATGCATGTGTAACATATACAGAGTAAGTTTTTCTGTCTAAAAAAGGTTTAGAAACTAATATTTGGATATACAGAAAAATATAGAAGTAGCTCTGATATAAAAGGGAATGTATATAATAACATATTAGGCAAAATCTTATGAAAAATAGTTCAGGCTCTCCTTGCCATTTAATCTGTACCTAACTTGTCTCCCAGTTTTCAACTTCCCTAATATACAAATAATATACATTGTATATTATATATAAAATATACAAATAATATACAGGCCAAAATAATTTTTCTAGCATACAGGCCTTACCATTTTGTTTCTTTGCCCAAAACTTTAGCAAACCTCCTGTTTTCCAAAGGATAATTTTTTAATCAGATATTTAAAGACCTCTGCACACTAACTTCAACTCCCTCTGCAACCTAATTTCACATTACTCCTCTTCATTCATTTTAAGTTCAAGTCAATTTGAATCACTGTTTCCCGAAATAAACAAGCTATCTCCAGACACTATATATTCACTTAGTAGTTTCCTTTGCCTAGAATGCGGAGAATACTGATCTCTGCTTTTCAGAATCTTTTTCTTCTTGCAATGCTCAGTCCGTTGCCACTTCCCTTTATACTGACATGACCTTCACAAGAAGAAAAAGATTCCTAAACTTTCATAGCTATTAGTATTCTTTTCTTTACATATTCATAGATCATTGATCTCTCTTGACTGACATTATTACACATGACTATGTCCATAAGCTCTTAAAGGCAAATATTGCTTTGTTTCTGCCTTTGGTATATTGAGTGTCTTGCACAGAATGGTGTTTAATTGAGTGAAAGGCATTTTTTTCTTGTGAAGTGCCTTTCCCCCATCATCCATCATCATCATCATTATCCCATCCTCACCAAACATGAATTCTAATTCTTCTTTTGTCTTCTTGCCCCAATATAGTTTTTGAAACCCTCTTTGTTGCTTTATTATTGTGTTTGCACCATTGAGTCTTAGCACCCCTGACATTAGTGATTCAGAATTGAGTCATGCTTTTCTAACCATCTTCTCTTAAATAACATTATTTTTAATTATCTGTAAAAACCTAAGCTGAATGAATTCCTTGTATATTTACATCCATCTCTATAGTCAACCTTTTTTTTTTTTTGTCTTCTTGGAGATTGTTTCTCCCTGTTTCTTTAAAATGTCATTCTCAAGAACTTTCTGTGTCTCAGGGCTTTATTCAGAAGTTGATAAGGAATCACTGAAAGTTTTTGAGTGATAGAATTAGAGCAGTGTATTAGGAAACTGGACAACGGAATGTGAAGAATGGACTGTGGACCTGGCTGATTAGAATAGCAGGATACCATTCTCTAGACTAGAAGAGATGAACATCTGGATGAGGATAGTGGCAAAAGTGACAGGAGGAAGAACCGGCTTCATTTTAATTATCGGAAGGAAGGAAAAAAGCATTTATTAAATGATTATTATGCATGGAAAAAGAGCAGCTAAATAACATAATGGGGAGAATACTGGGCCTGAAATCAGAAAGACTCATTTTGAATTCAAATCTGGCCTCAGACACTTATTTAGCTGTGTGACTCCAAGCAAGTCACTTTACCCTGTTTGCCTTACTTCCCTTTTCTGTAAAAAAAAAAAAAAAAAAGGGGGGGGGGAATAAACTAGAGAAGGAAATGACAAATCATTGCAGTATGTTTGCCAAGAAAATCTGATAGGGTCATGAAGAGCTGAACACAAATAAAATGACTGAACAAATGTGTCAGCACTATACTAAACATTTTACAAATGTTATCTCATTATCCTTACAACCAGGCCATGAAGTAGGTGCTATTATCATTTCCATTTTACAGTTGAGGAAATTGAAGTAAACAGAAATTTAGACACTTGTCCAGGGTCACCCAACTACTAGACTAGATTTGAAATCAGTTTTTTCCTGATTCCAGATTCAATATTGTATTTACTTTGCCATCCCAGTTCTTTATACCTACTATATGTGAAAGTGAATGAGAAGGCAAAATAAAAGACCAATTTGGGGTTTCAAGCTACTGTGGTTAGAAGGATGGTAATGTCATCAGACTTTGAGTTTGATAATGTGTTTAAAATGACAAAATTTGTGATATGGAATAAATAAGTTTGATAATTTCTTTTCCCTCTACATTTGGAAGTTTTAAAATATCAAATTGTTTCTTCCTCTGAATTTTCCTCATGTATTCTTACTTTCCTTATGTAGCAAATGTGGTTAGTGTGCATGCATGAATTATATCTCTCTCATTTGGATTTTGGTTAAACAGCTGCTAAACTAAAGTTCTCAGCCTTGAAAATTCCCCTTCCATACCACTCATTCAGCCTGTGCATCATTAGTGCCATTCAGATGGAAATGCTATAAGGATGCAGTATTGCTAACAGATTGTACTCTTTTCCAAAAACTGCAACCCTCCAGCTTGTTTTATTGAGCACATGTTTGCATATTTAATGGACTTCTCAATAAATATCATCAACTCATTAGCATAAGCTGCTGTAGTTTATTTCATAGGGTAATTCAAAACTGTCATATGAGTGAATGTGGCTGCTGAAGTGCTTTGAATATCTCTATGGAAGAAGGGCACATAGAGGAATGTATTTATGTGTAGTGTGTATACACTTGGAATTTGGATTACCTTGAAAATTTCAATTATTTAATACAATTATATTTCATCAAGTCTTTAATCAGTCATCAATTTTCCCAGTCTTTAAGTTATTTTTTGACTGTTCTCCTTTGGAAACTTCATGGATCAATCAAAAACCATTAAGATACCTTTTATGAATAGCTGGTTTCAGGACATAAACTTTTTATAAGAAAGTAGTTTTTGATTGAAATGCTGCCAAGAAATATGGAATTTAAAGGATCATAGGTGTTAGATCTGGAAGAAACTTCAAAGGTTAGTTCAATCCTCTCATTTTAACAGATATGAAGAGAAAATTAAGTTACTTGCCCAAGGTCACACAGGTAGGAAGGAACCGTGATAGGATTTAAAGCTCCTTCCTCTAATTCTAAAGCCAATGGGCTCTCTTTACTCAAGATGATTATTTTCTTAGGAGTAGAAACTCCCTTTTGCCTTTCTTTGCATCCCCAGCATTTAGTTTGATGTCTGGTATATAGTAGGCTCTTTATAAATATTTATTTACTGACTTACTGACTTGGATGATATAATGTTTTAAAGTTTGCAAATCACTTTATGTGATCTCATTTAAGCCTCACAACCATCCACTGAGGGATGTCCTACAGTTGTATAATTGTCCATTTTACATGGGCAATTTAGATAGAGAAATTTAGTCTTAGAGAGATTAAATAACTTGTTCCTAGATACATAACTAGTAAGTGGCAAAGAGGTGTTGAACTAAGATCTTCCCAACACTGTTTTTCCCATAGTATTAATTTAAGCAGGAGAGGAAAAGGGGGAATGATATTAGGATACAGAGGTATTGAAATGAACGAAATAACTGAAGTCACATAAGATCTTTTATGATATGCATTTAAGCATATCATAACTGAATAAGTAGAGAAATATTTAGAGCTAGAATCTCAGAAGTCCTTAGCACAATATCTAATCTTTACAAAGAAGAAACTGAGGAAATAAGAGAAATTTAGTGATTTACCATATAGGTTTTAAAAAAACCATTAGCACTTAACAGAATGTTTTTCATATATTAAGTGTATAATAATCATTTGGCATTTACTCACTAATTTCAGTCACTTGTTGATTTTTTTAAAGATGGGAAATTTCCCTCAGGAGATTTAACTGTAATTTGCACAATATTATTACCTATAACTCTTCTTACTAGTTTTGCCCTTTTCTATTTTGAATACCCATTTTATGAAGACTAGAAATGTCACATAAATCCAAGTATAGAGTATGAACCATGTAGGCAGACAGACACCAACAATTATTCCTGTCCTTTAATATCTACCCAGTAATATACAAGAATCCTGAAGTCATCATCATTTTGTACCCTTTTACTATTACCAGCCAGCCCTTACACTTTAGGATAAATATGGCCAAAATTAATTTGGGTAACTAAGATTATTATGATTATGTCAATTAGTGAATTTCATTTCCAGGTTAATTGATTATATCCTTGTGGTCTACAGAAATTAATTATGACTTTGAGGAAAACAGTTCACCAAAGATAACATTACACTGAGATGAACTCATTTGTCATACTCCAGGATAAAAGTCTATTTCTGAAGTTGTTACAAAGGACCTGTGAATTCATACAAGAAAAGCTTTCATAAAAATTCATGTCATCTTAAGGCTTCAAAGCATTCAGTAAATTGAAAAAAAATGACAATTTTGAAGTACTACTTTAGTTTTTATCAAATTCCAAATCTTTCTTGTTTTTCCCCCATAATGCTATTTATATAGTTAAGAGACTAAACATTTCAGTTTTTAAATTTTAGATCAACAAAATCCCTAGGGTACTCCTCTTGCACATGGGTAGCCCTAAAAACTACTCAAGGCTCAAAGTATCCTATGGATCAGTAGTCACTCAGAACATAGCCAATGATTTCCCACTAATATGTTTGTTCTTACCAGTTAGTCCAAAGGATACATTACAAGTGAAAGGTACTTAATTATGCAGAATAGCAAATAAAGTGAGATGTGACATGTTGTAAATAGGTTACCACACCTCCAATAGAAAACTCTACTTTGAAGGTTCACACAAAGAGAAAATTCATAGTCAAAGTGTATTGCATAACTAGGTCAATGCACACTTCCAAAACCATGTCTACAGTTGGGTTCTTATGATATCATAAGCTGCTTGTTCTGTTTTTCACTATTTATATCATTCCTTCTGGGAGTTTCCATGTTGCTTGCTTCTGGGCTGGCATTCTCTCCCATCTCTATTGCTTTCTGTCTTTCCTTCCTTCCTCCCACCTACTAAATTCCATTTGGAATTCTCAGCTTTGATACCAGATATCATGGTGAATAAAGTTTAAGTTCCCAAGGATTGTTGCATTGCTTCTTGGTTTGTATAACTCCACTCCATATAGATTCTCATGACAACTGCTCCCATCTCCCCTTATCAAAGTAAAACTGAGGAAAGGAAGATTGGATCCATAGAATAAATTTCATAAATATTGATGCTGTCATGCTCTCTGGTAGAAGCCCCAAATATTTAAGTGTACTTTCAGATGACAAAGATATGGCATCTTCCTTCTCACTAATTGCCTTCATTTCTTTTATGATAAGCTATAATCAATATTTCAAATAAACAATGGGATACATAAATAGAGTATCTACTTTCACGTTGAACTCTCCTGTCCTATAATGCCCATCACATTAATGGTTGGCTAATCCTGTAAACCATCTCTGCCTGGGAGCATGCAACTTAAATGTTGTTCAAAATTTTTGTTGTTGTTATTACTGTTCAATTGTGTCCAATTCTTCATAACTCTTTTGAGTGTTTTATTGCCAAAGATGGTGGAAGTAGTTTGCCATTTCCTCCTCCAGGTCATTTTACAGATAAGGAAACTGAGGTAAATGATGTTAAGTGACTTCCCTAGGGTCACACAGTTGCTAAATTTTTGAGACTGGATTTGAACGCAGATTTTCCTTATTCTAATCCTAGTGCTGTCTTTACTGCACCACCTCACTGCCTTGTTCAATAGTTCATACTTTAAATTGAACTCCATGAACATAATTTTTAAACAATGACAGCCTATTTCAAAGACAGAAATCTTCATTATGTATTCTAGATAACAAAAAGAAGTAGCATAGCTCAGTGTTAATAGGTTGGATTTGGAATCAGAAGATGTAGGTTCAAATACTGATGCGGTCACTTTCTGTCCTCAAATCACTTTATTTCTCCAAGGCTCATTTTCATCATCTGTAAAATAGAAAGGTTGTACCATATGACATTTTAGCTTCCTTTCATATGTCAATATGATATACCTCCCTGTTATTAAGATCTCTATTGATAAATGTAAGTTCTTTCCAAGTACTTGACTAGTACAATTTATTGTACTATGCCTTTTCTTCTAGAAATGTCATCAGTTGATAAACATTTTTGAGCATGTGCTATGTGCCAGGCACTGTGCTAAGTCCCGTAAAGACTGTACAGTCCTGTATGGAGATACAAAGAAAGGCAAAAACAATCCCTGGTTCCAAGAATCTGATTTCGACAATCTAATGAGGGGAGGGGAAGAGGAGGCAATATTCACACAACTGTGTACAAATATGAATCATTAGAGATGGAACAAATTGGAAATAATCAATAGAGGGAAGATGCTATAATAAAGGTTGGGAAGGACTTCCTGTACAAGGTGAGCTTTTAGCCTGGGACTTGAAGGAAGCCAGGGAAAACAGGAGGTGAAGATGAAGAAGAAGAGTTTGTTAAGCATAAGGGCTAGTCGGTACTGCATCATGTACTTGCCTGGGTTTTCATAAGCTAACATTAGGGTTAAATCTCAAAAGCCCATTCATACTTCCTATTCAATAAGTCTTTAAATAACATCTGAGGAATCAGGATAAGATTTACCTTTCTTGATCTGTGCTTCTTTCATCCCAACTGCATACTCATTAATGAAATGATTGAGAGCCTGATCAATGATAATAAACTTCTTTGCAGTTTTCTAGTAGTAGTCAACAAATTCTGGCAAAGTTATACTTTCTTGTAAATGTAGTCAACTGACAAATTCTTTTATCTCCTCTGGATCTGTGACCCATATAATTGACAGAAACTCCAAAGACCTTCCAAGCTGTCAATGGTTAGATTCAAACCGTTCAGAGTAGCCAATCTAAGATTTTCACCAGTTATTTATCATCTTCTTCTAAGGTTTCTCTCTGTCTGTTTTTCTGTCTCTCTCTCTCTCTCTCTCTCTCTCTCTCTCTCTCTCTTTCTCTTTCTCTCTGTCTGTTTTTCTGTCTCTCTCTCTCCCTCTCTCTCAGATTTTTTTGCAAAGCAATTAGGGTTAAGTGACTTGCCCAGAGTCACACAGCTAGTAAGTGTTAAGTGTCTGAGGACTCAGGTTCTCCTGGCTTCAGGGCCAGTGCTCCATCTAGCTGCCCTTTTTCAACATTTTCTCAAAGACAAGACACTATGATATAGCAACAATTCTTCTTACTTCATGATATTTACTTACTTCATGCCTCTCAATACTTCCTTCATAAGTTGCTAAAATGTGACTCTGAAATTCCTTTTATAAGAATTGAAAGGTAACTTTTAAAAAATCTTTGCCAATATACTATTTCCTGAAATATTTTCAATGTTTCTGAAATTAATGCAGGAGTCAGATTCTGTTCATCCCCTCTCTAATTTATCTTCCAGTTTTCAAAATATATAATCTTCCTAAAGTGCAGAGATGATCATATTAATTCCTTATGTAGCTAACGTTAGTGGTTCTCTATTTCCTCATCTTTTTTTGCAAATACAACTTTCCAACTTGTCATTGAAAGCTCTTTGCTCTTGACTCAACATCTCTTTTCAGATTTATTTCAAATTACACCCCTTCAAGGACTTCAAGTTCTAATCAAACTGGCTAAATTGCTGTTTTATTTTAACTGGGCATTCTGGTGACAGAGTGGAGAAGGTAGGGAGCCTGAAATCAGGAAGGAAAGTTCTTGGGTTCAAATTTCTTCTCAGACACTTACTAGCTATGTGATCCTGGGCAGGGCTCATAATCTGTTTGCCTTAGTTTCCTCTTTTGTAAATTGATCTGAAAATGGAAGTGGCAAACTACTCCAGTATCTTTGCTAAGAAAATCCCAAATAGACTCATAAAGAGTCAGACATGACTGAAAAATGACAGAACAGCAACAACAAAGTTTTCTTTATGTGCACTGACACCTATGTAGAATTCTTTCCCTCCTCTCATTTTTGTCTCAGAAACAGTAGATTCTTTCAAAACTCTAAAGGAAGTCTTTCCTGATATCTTTGTTCCCTCTCCTTTCTCTCTTTCCTTCCTTCCCTCCCTATCTCCCTCTATCTCCCTCCCTCTATCTCCCTCCATCTCCCTCCCTCTTTCCCTCCCTCCCCCTCTCCCTCCCCCTCTCTCTCCTTCTCTCTCTCTCTCTCTCTCTCTCTCTCTCTCTCCCCCCTCTCTCTTCTCTCTCTCTTTCCCCTTCTCAAATTAATGCATATGCATATAAATACACACATATAGGATTTCTTCGACAAAGAGATCTTACTCAGTTTCAATTGATCAAGGAAGGACAGAAGCAGCTACACCCAAAGAAAGAACACTAGGAAGTGAATGTAAACTGCTTGCATTTTTGTTTTTCTTCCCGGGTTATGTATACCTTCTGAATCCAATTCTCCCTGTGCAACAAGAGAACTGTTCGGTTCTGCACACATATATTGTATCTAAGATCTACTGTAACCTATTTAACATGTATAGGACTGCTTGCCATATAGGGGAGGGGGTGGAGGGAAGGAGGGGAGAAATCGGAACAGAAGTGAGTGCGAGGGATAATGCTGTAAAAAATTACCCTGGCATTTAAAAAATACACATACATACTATGTATGTGTATTTTTTAAATAACTTTTTTATTGACAGAACCCATGCCAGGGTTCTGTGAACATACACATATATATATTATTCTCATTCATCCACTCCACCATGGGAAGTCTTCACATGCTTGGGCTAGACACTTCATAACTCATTATAGGGTTTGAGATCCCTCAGTGACCCTAAACCTGGTTTAGCCCTTCTGCCAAAACAGTTTACTGGGGTAAACTGTCCCATATGCCACAACTTCTTAGATTTCATTTTGGTCCTCTTCAAGAAGGAAGGACAACGTCTGTGTATGTGTGTGTATTATGTAATATAAGATATATACATACATATATATGTTATGTATACAGGTGCACATACACACACACAGATTTCACTCAGTGTGTTTTAGTCTCCTTCTCTTTCTTGAAAGTCTTTCTTGAAAGTCTTTCTTGAAAGTCTTTCTTGAAAGTCTAATTCTGACCCCTATTCACTGAGTCTTTCTCTTCTTTCTGGTCCATAGGTATTGACACAGGCCATAGTCTTAAGAAAGTTATAATCTAATAGGAGGATAGTAATCATTTACACAAATATCTGTGATGAAGAGAAAAGTGATAATATTAGTCCAGAGGGGAGATCCAGACAGATTGCTAGGAGCATACATTTTACTTGTTTTTCTGCCCTACCCCCACTCTCATCTCCACCCCCTCTGGGAATCAATGGGTGGGAAAAGCTTCATTGAAGAGACATCAAAATTAGAATTTCATGGAAGGCAGGGACTTCAAAATATCAAGAATAGAATCCATTTTCAAAATACCAAGAATGGAGATGAAGTGAACAAAGAAACTAATCTAGGAGAAGACAAGTAGAATGACTGGTGGAGAGTAATCCAGTTTAACTAGAACAGAGTATATATCAATAAGTTAGTCAATAAACAATTATAAACAATTATAAAGACGAGTAGCACAAGATAAACCTAACTTGAAAACAATTTGTGAACGCCCTGAATCCCAAAATTAGGATCTTATAGATAGATAAATAGAGAGATAGAATATATAGATACATACACACACATATACACATCTATGTATCTATACACACGTATATATATATATATATGTATGCATACATACGTGTATATACACATGCATACATATATATATATATATATATGTGTGTATATGCAAACCAATTTGCCTCTTTTATTCAATTAGTTATGTTCTAGATGGCAGAGGGTATATCTCTATAATACCTATTAAGTAACAAAATAATTAATATTGATCAAATGAATGCATGAATGACATGGACCTCTTTATTTTTCACTTGTTGCTCTATTCTGGATTTTATCATACTTCCCAGAAATTCATCCTCCTGGAAGATCACATCGACTCTAAAATTCAGACATCATCAATATCCACTTCTGACCTCTCTTTTTTTCCCTTCCTCTAATTGGAGAGGGGAAAGGTGGACATCAGAAAGCTCCTTATAAAGACAACTATGTCTTCATTTTCCACCTACCTGTACTCTTCTGGATTTCATGTACTCCATCAACTACTCATTCTCTGATTTTCGGCTTTAAAAAAATGTACTGTCTTCTCCCATTAGATTGTGAGCTCCTTTGAGGATAGAGACTGTCTTTTGCCTTCCTTTTTATTCCCAGTGTTTAGCAGAGTTCCTGGCATATAGATGGTTTTTAATAAATTATTGATTGATTCCACTTTAAAGAAATTTATTTTCCTGGGAATTAGGAAATGTATCTGTAAACATATTTTTATAACAGCTAAGTGAAATGTATGGTCTTTAATATGACAGGTTATTCAGACATTATTTCATCTGTTTTTCAACATATAATTGTATCATACGTAGTGGAAATGGTAATGCTCATTTATACAGAAGCATGATTTGCTGAAATAGCATTTATAAAGCCCTTTGATGAAACTGATTTCTAAGCCTTGTTATCTTACTTGATCCTGGACTCTATTACTTCTCAATAATTGATTGGTTGCAGTTTCCAGGCTTAACGCATTTCCATTTCTTCCTTATCTCTGAGAACAAAAAAAATCAATTAAATTTTTGACCCAAAGATAAACAATATCAGTTCTTTGTACAGTCAACATATTTTAATCATTTTTAGATCATTTCTACCTGAAGAAGAAAGCAAGCCAATCCTTCAAATACAAATGTCTACTGTACAATAATCTTTTTGAGGGCTTTATTATAGTTTTATTGCTATGTTTAATAGTTAAAGTTATATGCCATCAATTCAACTGTAACTCATGCTTTCTGAAATTTATAACTCAGTAATAAAAATGTACTTGGCCTCAAACTTGACTTAAAGATGCCAAGTGGAAAGCAATTGGATGACTGTTACAGGGGAATGCACAGATATAAAATATGAATTGTTAAATTATTATTATATCTATATAAGGTTGTCTTCTGGATAAGATTTACCTAGACTGTTCAAAAAAGTAAGAGCCTATACCTGGTATTTGATATGACCCCCTGATATGCCCTAATTGTGTCAACTTAGAAAGAGATTTTTTTTTTTTTACTATTCTCAAACCTCCCTAAACTTTGATTTCTTAATAGTTCAGCAATCTGGGTCGTCATGTGCCATTGGAATGAAAACACTTTTCAGTAACCTTAATTTCCTACCCTTTTATGTTTTCCTTTTTCATCATCATGAGGTCACAAAGCAAAAATTTAACTTCAGAGCATCATTTCCTAGAAGGGCATGTTTTTGCTTTTTTTTTGTATACTTCACAACTTAATATGGTGACTAGCATATAGTATTTAAGAATGCTTGTTAAATGACTGATTTCCTTTATTTCTGCATTGCAATACTATAAATGAATGCCAAAAGAACAAAAGATCATTTTATCTCTTTTATAAAACAACATCCTCTCATCTGCATATTTCATGATAAATATTAAAATAATAATAGTGCAAAAAGTTATAAACTCTCTAAGTAAGGATAAGAAAATTGCTGCTTTCAATATATAGATGCTTCTACATTGTCACATAACATCACCTGAGAGAATTATCATCAATTTACCCCCAATAATGAATAGTTGGAAAGAATCAACCTGAGATTCTTTAGATCATTCTCTGGCTTCTTCTCTATTGGTATAAGCAAGTTTTATCTATGTTTTCTCCTCATTCTATTTCATTTAAGTACCCTTATTTTGATTCTACACTAGAACATGACTTGAGGCAAAGCAATATCATAATGATCAGTTACTTCCCTGTGTAGCCAGTGACCCCCTTGACCATGGGGCACCTGAAAGCAACCACAGATTCAAGGGATGATTTGAAAGGTGGATATTTGAGAAGTTATCCAAAATTTTCCATTTAAGAAGAGTGCCCAGGACAGTCACCTTTTCATTTCCTACCAGGCTGCACTATTCTGGATTTTGCCAATGTATTGCCTCATTAACAGCTACCTTCCCCTTCCCGTACTTTTCAATTTCTATTTATGTATTTCTTTTTCCATAAGAGTATGAGCTCCTTGAAGGTAATCCTTCATAATCACAGCTCATGGGTCCTCACTGATGTTTCTCTTTTACTAGACCATTACATTTACATATAGATAGATTGATAGATATATGAATATAGACATAGATATACACATATACACACATATACATATGTATATATGTATATACATGCATATATGTATTATGCAAATCTATTTGCCTCTTTTATTCCAGTAGTTTTGCTGCAGATGGCAGAGGGTGCATCTATATAATACCTATAAAATAACATGCACTTTGTAAGTGCTTAATTAATATTGATCAAATGAATACATGAATGACATGGTCTTCTTCATTTTCTACTAGCGGCTCTATTTTGCACTTTATCATGCTTCCCAGAAACTCATCTTCCTGGAAAATCACATAAACCCAAATCTCACACCTCATCAGTACCCACTTTGGACCACTCCCTCCCTCTAACTGGAGAAAGGGGAAGGTGGACAACAGAAAACTCCTTCTAGATCTTCCATTTAATAAGAGAACTTAGGATGACCATCCTTTCATTTCCCACCTAGCTGCACTCCTCTGGATTTCATCTTATACTCCACCAACTACCCATTCTCTGATTTTTAGCTTTAAAAAAAATATATTGTCTTCTCCTTGGTTATCTAAAGCAGCGTTTCTTAACCTTTTTCCATTTCTGACTGTTTTTTGCTGGAGAAATTTTATGTGATCCCAAGTATATTGGCATATAAAATAGGTACAGAAATCATTTACTCATAATAAATCATAATTTCACAATCCCCACATTTAGTTGTGAGATTCCACATAGGGGTGTGAATAGTTTAAGAAGCTAGGGTCTAAAATAAAAAGCTTTAAACAGCATGACAAGATAAATGAAGAAAATTCCTGATATGTGCTGGGATATTCTCAACCCCAAAATCTAACTCCACTAGAAGGAAAAATATGTAACCATGGTACAAAAATAGAACACTCTTTATTAATAGATAATATGTAAAAACAGGAAAACCAATGCTCCTAGAGGAATGAGCTACTTTGAATCCTTCTGTACTCCCAAATGATAATACTTTACCTGAAATGTTACACATAGCACAAAAACTGATATTTTTTTTTCCAGTAATGCTGGCATCTGTTATCCTCTGAGATACTCTTCTCTTACTGTTTATCAGCTGAGAAATTTGCTATTATGTTTACGAATTCTCCCCTGAAATTCAATTGCCTTAAGGCATTTCCTCTAAGGAATGGGCTAGGGGTTTTAAGTTTTCCTACCCAATAGCCTCAGGGATTATAAAATTCTTTTAAAAACTAGATCTGCTGCCCTGAAAAGCAAACAAACCCTATAAACTTAAGTTAAGTATTTTGAACTTCCTAGTTTTTGTCTTAACTACTACTTGGTAAATTTATTTTACCATTTTGGTTAGGCGAATACATTTCTTTTTCTTTTCTTTTTTTTTTTTTAACTTTCACAATGTTCCTGAACGCTAGCTTTATACAAGTAAATTTTCTCAGAAACTTTAGTTTGTAATAGAGAATCTGTGGGGCAGATGACTTTTATCCTGATGTTCTACCAGCATCAAAATTACTATTCCCTATGTACATTATTGGTCAGCTAAGGTGTGATGAAGTGGATTGTGGAGACAGGAAGAATTGGGTTCAAATCCAGTCTCAGACAATTATTAGTTGGGCAAGTGGTTCAACCTATTTTTCTAAAAGAATAAAATAAAAAGGCCTTTCTGAATCACTGTCTTGTTTCAGAGAAAGTTGTGTAGCACAATGAAACCATAAGCTATGGTGTTCAAAGTTATCCAAGAGAGATAAGGTCATAGTAGAGAACTTTAACAGAAAAAAAAGTGATCTACTAATCAAGGAAATGACAAATCACCCCAGAATCTTTGCCAAAAATCCCCATGGAAGAAAAGCAGTCTACAGGGTTACAAAGAGTCAAATATGACCAAACAACTGAATACCACCAATAACAATAAAATACATTATTGAACATTTTTATAAATAGGAGGTATATTAATTCAAAGAAAAAGAGAATAAGAGGAACATTGGTTGCAATGTGGATAGAACAACTAGGCTAGTCTTGGTATAGCCTGGGATGGGGAGGGGGGGTGCAATCCACTGGCTCTAAGCCTTAGTCTAGTAGTACAACGTGGGCTAAGGTGAGTGGAATAGACAAAGGAAAACTTGGAGAAAAGTGAACCTGCAGGAGGGGACTGGGTAGAGTTCATAAGATGAGAGTATTAGGTGATCAATGGCCCTGCAAGTGTAGGATAAAAGCTGGAGCAGGTGGAGAGTCAGAGCAGTAGTTAAATTTGAGTTGAGCAGAGAAAGCCATGGAATACACTGTGCTGGTCTCCTGAGAGTATTCTCAAGGTTAATGGTACAGAGGGATTTCTTGACTAAGATAAATTTTATTAAGAATGGGTCTTTATTATGAAGTAAAAAGTGGATAGTATCATCAATAAAAAAAGAAAGATGAGGTTAGAGATGTGGGGGAATAACAAATCCAATCTCTCCTGCTCGCTCACTGGCTGGGTGATCTTGAGCCAGTCTACTTAACCTTATTTACCTTCAATTTCCTCATCCTTAATATGAGCTCTTGTTTTTTACTCTCTTAGACAGTGAGATGCAATGGAGCTCTGCATTTGGAATAAGAAGGCCCAATACCAGTAAGAATTGTGATACTTCCTATCTGCATGGATTAGGAAATTGTACCTCTGATATAAAGAAGTCCATATAAGAAAACTCTCTCTAATAATTCAAGTTGGAACTTTTTTTGCTACTTGAGAGTAATATGGAGGACTTAGAGGTTAAATGACTTTCCCAAGATCATAAAGCTAATATATGACAGAGGTGAGATTTGTTGACAAGGGCCTCCTAGTTCTAAGAGTAGTTTTTTTTTTTTTTTTTTTTTTTTTTTTTTTTTTTTATCTCCTACATACTACTTGGAAATTGCTTCATCTCTTTGAGTCTTGAACTATAAAATGAGGTGATTAGATTCCATGGCTTTTATGATCTCATTAATATTAAATCTGCTATCCTTTGGTCTTTCTTTAGGAAAAAAATAAATAAATTTAAGTGCGTATGGGTATCTAGTTGAAGTTCCCAGATAGGACAGGTCTTTTGTTCAGGTTCAGCAAATATTCTTGTATGTGCTATGAATTAATGGATCTTATAAAGGTTGCTCTGTTCCTCAATACCTCTTCATACTGTTTATACTTTTTCACTTTGCAACAGTGCCTGAAGCTCCTCCATATACTAGCTACTTACTTTTCTGAGTTTAACAAGACATTGTTTTTTAATACCAGAGACATTGAGCTGGAGCTACCAGTCATTCATAATGTAAGCTAAGTTTTTAAGCTCATACTTCCTAATTAGCTGATAGTTGAAGATGGGTGTTGTTTAGATCTGGATTCCATAGACTGATTCTGTAGCTTGGAGCCAAAAAGATGAAATTCAGAAAGAGAAATCTACCAGGTTTCCCAGTTTGTTTTTTTACTCTCCATCACTAAACATGATTCTTACCTTCACTTGCACATCATATTTAAAGAGGGTACAAGAGATAAAGAAAGCTACTCCTCCCCCAATTTCCTTCCTCCTTGATGTCCACAAAATGTTTATTCCCCTACATGGGCCATGAGGGGGGTTGAATTATTTGATTATTGCTAAATATTGTTAGCATCAGAACAAATGGAATTTCTTAATTTAAGAAAGCAGCTTCTAGTTTTAAAAATGCAACTTTCTCGTAAAATTTGCTATATATCTTTAGGCATCCAACTAAATGATAGATCCTGAAACTTCTCAATTTTTCTGTAAAATTTCACTAACCATGCTTCATGATATATTTATATCACAATCAGTCAACAAGAATTTATCAAGCAATGGCTACATATCTGATACCCTACTAAATGATTAAGGAAAAAAGCCAAAAAAAAAGGAAAAAAAGACATGGTCTTTTCCCTGAAGAAATTCGTGTTCTAATGGGGGAGACAACAACTAAATAAATATGTATCTTTGATACAGGTATATGTACATGTGCATATACATATGTACACATATATTTGTATATATGTACATATATAGTCACAATATTTGCACACATAAACACATATATATGATGAAAAGTAATCTCAGAGAAGAAGACAATGGCAGAAGAGTGGGATATAGGCATAAAAAATATAAAGGGGATTTGGGTGTAGGGAAAGCTTAAGCAATATGGGGGATTAAGAATGGGTGGGGAGAGATAGGAGAAAAGCATCCTATAGAAAATAGAATTTGAACTGAATCTTCAAGGCAATTAGGGAAACCATAGAAGTGAGGAAGGGGAGCATTACAATTATCAGAAACAGCAATTCAAAAGCAAGAAATTGCAAAATTCAGTATCTTATGTAGCTATATGGTAGTATATTGCAAAGAATAAAGTGTCAAAGTATTTTTAAAAGAATCTATTTTTAAAATAATGTTTTACATTAAAATAGTTTTTTGCTAAGATGCAAATGCTTTTTTGATTATTGAATTTTAAAATGTCTCATTATTAATTTTGTGATTAAATTATAAATATTTTTCTATCATTATAGATTTCTTTAGAAAACACACAAGACAGTAGAAAGAACTCAGTTACCACTCTAGTTCAAGCTTTCCTGAAGCCTTGGCAATTTTATTGAAATAGACTCTTAAATGTTATTACTGTCTCCAGTCTTTTCATCCATTTTCCACACAGTTGTCAAATTGATATTTCTAAAGCACTGGTCTAACTGCATCTGCTCAAGAAGCTTCAGTGGCTTTTTGTTGATTCAGTGTTAAAAGACAAATATCTCTGTCTTACATTTAAAGTCTTTGACAACATGACTATGTTTCCAAACATTTCATCACACTCCCCCTTCCATGTAATCTTGTTGTTTGTCCTTTGTTCTAGAAGAAGACCCTGACATCAGGAGAAAATTCAATGACATGCAAGTGAGTTAGATTGTAATCTACACTCCAACCAAACTGATCATCTTTTCCTGTACAAGTGAAATATTCCCCTTGAGGCTCATTCTTTAATAAAATTATAATAATAAAAATTTACATAATAAAATATTTAAAATAAAATTTAATAAAATGAAATTATAATAAAATAAAAATTATATATATATATGCCAGATATAATTTAAAAATAGGAATAGTTGGTATAAAACATCTCCTTTCTATTTTGGGGAATATACAAAGTTCCAAAGGAAAGCAGGCATAGGGAAAATGTGTGACCAAATAATAAACTCATAACTGCTGACTATTGAATATCCTTTTCTTCCTTTGTGGAGTACTGGTGCATGGTTCAGTGACTTCATAAACTCTAGAAACTGTCTTTATTTGATATCTAGTTTGTTCTTAGTATTTCTCTTAGAACCCAATGCATTTGTTACTATCAGGTACTGAAGCTCCAAAAACAGTCACCGACTCCCCTGGACACTGTTATCAATAGGAACATTTAATCTTCAGATCTTTTAAAGTTCACATCATCACATGTTTAATATATTTAAGGGGAAGGAATTCTAGCAATCCCTCTGAGTTCTTTTTCAACTCCTTACTGCTCTTTAAGGCACAAGAGTCTGCCTATTCAAAGCATCCCTGAGCTTAGAAGCTTCTGAAGTTTATTGTTCCCCTATTAAATGATTATATTTCTATAATGGCTTGCTATTTTATAAATGACTCCACAAGACGTGCTTATTCTTTGAATTTATCATGAAATGTTATCTGAGTAGTATTATCTGCCTTAATTCAATATATAATATACTTTCACTCTGACCAAACTGATAAAGGACTTAGCCTAGTTTATACCTTTAATTAACTTGTTTATTCAGTCATCAAGAAGTCTGGCCCTTTTAGATTTATGCTAACTAGAATAGGACAAGAAATTTCACCATTCTCTTACATATGACTTATCCAAGTCCCAACTCTGTAGGTTTACATAGAATGTGTCTATGCTTAGAAAGCTTTCCTCTGTTTTGTCTCTTAGAATCTATAGCTTCCTTCAAAACTTAGCTATACTAACACTTACCATGTGAACTCTTTACCTCTCTCCCTTAGTTGTCAATATTGTATTTCTTCCGAATAACTTTATACTTTGAAAATATCTTGTTTCTGCTTATTTATGTACATGTGTCTATGGAGAAAATGGGCATTCTTAGTCCGAATAAAAGATGACTGAGGATGAACATAATAGCTGTCTTTAACTATTTCTTTCATATAGAAGGAGGATTAGAACCATTCTGCTTGATTCTGGAGATTGGAATTAGAAGAATTGATAGGAAGCTGCAAAGAGGTAAATTTAAGTTATTCAATATAAAGAAAAAACAAAAATAAAAGAAAACTCCCTAACTAATAAATTCCTAAATTCTTAACAAAACTTCCTAAGAGCTATCCAAAAACTAAATGACCTTCATTTGGCAATAATATATTTCTCCTCATTTGGATGAATATTTTGTGACATTGTTTTAGAAATTATTTTGAGTGAAATATACATTAGGCTAGATAATATCTCTGACATTGTGTAATTCTCTGAGTAGAATTTTAGTGAGACTTACATAACACTTTATTTTTTTTCTAGTAAATTTATTTATTTTAAATATACATTATTTTATGAATCATGTTGGGAGAAAAAAATCAGAGGTAAAGGAAAAACCATGGGAGAGATAATTTAAAAAAAAACAACAGAAAAAAGAAGTGAACATGGCATGTGCTGATGGTATTTTCTGTCCAAAGTCCATTGGGATTTTTTTTGATCACTGAACTGAGAAGAACCAAGGCATCATTGCACATTTTTGCTGTTATTGTGTTCAATGTATTCCTGGTTCGACATGTTTCGTTCAGCATCAGTTCATGTAAATCTTTCCAGACCTTTCTAAAATCAGCTTGTTCATCATTTTTTAAAGACAGCAATCCATTACCTTTATATGCCACAATTTGTTCAGCCATTCCCCAACTGATGGCCATTTACTTATTTTCTAATTCTTTTACATAACACTTTTTAAAAATAGAGTTTAAAATTATTTGTTATTTGGGATGGTTCTTTCAGAGGAGGAATCAGAATATGGAAGGAAAAATGGAAATAATAAGTGTTCTGATGAACAAAGGAATCAATAAAAATATGAAGAAAAATTGTTTTAAAAATCACCATTTTAAAGTAGTCTGTCAATGTTATATTATAACATAATATAATATATTACTTATAATATAATTAATGTTGTATTATATATTATTTCTTTTCACTTTCTTTAATTAGTCTCTTATTGATGAATCAGATATTACTAATTAGACTTCTATTTTAAAAATATAAGTTACTGTCTCAGATAATAGAATAACTTATCATGTTTTCCAAACACTTCCGTAGTCTATGGATTCAGACTTTTAAAGTAGAAACAATACTGACTATAGACTCACAGAAGTTGGATTCAAAGGTCAAATCACTTAATCTCTTTAGATTTCACTTTCCTCATCTAACAAATGAGGGTCTTTGGGCTTGATGGCCTCTGAGATCCTTTCAGCTCAAAACATAAGAGCTATGCATTTTATCCTTAGAAAAGCAGAGCTAGTTTTATTAGCCCTTTATTGCATTTGAAATAACAGGTTGTGTTTGTTCAAGGTCACACAGCTAGTAAGTGGCACAGTTGGGAATGTAACCTAAGTCTACTGACTATAAATTCTTTCTCTTTGTAATATTCCACACTATTTCTACCTCTAAATTCATAAATGCTAACACTTCTGCACTGTAAGGAAGTGAGATCTAGTTTCTACTTCCCTCAAAGTAAACATAAGTATCACAGGAGGCAATGGACAGGCATATGGTAGATATAAATGCAGGCTGTAACATACAACCAATAAGAAATTATCATTGAGAAATTGTGTGATATAAAGAGAAAATGGATTGATAAGGTGGCAAGAGCAAAGAATGAAAAGGAAATATACAGAGTACCCAACTATTTTCAGAATGTCCAGAGGAATGAAGAAAGTCTTCTAATGTGTTGAGTGAATTCCCTGAGTGAATTTTTGAATAGATGTGGAGAAAAACAGCCCAGGATTAGCAGGCATGAAAGCAACTTCTAAATACATGAAGACAGACATCCATTTAAGTATAATCCAGCTCCAAAATTCATTCTCTCTTGTCATTTGTGGAGAGTTATGCCCTATTCCTCTGTCAGGAGTGGGGCAGAATTGATGAAAGCAAAAGAGAGTATAACTCTTTAATCATCTTTGGAATCCCTTTGTGCTCACATGCTCTAGGTTTTATGCTTTATGCTTTTCTGGTTTCCATCTTTAAGAGAGAATATGAATATTCAGATTACTAAAGAAAAAGACTGGGAAGAAACTGATAGGAGAAGAGATGGTAGTCTCGACATTTCCCTATATCCCCACTTGCTTCTCTAGAGGCTTTGGAAATTTTTCCTTGGGGGAAAGCCAAGACTCCCTTGTTAAGCAGAGTTGCCTTGCTCCCAGTGATAGAGGTCCTTCATATATTCTCTATGTATAATTTCTCTGATTTTTGTTATGATACTTCTTTGGACAAATAGGATTCTTACCTAATTGTTATGTATGTATCCATTGTGAAATGGTACTTGATGAGAACAGTCAAGTCTTAGATATAAAGGTAGGCGTTCTTTTCTTCCCCAATAATGAACAAATATCAAAAGTTATATTGAACCTGAAAACCTCAATAGACAAATAATGTTTAAGGGAACAGACAGACATAATGTTAGTTAAGTATCCATTTTCTCTGAGGAGAACAGAGTAGTCAAACCATCTGTCTTAACTTTCTGCTTTTTCTCTTGCCAGGAATTAAAGTCTCCTCTAGAGAATGTCTGGGAGAAGATGGTTCTCCTGAAATCACAATGATATTCCCTCATGCATCATGGTGGAAGGGGGAAATTAAACCTTTGTTACATAAGAATTTCAAATAAATGATCAATGCCTTTAATTTTTAGTGTTGGATATAACTTTATATTCCAATGAATGTTTCATATTCTTATTGATTTTTGTTGTTCAATTTTTTTCAGTCATGTCCAACTCTTCATGATCCCATTTGGGGTTTCATTGGCAAAGATACTAGAGTGGTATGCCATTTCTTTTTCTTCATCTTTACAGATGAAGAAACTGAGACAAACAAGATTAAGGGACTTGACTAGGATCACACAATTAGTATATGCCTGAAGTCAAATTTGAATTCAGAAAGATGAGTGTTCCTGAATCCAAGGTCAGTGCTTTCTATCTACCGCACCTTCTAGCTGCATTTTAATTTGTATTACACTTATTTAAGTATAAGTAAATTTTCTTTACTGTAACCTCTTTAAAGGAATAAGGAAAATATCTTATTTGCTTTAATATCTCTACTAGTTAGTAGCACAGTACATTCCCTGTACATAGTTTGTGCTTAATAAATAATCACCTAATTAAAGATCAGATATAATGACTAAATTACCAACTACCCACTCTCGAATTTAATCTGCTGAACAACTTTTGACTTTGGGACATATCTTTAGGGAGATAATCTTTTAATTGCCAAGTTGCATGGTCTTTTCTCAATCTTTGCTCTTTCTTACTTGTAATATTCCATTACTGTTGACAATATCCTCCTGAATACTCTTTCTTCTTTATGCTTTAATGCCATTGTTCTTTCCTAGTTCTCC
Organism: Sarcophilus harrisii; assembly: GCF_902635505.1. Taxonomy (NCBI): domain Eukaryota; kingdom Metazoa; phylum Chordata; class Mammalia; order Dasyuromorphia; family Dasyuridae; genus Sarcophilus; species Sarcophilus harrisii. Next base: position 399,439,005 of record NC_045429.1, on the reverse strand, counting down.
TCCTCCTTAGCTGACTTCTTCTCTAACTCCTTTGATAGATGATGATCCACATCATATCCCTTAATTGAATGTGTACTATAAAACCCTGTATGTGCCCCTATTTTCTCTCTAAATCCTTTCTACCTCTTCTATCTCCCTCTCAGTAGTCACATCAGCTCTTAGAATTTCAATAAGCATCTATAGGCAGATGACTCTTAAGGTTTTAAAATCTAACCCTAGTGTCTCTTTCTGGCTTTGTTTCTATCTTTGTCTCTGTCTGCCTTTCTCTGTATTTGTGTCTCTGTCTCTGCTTGTCTCTGTCTTTGTTCCCCTTTCCCCTCTCTCTTTTCTCTCTCTCCCCCACCCCAGATCTACTTATAAATCACCAAATGCCTGGATGATTCATAGAAATCTCAAAGCCAACATGTCCAGAATAGAACTGATGATCTTTATAACTTGAATTTTCTTCTTTCTAAGCTTATTTATTTCTGTTGAGGGCTCCACCATCCTTCTAGTCATCCAGATTCACAATCGGGTGTTAACTCCTCATTCTCACTTTACTTACAAATCTAAAGAATTCCCTATTTTCCTCATTTGTACCTCCATATTTCTCAGCAGTTTCTCTGCTCACAAGGCTACCATCCAAATAGAAAAGATCACCTCTGCCTAAACCATTTCAATAACTTCTGAATGGTTCTCTATACTATAGGATTCTTCCCTTTCCTATTTATCCTCCACATGTTGTCAGCAATTTTTCTTAAAGGAAAGATCTTATCAACTCAATTCTCCTTTCAAACTTCAGTAATTTCCTATTGCCTCAAGGATCAGATATAAACTCTGCTGTTTGAAATTTAATAATTTTCATAATGGAGCCTCAACTTAATTTTCCAAACTTACATACATACATGAGTCCTCTTTCATATGTATTATAGTTCAGTCAAACTGAAATTATTGCACCTTATATATAATACTTCTCTATTGGTACAGGCTATGCTCCATGTCTGGAATAGACTCCCTCTTCACCACCACCTCAGAATCAATAGTCTCCCTAAGGTTAAGATCAGACACTACCTTTTGCATAATCCGAACAGTTTTTATTGCATTCAGCCCCATATTCGCCTTATAATTTTATATGTATTTTTTATGTATTCACACCTACATATTGTCTTCTCATAGACTGTAAACTCATAGATAGCAGGGTCTATCCTGTACCTAACACAATATCTGAAACATAGTGGGTGCTTAATAAGTGATTGTTAGTTTATTGAACTAAGTTTTACAAATTAAGCTAAATTAAAATGAATATTATTTTTTATATATGACCTGACCAGTAGAGGTCAATGGAATTATCATCTTATTTTTGGACACTTGTCATAGCAGACCCTATGATAGCATCTGTTTTCTTCACTATCATATCACACAGTTAATTAAAATTGAGCTTGTACTTCCCCAAAAACCCAAACATATTTCTGAATGACCTCTTCTTAGCCACATTTCCTCTGTCTAATAATATGAACATTATTTTGAAAACATAATTTTAATACTTTACTTATAGTCCCATTAATTCACTGCATGTAACCAAGATGTTTTTGAATAATGACTCTGTCATTTGCTATGTCTTTATGTATAGATCTGTTCTTTCCTATCCTAAAAGATTTTCAAAATACAATTTAAATCCTTCTGGTTGTCCTTCAAGTGTTTTCATTATCTTTCACCATACTATCTTTCCAAATTTATGTAACATTCTCCCATACACTATAAGTTAGAGATAAAAAATACTACTGTATGTCCATACATTTGAGACTTTTAAAAAAATTTCCATATTTTTACCATGATATTCTCTATTTTTAGAAAATTCTCCCACCATTTCTCTGCCTGATGAATTCCTGCTCATCTTTTAAAGGCTCAAATGAAATGCTAACTATTCAATAAAGCCATTCCTGCCCATTTTGTCAATAATGACCTTGCTTCTTGCCATTTATTTTTCATTCATCAAATGCATTGATCATTTTTATCAGATAAAACCTTCTGCTTGGCTTTTAAAGCCCTTCATTACCAAACTTCTTCCTACCTTTCCAGTCTTCTTATACCTCATTCACTTCCATGCTCCTCCCAGTGACACTGGCCTCTTTGCTGTTCCTAAAAAAAAAAAAAAAAGATGTTCACCTCCAAAACTCCCTCAACTTGAAAGAAACATCTATTCTTGGAGTCTAAGTTATACAAGTATTAAGTGTTTTGCCCTATAATTAAATATTATTTATTTAGATAAATTCAGTGTAAATTGGCAATCCTAGAGGAAATGCACAAAGATTATTGTTGATAGTGGACTAAATGATTTTGGGGGGTTCCTTCTAATTCTGATATTTTTATTCCATGATCTGTATGCTATTAGACTGTAAGCTCCACGAGGGCAACTATCAAATGCTAAACTGAAGATTTTCTTTGCCTGTGCATTAACTTGGAATTCTGTACTTTGAACACCATTAGGTGTTTAACAAATAGCAGTCAAATTGGATCAATCTGCATTTAAAAGCATGTTCTACTAAGATTCAATACTATATCAAAATAAAAACAAGAGAGCCCATTTAGAGCATCGTATTTTACTGCTGCCATTACATGACCAGCATTTACACAGTGAATTTAATGACAACAAATAAATGCTTATTAGCATTCACTTGCTGTGTCACTGACAAAAGTACAACAGCTGGAGCCCAGGGAGTTTTGCCCACATGCTCCATATTGCTGCTGAAGAGACTTTGCTTCCAAAACTGTTAGCAGGATTTGTGGTTTCTCTGAGGGTGCTCTCCATTCTTCATGGAATGGATAATGGCTTTTAACTATCTTCAAATTGGTTTAGCACTCATCTGTCACATGGATAATTCTGCAGGATTTTATGTAAGCAAATTCCCTATTGAAATCAATGAAAATTTTGCTTACCCAGTGAAATCTGGCTGTAGTTTGGTGGATCCAACCTTCACCCTCTATTCTCTTGACCACAATGTTTTCTGGCTTCTTAAAGATATCCTCAGGGAATATATTCAGAAATATTCATAGATGAAATAGTTTCAACATAAAGTATTCACATTTAAAGATAATGTAGTTTATGCCTCTTAGTAATACAAAGAGGCATTGCTTTAGACTAAAATCAAAAATGCAGAAGAACTTAATTTAACTAGTCACTAACGGAGGCTAGAGTTCAATGCTGAGTAGCAAAAACTGAGAAGTTACTTAGATGGATAATTTTCTTCTGCTAGAATAGACTGTTTATATTCTTAGGGCATTCTTGCAACTTTTGACCCATTTAATAAACAAAAAGTTTTTTTGGGAAAAGCCAAGGTAAGGTCAGTGGGCTCCTAACTCTATAGGCATGAACAGAATGTGTCACTGTAATATTAACCCAGGGAATTTTTTTTTAAAGGGAAACCTTTATTGAATATTCAAACATGAAAGATATTATCTTTATGAAAGAAACTAAAATTTAACTAAATTTTATTTTAAAAAATGAAGTACAAAGAATTACTTTTAAAATGTTTCTTTTAATCAAATCTCTCTCCTTCCCTTAAACCCCAAACTACTATTTTGGCTTTTATCTTTTTCACTAAAATAAGTATCCTTCCAAATGGATCCTATTTCTCTGAAGGGTTGGTGGTGGGATTTAAATACTGGTGACTAGAGATGCAACTTTTTGAAATTTAATGCTCTTTACTTTTTTTTTTGCCTTCTTTGCACATAACAATGAGAATATCAAGGTCTTATGTTATAAACTGTGCCTCAAGGGGAAAAAATGGTCAGAAGAGGAAAAAGGATAAAACAACATATAGCTGATATTTTTTCCACTTCTGGTTATATTGAAATGGAATCCTAAGAAGATTAGGGTTCTATGGGAAAGAAGTTGGACTATGCCTGTTACAATTAATTGATAGTAGAATAGGCAATGTGAAAGAGATACAGAGACTGAGATAAATAAACACAGAGAGAGTCAGAGACAGAGAGACAGAAAGACAGAAACAGAGAGAGAGAGAGAGAGAGAGAGAGACAGAGAGACAGAGAGAGAGAGAGACAGACAGAAAGAGAGAGAGTAAAAAAGAATCCTGGTTCTGAGTACCCAAGACGTTGAATGCCCCATTATGGTGAGAAGACAACTAGAACACGAGTATTCCTGGATATACCTCATATGTATTCCTATTTCTATATCACATTTTTGCAACTATTTCCCAGTATTTTTAAGTACTGCCAACCTGAGGCTGACAAGTACCAGTGAAATATCTGTGTGTATGTACATATTTATATTTGAAATATTAAATGTATACATCAAATATATGCATATATTTGATATATTTATATATACTTCATATATAAAACAAATACATATGGTCTGATCTAAGTATTAGTAAAAATATATATTAACTTCCACATAGACATGTGTACACACACATAGCATTGTTTACTAACACTCAGATCAGATCTACAAATGCAATTCTCATTAATTAGAATTTGTTAAGCAGCTATTTTATAGCTCAGGACAGGATAACTAGGTAGCACAGTGGATAGAGTACTGCATCTGAAGTTAATAAGACTCATTTTCCTGAGTTCAGATCTGATCTAGATACATTTTGTGTAATCCTGGGCAAGCCATTTATTATCATTTACCTCAGTTTCCACATCTGTAAAATGAGCTGAAGAAGGAAATGGCAACACATTGCCTTATGTCTGCCAAAAAACCCAAAGAAAGGGTCACTAAGAGTTGGACACAACTCAGCATACATGTTCCAGGAGTGTGTTAGAAACTGGAATTATGAATACAGTCATTAAAATAATAATAACAAGCATTTCTATAATTCTTAATATATGTGCTAAGAATTTGACAAATATTTTTTTCATTTGATCCTCACAATATTCCTGGGAGATAGATAATGTTATTATTCTCATTTTAAAGTTAAGGAATTGGGTCAAAGAGAGATTAAGTGACTCTTAATCTCTTCCCGGAGGCACACAGTTAATACGTATTTGAGGCTGGATTTGAACTCAAGTCTTCCTGTCTACAGGCCCAACATTCTATCCACTGTACTACCTCACTGCCTCCAGTCAGGGGATTTATATTCTAGTAGGAAAAACACTGGAGCATCTATGGCTACACAGAAATAATTTTTTAACAATTTCTGCCCTCAAGGAGCTTATTTTTTGTTGGGTAGGGGTACAAAATATTCATAAACAACTCAACATGAAATATGAATTAATTATAATAAATTATTTTTTTCTGTGTATCAGTTATCTTCTTATCTCTGAAGATTCAAGTAAAAATATGATGGTTTTAGCTCTCAAGAAGTTTATTTTCAAAATGAATAGACTTAAATCATTTAATAAATAGACTTAAAGCACTTTAATAGATAAATAGATTTAAAAGCACTTTTGGCAACACCCTGCATTAATGAAAAGCCCTCTCTTCTCCCCTCTCTTTCCCCAATCCCAATTCCTTACTAATTTTTAAATCATAGCTGCTTTTCTTGGTTCTGTCTCAAGAAAACAGTCATCATTTTCATGAGACATAGTTCAATTTCAGTCTTTGATTAGAAAATATAAGCATCACCAAAGACGCTTTTATTGACAGCTTGAGTGGAGGCTTAGCTGGCATGCTTATGCAATTTGAGGATGGCACAGAGTTAAGAGGTATGCTTAACATGTTGCATGACAGAATCACAATTGGAAATGTCAATAATCTGAAATTATGAGCTAAATTTAAGAAAAAATTTACAAAATTTAAGAAAAACTAACTAAATTTAAGAAAAAAATATAAAATTTTACTGTTTGGCTCAAGAAACCAACTGCACCAGTAAAGGACAAGGGAAAAATATGTAGACAACCATTTGTGTGGGGAAAAAAATGCAGAAATTTTGATAGACAAGATCAAAAAACTAAAAGTGTAACAAAGCTACAAGAAAATTTTAACATCATTTTAATTTCTACTAATAGAAGTAAATGTCTTTTATGTAAGAGACACCCCCCCAAAAAAAAATTAGATTCAGAACATAATACATATTTGTCAAACTGGATTGTAATGAAATATAAAGTAGTCCTAGAGGGAAGTGACCATGTTATGCTTACCTTTGATTTTCTCTAAGAGCTTTTAACATGATAGGCAGGGGCACAATAAATCTTTATTGAATATATTGAATGAATGAATGAGAGAGGGAGGGACAGAGAGAGTGCAGTTTTGTTTGGATGTCTCAGGAAATGTATTCATTTGTGAAAGTGTGTTAAGAGAGAGAGAGTATAAACTGGAGTCTACAAGATATTACTAGTAAATGACAGTACAGAATTTATGTCATCTCAAAATTACTTAAATAAGTCTGAATTTATAGTGTGGGAAAAAAAGTCTTAAATCATGGTTTCTGTCTCCAAATATTTGAAACTTGATCTTGTAGTGGATTGATTAAGCTAATTTGGTCCAGTTCCAGTGGTAAGACAGAGTATGGTTCAATACAAGGGTAAATTTTCTAAGACTAGTTTTCCAAAATTGAAATGGGTTACCTTGTGTGATAGTGGGGTCTCCACCAATAGAAACATGTATGGTATGGCTTCTGTCCTCTTGTCAGGGATGTTGTAAATTTATGCTCCAGTTTTGGATCATGGAATGAGATTTGGTATAAATAACCACTAAGGTTTCTTCAATATCCAAGTCTGACTCTTTCTGTGATATACTGAGGCAGCTAGATGTTTCAGTGGATGGAATGCCAAAATGTTGAGTCAGGAAGACCTGAGTACAAATACTTTCTCAAATATTTACTTTTTTATATAACCTTGAGCAAGTCACAAACACTACCTGTTTTATCTTTTGTAAATGGTGATAATAATAGCACCTACTTAATGAAGATATTATGAGGATCAAATGAGATGATGTTATTGTACTTTGCAAAACTTAAAGCATTTTCTAAATGTTAATTATAATCTTATTGTTATTCATTCATTTATTGTTATTTATTATTATTATGGATTGTGTCATGGAAAAAAAAACTACTTATTACAATTTAAGTTGCCAATCAGTAAAAAGGCTTGGGAGAAGAATCAGCTGATCCATAAGGAAAAAGAGTCTTTATATAGCAAATGGACTTCTGAATATGGGCAATTTTCCAGGAAAAAAAAAACCAAAACAACAAAACTCTCTGGGCCAGTTTTTTTTGTTCCAAAAAGTAGGTTAAAAACTTCCTGACCTACTAATCTGTCACTGGCCTTAAGAATCTGAGAGATGGTGGATTTTTTTTTTTTTTTTTGATAGACCTTGCCTGACAACTGGGCTAAAGGATGGCAGTGTAATTGTCCATTTCCACTGAAATGGAGACATTCTAAAAAACCATTTTTTCATGACAATGAATGAAAACCATAGCCCCTTTCACTCTCTCACTACAATGAAAGGTTTAGTAATCTACCCAACTTAATGTTGCATCTTTGCCTGTAACACAAACAAGTGATTTGTGGAGAGCATGATTAGCTCCCATGACATTAAACTCAAAAGATTGTAGACATGGTCCAATTATTTCCATCTCCTCTTAATTCAGAATGATAGTTGATTTTCATATGGTTCCTTAAGGAGTACAAAGTACTTTATTTTAGACTATCTCATTTCAGAATCCCATTGGAACTTCCTAATACCACCAGACTCTATACCCAAGGTCACAATTAGTGTCAGAGCCAAAATTAAAATCCAGGTCTTTCCCAATTCCAAATCTTTTAGAGTTTCTATTTCACCATCAAAATGGTGCTTGAAAATATCAGTGGATACTTATAAAATGCTCTAGCGTTCACAAAACATTAGGTACACAATATTATTTGTTCTTCACCATAGTCATCATAGTAAATATGATCTTCCCCATTTTACACTGAGTTTCAGAAAAGTTACTATAGAGCCATGTGGACAGATCTCCCTTGTAGGCGATCAAAGGTTCTTTTTCTCCTTGATGGTGCAAAGTCTCCAAGGTCACACTGAATGGCAGCATTATTTTGTAGTGTCTAACCATTCATACAGTGTGTGTGAGGCAATTGGAATTAAGTGACTTACCCAGGGTCACACAGCTAGTCAGTGTTTAAGTTTCTGAATCTGGATTAGAATTCAGGTCCTCCTGACTTCAGAATCAGTGTTCTATCCACTGAGCCATCTAACTCTCCCTTCGTATAAGCAATTGATTGTTTTCTTCTCGCCATACTCTTATTCTATATTCTTCCATCACTCAATGTCTCATGTTTCCTTTTGGCCTTTTATACCCTATGCTTGTCTTCCTGGAGACAATCAGTGAATTAGTCATTTTGATGAAGGCTGCTTCTGTCCATCTTTGTTCAGTTCCCTTATTATTAGCTGCTTCTTAATATAATCACTTCAATGACATTGCAAATGATCATTTATTCTTATATTACTTCTCTGAGAATCTGCCATCATTCACACTTTAGTGGTAGAGAGAGCCTATTGTGAATTGCAGAAAGTGTTGAAAATAGGAACAAAATAGTTTTAAATCCCATGCTCAGCATAAGACTATCCTCTCTCAAGGAAAGGCAGAACTTTACTCTGTTTGGGAAAATGGTCATTATGGTATATATAATTATTATGATAATAGTTGACATTCAAATAGTGCTTGAAGATTTGCAAAGCATTTTATCTATATGATCTCCTGTATTCTCGCAGTAGCATTGTGACACATTATAGATATTATTTCCCCATTTTATAGATGAATAAACTGAGGCTCATAGAGGTAAAGTGTCTTACCTATATCAGAGGCAGGATTCCAATCCCAGAGGCAGATTCTGCTGAACCTGTCATGTACTATTTTTACTAAATATAAATTATGGCAATTAAAAATACATGGAATTAATTATAACTATGTAGTCTTCTTCATGAAATTCAAAGTATTTATGAAAAACAGAATTATTTTGAAAGAAATGTGGTAATTTTGGAGAGAACTGAGTGATTAGACCATTCATGATATTAATTTAGACTTAAGCCTAGTAATAGTTTACATTTATATAATGCTTTGTAGTTATAAAATACTTTATATACATTATCTTATTTGATACCCATAATAATTCTTTTTTTTTTTACTTCTGACTTTCTTTTTTTTTATTATTATAATAACTTTTTATTGACAGAACCCATGCCAGGGTAATTTTTTTTTACAACATTATCCCTTGCACTCACTTCTGTTCCGATTTTTCCCTCCCAACCTCCATCCCCTCCCCTAGATGGCAAGCAGTCCTATATATGTTGAATATGTCACAGTATATCCTAGATACAATATATGTGTGCAGAACCAAACAGTTTTCTTGTTGCACAGGGAGAATTGGATTCAGAAGGTAAAAATAACCCGGAAGAAAAACAAAAGTGCTAACAGTTTACATTCATTTCCCAATGTTTTTTCTTTGGGTGTAGCTGCTTCTGTCCATCATTGATCAATTGAAACTGAATTAGGTCTCTTTATCAAAGAAATTCACTTCCATCAGAATATATCTTCATACAGTATCGTTGTTGACGTATTTAATAATCTCTTGGTTCTGCTTATTTCACTTAGCATCAGTTCATGCAAGTCTCTCCAAGCCTCTCTGTATTCATCCTGCTGGTCATTTCTTACAGAACAATAATATTCCATAACATTCATATACCACAATTTACCCAACCATTCTCCAATTGAAGGGCATCCATTCATTTTCCAGTTTCTAGCCACTACAAACAGGACTGCCACAAACATTTTGGCACATACAGGTCCCTTTCCCTTCTTTAGATACACATAATAATTCTATGAAGTATGTTGTACAAATATTGTTATACTCATTTTAAAGACCAGAAAACTGAAATTCATAGAAATTAAATGATATAACATATAACCAGTAAGTGTTGGGCTTTTCAAAACTAGGTCTTCTCCAAGTTCAGTGATCTTTCTCTTACATCGCTTTCATTTTGGACATCTAGGACCATAGACAAAATATCATTATTCCATTGCAAATGTATATTATATGGAATGAAATATTTTATATTTAATATGGTTGAGTAGATATAGTAGTTAAACCACTACCGTTTTAATTATGAAAAGCTATTTTCCACTAAATAATTCTGTAATATTCTTTTAGCTGCTTGTACTTGTTCTCCTAAAAACAAAATCTCTCTATGCATCCTTAGAGAGCTTTAAAAGTTATGCAAACATTCATCTGCTTTGGGTGGATCAGATGTTGTTCTCTCTAAAGGCAGAGGGGTGGACTAAATGTTTTTTTGAGGCCCTATGATAATTTCCTGGATGAAGTATACATCATCAGTGTTTCTAAGATTTACATTTACATAAATAGTGGAAGCTGATCTGATATTGTACTAATTGCAAGTATTCCCACTGTCGAAGTATATGAAAAATACATATTGTATAACATGTAGTTAAATTGGTGAGTATTGAGTAGTTAATTAATTGGTATATTTGTATCTATGCCTATATTTCTTTTCTCTTTCTATGTATTTATCTATGTACAACATATCTATATCACCTATTGCTATATATCTATAGATAAATTACCACTCTAATTCAGACCTCATCATTCCTCATTTACAGTAACACTGTATTAACTTCACTGATCGCCTTAATTTTAGTTGTTCATCTTTCTAATTCATTCTACATACCACCTTTACTGTAGGTACAACCAAAGTTGTACCTTTGATCAAAACAATCCATGAGTGACTCATTAAATATTTTTAGGTGGTACAGGAAGTAGAGTGCCAGGCCTGGAGTGAGGAAGACCTAAGTTAAAATTTCATCTTAGACACTAGCTGTTTGATCTTGAGTAAGTCACCTAACCCTCAGTTTCCTCATGTGTAAAATGAGCTGGAGAAGGGAATGACAAATCATTCTAGTATCTTTGCCCAGAAAACCTCAAATGGGGTCATGAAGTGTCAGACAGGACTAAGACTGAACAATAAAATTGTTTCAAGGATAAATTATAAAACCTGGTGATGTGTTTAAGGAGCCCACCAAACTGACTTTTACCTATATGAAAAAAAATTTATATCTTTATTTCAAATTATTCTTTTTATACTCTTTATGCTTCAAACAAACTAAATTATTAGTTGTTGTTCAAATTTTCTACCTCCTTATCTTCAGTGTGTCCCTCATGCTTGGAACCCACTCCTTCATCTGTACTTCTCAGATTCCTTATCTTTCTTCCAGGTTTATTTCAAGTACCTGTACTTTCTAATATATTCCCTTCTGTAATTTTTAGAGACCCAGAGACAATGAATGACTTGTCCAAGATCACACATACTTTCAGAACTAAATTCTACCTTTCATTCTGATACCAGTGTTTTTTCTATTTATACCATGGATCTCTTTTTCAACTACTGTTATACCTTCTGCATTAACTGCTATTTATTCATATTTTGGCAATGCTAAATACATAGTATATGTTCAACAAATACATTTCAAAATGAAATAATTTTAATTAGGTGATATATTATGATAGATATTTTCTGGAGAGAGGCGGGGACAAAGACATGGAACCTCAACTAGCTAAGGAAATTTGGGTATGAAAATTCCCTCCATTGAAGCAGGTTTCTTTAGTGATTTAGAATTTTAGAGAATTGCCTAGGACTCTCGGAAGTTTTGCCTTGCTCATATTTACATAGACAGTATATATCAAAGGAAGAACTTGAACCCATCTTATGGCTACAAGCCTTAAGACACACAGCTTCCTAAATAAAAATATAACATTATATAAAATACCCAATGTAATCATTGTCAATCAATCAATAAACATTTATTAAGTACAATGCCAGGCAGTGTGCTAAGCAATGGAGCTACAAAGACAAAAGTAAAATAATCTTGGGTCTCAAAAAGTTTCTATTTTAATAGAGAAGATAATATGCTAATTTTCTATCACTTTTCACTAGTGTTTAACTCTTTGTGATCCTATCCCATTGGGGATTTTCTTGGGAAAGGTGTTAGAGTGGAAATAGTTGCTATTTCCTTCTCCTGCTCATTTTACAATTTAGGAAATTGAGGCAAATAGCATTAAGTGACTTGCCCAGGGTCACACAGCTAGTAAGTATGAGAGGTTAGATTTGAGCTCGGGAAGATGCATTTTTCTGACTCAGGACTCAGAGCACTCTGTCAATTGCACTACTTAGCTGTCCCCTCCCCATGTAAATATTGAGCTAGGGAGGAGCAATAACAATAGAAAATGAGATCTGAGAAGGACACCTAAATGACTAGATCATAGAATGTATGGAAGTAAATAAATAGTATTCTGGCAGGAAGGGGCCAGATTGTAAGGAACAGAGGAATTTTTACTGAATCCTAGTAGTAATAGGGACCCCAGAGTTTATTGAGTAGGGGAGATGATGTAGTTTGATCTAAACTTCAGGAAAATTACTTGACAGCTCTGTGTAAAATGGATTGGAGTAAGGAGAAACTCCACACTCCAAAAAGAAAAAAAAAATAAAATAAACTTTTTTTTTTTGCTTAACATTATTTTTATTCCCTTGTAATAAAGTTCAATCATTTTAGAATGTTTGCGTTGAATTAAAACTTTAATGAGGAAGTGTGTTTCGTCAAAACAACAAGGGCCTCAGGACAACGCCTGGGAACCTATCCTTAGTTCTCACTAGGGTGTCCTGAGGGTGGGAAGGCTCCACTCTCGAAAAGGATTTCCCTGAAAAGCTTCCCTCCCCCTCCCCCCTCCCCCCGCCCATCCCCACCTGAAATCAGTGCCTCATCCTAACCAAACTAAAAATTAAAAGCTCTGATACTGGGGCAAAGGGGAGCTCTTTTATTTTATTTTATTCTTAATGATTGCATTTGTTTCTCATAAATATAACATTTAATATAGACTTGCATATCCAGATGTCTTTATAAATAGCGCTAGCTGTAGCCTTCATGATTTTCCTCTTCTTTCACATTTTAAGATCTGGGAATCCCCCGCAGCTCTCTCTAAAACTCCAGGCAAAGACAGATGCTTAAGAGCAAGCATGACAAAACTCCCAATGTTTTTCTCTTCCTTGGGGGCTGGCATCATCTCAGGGTCCCAGAAATCTGCAATGCCAAATATCTCAAGCAGTTGAAGAACAAGGAGAAAGACGGAGACGGAAGCCAAGCAATCCTGCTGCTGATGACGAGGACTACTGAATGATTATTTCAGCGGTTTTAAGAAAGCAATCCCCCTAGGACCACGTAGAGCTGAAGAAAGCCCTAGAACTAAACCTATTAGATTTTTTTTGGGCGGGGGAAGGGGGAAAAGGGAGACTTGTTCCTAAAGACACACCTTGGAACCTCTTTTTCCTCTGCTGTTACCCATGACTTCGAAAGGTCTGGGAAGCTCGAGTTTGGGGAGTGGATGTGAAATTTCTCCTCCAACCCTCTCAGCTGGCTGGGAACTCTTGTAGATATAGGCAACACTTTTCCAAGCGAGATTGGAGAGCGAAAGCAGCGCAGAGACAACCATTTTAATAGTGAATTTTAGATTGCCTTTAGCTCCCTGGCTCCTTCACGGGAAGGGGGGATTCCAAAACCATACTACCTCCCCGCAAGCCACCCAGCCTTCATCTCATCTCCCTCCTTCTCTCCCACCCCCACTTTTGTTGCCCCTAGATCAAGCATCTCCCGCCTCCACATCCTTTCCCAAGGCTGGTGTATGCGCGACTTTGCGCGGAACAAGGGCTGCAGCGGCGAATACAGCCACCTACTCGGGGAGGTCAGAGGGGCTTGACCCTAGGCTGACAGAACCGCTCCCCTCCTCCAGCCAGGGTGAATGGTCTCGTGCCAGTGCGGCGCAGCTGCCGCTGAGGCTGCAGCCACTGGCCCGGGACTCCCCGCCCTTGAGCTTGAGCCCATTCCCCAGCGCTACTCCCTCGGGGCGGGATCCACGAGGATTGCCCTGCGGCCGCTACCACCTTCTACTCCGCTTCCTCTACCCAGACCTGGAGTGAAGAGTTTCCGAAACCAGGGCATAGGCGCTGCCCCGGGCTAGCCTCCTCTTCCTCCTCCTCCTGCTCTTCTTCCTCGCCCCCCCCCCCCCCCCCCCGCTTCCTTCTCCTCCTCCTCCTCTTCTTCCTCCTCCTCCTTCTCTTCCTCTCCTCCTCTTCGTCCTTCTCCAGCATCGTCTCCTCCTCCTCCTACTCTCCTGCTGCCGCTTCTGCCCCCGGTGGATGCCATCCCGGAGCCCGCGTGCTGCCACCGCTGCCGCCACCGGGGCGGGGGGCTCCCGGGTCCGCCCGCTCAGCCCGGGGAGGCGTACATGCCCCGGCTCCCCTCCGCTCTCACCAGCAGCATGCTTTATTTCCAGATGGTGATCATGGCAGGGACGGTGATGCTGGCTTATTATTTCGAGTACACGGACACATTCACCGTCAATGTACAGGGCTTCTTCTGCAACGACAACGCCTACCGCAAGCCCTACCCGGGCCCGGAGGACAGCAGCGCCGTGCCGCCCGTGCTTCTCTACTCGCTGGCTGCTGGGGTCCCCGTCCTAGTGGTAAGCAGAGAGGAGCGGGGAGGGGGGTGTTGGGTGGCAGTACGCACTCCACTCGCTCTCGCCTTTGACTCTTGTTCTTTTTTCCTCAGGCTCGTACCTCCTCCCCCTATCCCCTAACCCCAGCAGCCCTCCCAGGTACCCAGCTGTGTGCTAGCATCCCCTAAGTTTCTTCAACTTGTTGGAAACCCCTTCCCCAGAGAACACTCTTTGAGGGGACCGGGGGATATGTGTGCTTTGGGGGCGGAAAGTCAGCCTGGCAATCAACTGTCGACTGTCTTCTCATCTTTAGACCCCCACAATGGCTGCTGATGTTTGCTCCTTGTGGGTAGGGTTAGGGGGTGGAAAGTAATCAGGGGAGAGAGGGAGGGGAGAGGGATGAAATAGAGGTAATTACAGTCTTCACTATGAATTTTTATGTCGACCCTCCAGGTCAGTGTCTTCCTACTTCCAGGGTTCTGGGTTTTGGGGGCCATGTGTGGGGGTAGGGGAAAGGAGGCTGATAATGGGATGGGTATGAAGGAGAAGAAAGCATTCCTGGTTCTCCCATTCTGGTGGCTTAGACCATCTTGCACTCCTAAAATTAACCAACATAGCTAGAGTGATGACTGAAAAGTAAAAAAAAAAAAAAAAAAATAGTATCAATGGGTCTTAGAGATCATCAGTGTCTTGGGAAGAAAGTGACTAACCTTGACATAAAAATCCCTAGCCTAGGGAATAGGGGGGAATAGTAAAAAAGAGAGAGAGGAAGGAAAAATAGTTTTGAAATCAAGAGAGCATACGATTTATTTTTATGCAATTTTATTTTATCAAGCATTTGAAATCTTTAATTTATAGACAATTTTATTTAGAATTCCTGTTAGTAACTTTAATTTATCCACCTTATATCTTCTATGTAAGTAGGATGTGTGCATATATGCATCTAAATATGTATCTATATATTCACTGCTACTTTTTAATATTTCAAATAAATGTATTAGTGTACATAAAGTTGGTAACTCCAATAATAGTTATTATTATTACTATTAGTTATTTTCTTTAGAAAAATCTTATATATCATACAGGCAATTCCAGTGCTATGAATTTCATCTAATGTCAAAGAGGAGCTTAGAAAATGATTCTAGATAGAAAGGAGAAACTTTGAAAAGGATATCTGAACTTGGCTGAATTCTAATTTTTTTAAGTTGAGCCCCTTACAACAATGTTGACTGAAACCCCTCCCCACCTGTCATCCTGTGTCATTCTTGTCCATGCTTTCCCATAAGCCCTTCACAAAGGCACTACCCAGGGCACTAGAGGCCTTCCTCTTGTTCTTTCATGAAAATTTGTGAATGTGCACATTGTAATATCAAATGATAAGAACTTCTGTTCTCTGCAATTAATATGTACAAACATGGCTCCAAGGTTTACATATGTTTTTTTTTTATTTTTCTGCAGATTAATTCATAAATTCAAAATAATGAAAAAAGGTTTTTGAAACAAAAGTTTGTGTTTAAACAAATAATTGTTGAGTGTCTACTCCGATACTCTGCCGAGTGAAGATGAATATGACTTTGAATTAGCTTTCCAGAAGGGGAAAGGGAAGAATAAAACATACACAAATAACTTGAATACAAAATAGCATAAAATACATAATGACATGTGTAAAGTACAAAGAAGAAGTTACTTCATTAAGACAGTGATTCAACAACAACAACAAAATTGAGGGAAATATTCTTTGAAAATAACTTTTCTTTTTATCAAGTTCACTCTCCTGATTATGACTTTATATTCAGTTCTAGCACAGTGATTCATAGTCTATTTTACCTTCAAGTAGAAATCTTTATCACCACTTAAAAAAATCATATTGCCAATTTTCTAGAATGTGTCATAGACTACAAATTCAGCCTATTTTGGTTTTAGGATGGAAAAATCATTCTGTTACTTTGGGACTTTTGGTCATCTTTGTATGCTTGTTTTAAAAGCTTCTTTTTTTCAGGCATATATTTTCTCAGGAACTGATTAGTTCAGTGATTTGTCAGGGGGATTAAAAAGAAATCATGTTGCTTCCAGGTCACTAGTTTGAATATTGACATAATCAATAATGGCTTTAACTCTTTGCTAGTAATGTGTCTTCAATATGTGATTCCAAGTACTGTTCAGACCCTTGGAATTTATCCATGATTAGACATTACCTGTAATCATTAGTATTGTTTGGTTCAGGGTACTAGATTGTTCTCATCTTTTCGAGTACTCTCATAAATAGGCAAGAAGATGGATAGGGAGGCATGATGAGATAGTGTGTGTGTGTATGTATATATATGTAATTTTTCATTTTATTTGCATTCCTTTGAGTGATGGTGATGGGCTGGAAATAAGAGAAAGAGAAATGTGAAGAATTCTGAAGAAAAGAAAGGAATATGAAGGGAAAGCTTAGACTGTGAAGGTGAAGAAGGACTAAGTTGCTCCCCTCTTCTATGCCCTTAGCCTTCACTGAGGAAAAGTGCCCTCTATAGACTTGAGAAGAAAGAGGAAAGAATTATAATTTTTATTTCTTTTAAAAATTATTTAAATAATGTAAAAATCAATTATTCCAGTTCATAGGAATTCAAGTTTTTAACAGCCACTCTAATAAACAACAAATTAACATAAACAAACAACAAATTAAATAAATAAATAACAAAAAAACAAATTGACAAATTCAATTTTTATTTTAAAAAATCCATGTATAGTGTATTTTAATAGAAAAAAAAAGTCTTCAATTTGCAAGCAGACAACCAGGATTGGAGTCCTAGACCTGTCACTCATTAGCTCTGTGACACATATGAGATTTAGCTTCTTAAGGTTCCAGTTTTCTCAACTATAAAATTGTATATTTATTAAGTAGATAATCTTGAAGGTAACTTCTGGATCTAGATTCTAATTACTCCAGGCTAATAGAAAATAAATGACTCTTTGTTTCATTGTCCTCTCTATTTTTTATCACCTGATAAAAGAATTTTTAGGAAAAAGTCTTCTAGTCCTCATTCTGGAATCCCAAGATTTCTTACCCCTCACTATCAACAGTGGGTTTTTTGTGCACTTGTAAGAAATAGAAATCACAAAATTAAATATGTGAATTTCTTTCAGATTAGGTAGTTTTAAAATATCATTTCTTTCTTTTTAAAGATTTGAAAAGAAAGTCATCAAAAATTTTCAGTTGGTCATACTGTACCTGGAATTTAGATTTTGTTACTTAGATACTTTGAATTATAAATACTATAAAAGTAGTCATTCACTATTTAGCTTGATGTGTTCATCATTTGGCACAGCAAAAAGGGCATCAATAGTCATGGATATTTATACTCTACGTTATAGAGGAGAAACTGACCTGGATTGTTAGAGGAATCTTCCTCCTTTGGGAGTTCTGTATAAAAATTAAATCAAAGACCCAGTTCCTATCTTCTAGTACTTTTAAAAATATGTAAAATACTTCATAGACCCACACTTATGCATATATATAGATAAATATATATATGTAGATATATATATATGTGTGTGTGTGTGTGTGTTTATATTTGTGTGAATATTGATGATGATGATGATATAGGCATAGATTTAGATACAAAATGTTCCCAAAGTCTTAGTTCATGTTTCAACTTGAATAACTGACTTAGGAACACCCTGTAGTAAGTACAATAAGTATGATTTTTCAGATTTTAGAGATGAGGAGACTCAGGAGCATGGAACTTAAGTGACTTGTGCATGATCACATAGATAACTGACTGAGGAAGAATTTAAATTTGGGTCTTCCCTATTCAAAGTCCAGCATTTGGTCCTCTACTAGTCCTGTCAAACAGTGCAGGGCACATGTGGCCCACAGCACTCCTGAATGTAGCCAAAACCCAATTAAAATATATTTGGGACATATTTAACCAAACACACAAACAAACCAATAAAGCATAGATAATGTTAATATACCTTTTTTTTTAATGTCAATAATAACTGGAAGGGAGGTTTACATATGATCTAGGGGACCTCAGTTTCTGAATTTGACATGTTTGCTCTAGATCAGGGCTTAAACTTTTTCCACTTGTGAAATATTTTCATCCAAGAAATTAAGTGACCCTAGATATACAGATATATATATATATATATAATAAGTATATAAATCAAATATTTACTGACTACAAATCAATTTTGCAACTCCCATATGGAGTTATGAAACCTCATATGAGGTTGCACTCCACAGTTTAAGAAGCAGGGCTCTAGACCATGCTTTCTCTCTCATAGATACTATTTAATTCTGATTAAATGATCTTTATCACTGATGGTTAGTCAATAGTGTCCTCTAATCTGGTCAAACTTCTTCTCTATTAGTTCACTTCTGACTGCCATATTTTATTAAGAATAATGTTAAGCTGGGTAATGTCTAGAGAACAGTGACCAGCATGGTGAAGGGCCTCAAACAGGTGTTATGTGAAGATCAATTGACTAAAGTGGGGATGTTTAAAATGCAAGTGAAAAGGTTTAAGAGGGTCAAACTTTCAAGTGTATGGAGCACTTCTAGGTAAAAGAGGAAATATATGGTTTTTTTCTTGGCCCCAGAAGGAAGAACTAGAAGCAACAGGTAGGAGTTTTGTTGAGGATGAATTTGCTGATATAAATAGGAGCTTCCTAAGAATTAGGATTAATCCAAAACATTGTATTTTGGACTGGCCTAGATGGTTTCTGAGGTTTCTCCCAATCCTCAGATTCTGTGATTCTTTTTTAATGTATGCTTTGGGAATCAGTAGGTTCTCTTTTGCTAGAAGGGATTTTTTACATGTATGGTCTGCTATGGAGAAAATTATTTACTTCAGATATCGGCTTAGCTTAGTAGTCTCAAAACCTTCTTCAGATTCCAAAATGTTGTTGAGAAGCATGTCTTGCTCCAAAGAATTCACACATGGTGACTATTGACAGTCATCAATCATCCAATAGGTCTTCATGTTCTTTAGATAATATTCTTTAACTACAAGTGATCTCTCTCTTCCCAATTTCTTTTTCCTCTCATTTGACCTCTTAGACTTATTCCATTCTAGTTTGTGTTTTAGGTTCTTTCATATATATCTTACCCTCTAGTAAGTTATATGGACCATGAGTATAGGAAGTGGGCCATTTTTTCTTATTTGAATCTTCAATATCTGGCTGTGTGCATTGAATCTAGCAGAGATTATTGAGGCAGTATGGTATAGTACGTAGAATACAATACTGGCATTTCAGAAGATAGGATTTTGAATTCTTCAGACACTAGCAATGTGACACTGAGAACAAATCACTTAATATCTCTCAGCTTCAACTTCCTTCTCTCTAAAATTGCAGCAATAAATGCAATTACCTGAAAGGGTTGTTATGAGGATCACATTATAACTCCCCTTCCTTCTTCTGTTCTCTCTCCCTTTCTCTTCTCTTCTCTTTTCTCCTTTCTTATCTTTTTTCTGTTTCTTTCTCCTTTTTCTTTCTCATCTCTCTCCTGTTTTCTCTTTTTTCTTCTCCTCTCTTAAATCCTTTCCCTCCCTTCATCTCCTTCATTCCCCTCCCTTACTTCTTCTAGAATGTTGGAAAATAATTTTATGCTTAATTAAAACTGGGTGAAATTAATACTTGGTAAAGTGTAGTTTGAGATGAGAAGTACTTTATTCCATTACTTCTAACTCATTGCCCGTCCAAGAAACCCCATCTTTATTCAGAACTAGAGAACTGGAAGGATATGGCAGCTGCTGTGATTTCTCTCTTATAATTCTAAATGAACAGGTGTCACTACAGGGAGAAGAAAAGGCAGTGAGGAATCTTGCATCTGGAGTATCTTTCATCAGAAAAGGCAATGCCTAGAAATCCCCATGATACCTCATCACTACTTAGACTTCCCAGAAAGGCAGATTTCTTTTCCCTTGCTTCCTTTCCCCCATTACTAAAGTACAAAAATGCCTATTGATGAACACGTAGATCTGGAAGAAGTTCTGATTTTCCCATGTGATAAGCTTAGCAAAATACAAGTTTCTTGAATTCAGGAACTCTTTCAAGATTTTTATAAACTCAATGGTTAGCAGTGTATCCTGTACATAGTAGGTATTTAATAAATGCTTGTTGATTGAAATTATCTTAGTATTAATACTTCTGGATTTGGAATCAGAGGATTTTGAAATCATATCAAAAAATTAATAATATTTAACTAGCATTAATAGACTGCTCTAAAGCTTTCTAAGTATTTTACAAATGTTATATTTCATTGTTTTTCCTCACAACACTGGGAAATGTTGTAATTTGCTAAAATTACCATCATTTTACAGATGAGGAAATTGAGCTTGAGAGAGGTTAAGTGAAGAGTCATAATTCTAGAAGTTAGGTGATATTATTATTTCTATTTTATAAATTATGAAATTGAATCTGAGACATTAAATAACTTGCATGAGGTCAAACAGTTAATAAATATCTGAAGCTGGAGTTGAACTCTGCCTCTATTTCCATAACTTTTAAAAGAGACAAATGGGCTAGATAACTTGTAAGGTCTCTTCTAGCTCTAAATTCATTATTTATAACCTCTGAAGGCACCTCACAGACCTGAATTCTTATCCTGGGATTCTAAACATGAGGCTTGTTAATTGGATCATTATGTCCCTTTGTTTAGTAGTGAATTCTACCTTTGTTTTGAGGGATAACTCAATTATATCAACAATCTTTATAATAATTGCAAAGGCAGTAGTCCTTTCTCTATGGTATTTGTGTCTTCCCTCAAGTAGAATATATCAAAGGAAAAATATCAAGAAGGCTTAAGCCCAGAATGAATAGGGCTACAAAATAAATGTTAAGGACAATAAGAAAGGAATTTTTCAGAGCTGTGTTCATAGAATTAGAGCTAGAAAGGATCTTAGAGATGACCTAGTCTAAATCCTATATATTATAATTAATAAAACTGAGGCCTAGATAAGTTAAGTGGTTTTCTCAAGGTCACTCACACAGGAAGAATCTGACAAAGCCCAGATTTGAACTCACTCATTCAACAAACACTTAATTACCTCTTATGTGTCAGGTCCCATGTTAGGTACAGAAGGAAATTATTTCCTTATGGGAAACCCAACCCATGAACAGTAAGTCAGTCAGCAAGCATTGATAAAGAGTTTATTAAATGCCAGGCACCATGCCAAGACCTGGCAATAGAAGTATAAAGAAAAACAGCTCCTGCCCTCAAGGAGCTTAAATGGAGGTTGTAGGAAGAACCATCCAATCAGAGGAAGAGGCTGAAAGGGATGAAAGATACTCCAAATTGAATTTTAGATATGAAGAGAGATGTCAAGATGAAGAGCATGGTAGAAGAAAACACAGAAACATATACACATAAGTAAATATAAAATTGATATATAGATCATGTCCCTTTGTTTTGTAGTGAACTCTTTGTTTTTAGGGATAACTTAATGATATCACAGTCTTTATAATAACTGCAAAGTTAGTGGTCCCTTTCCTATGATATTCTTGTCTCTCTCAAGTAGAATATATCAAAGCAAAAATGAAATTATGGAGGGCATAGCACTAAGAATTTGGTGAGGAAAGCGATCAGGACAATGCTCATCTTTAGTGCCCCTGCTACTGTACCATACAAAAGAGCAAGGTAGGAGAAGGTTAACTAGTAACAGAGATTCTTTCATGCCTTTGTTGATGTTTTCATGAATTTCTGGAGTGAGCCTTGGAGACAATAATAGGCTTGATTTATAAAGGCTTTAAGTTTCAGAAAGTGCTCTTTCCCCCCCCCCCCCATTAATAGTAATTAATATTTATATATTTTAAGGTTTGCAAAGTATTTTATTTGCATTACTCCATTCATTCCTCACAACAATCCTGTGAAGTATTATTCCCATTTTAGATATGAGGAAACTTAACCTGTGAGAAAAGAAGGGTCTTTTTCAAGGTCAAACTGGAATTAGTTTCTTCCTTGGGTCTTCCTGATTCTAAGACCAACATCTTTGCTGCTAATAACTCTATGAAGTGTGTAGGGCAAGTATTTTTGTTCTCATTTTACATATGAGGAAACAGTCTCATAAAGAAACATAGATCCCTTTATTGAGAAGTACTCACATCTTCTCAGTTACTTGGGCTCACCATTTAGTGTTTTAAGTTCTATCCCAGAATTTTGAGGACCCCGGTAAGCCTCAAGTACAATTTATAATTGAAAGGAATCACCATCATAACATAGTGAGTGGTCACCCACCTTCTACTTGAAGCGGATCTAACACCTTTCAAGGCAGCCCATTCCATTTTGGAACATTTTTAATTGTTAGGAGATATTTTCCTGATATCAGGATTGATCTTTTTTGTGCTGTCCACCCATTGCCCCCACTTCTCCCCTCTAGGGCAAAGCAGAACAAATCAAATGCACCTACTTGACATTTCATCAAATGGTTGAATACAGTTCTCATTTCTCCATCAAGTCTTTTCTTCTGCTGGTTAGAACTGCCCAGACCCTTAATCTTCTTTTTAGATTACAGAATGAAGTCCCTTCACTTTCTGATTCCCCTCGTCCAGAGGTTCTCCAAATGACCAATAGCCATTTTCAGTTGTGGTACTCAGAATGGTATACCTCACTTGCTTGTAAACAATCTGTCCTATGCACAGATAGTTACCCAAATCACTTCATCTTTTGGTGAACAGGTCTGTGATACTTCCTTTGATTTTCAATTTATAGGCTTACAGCAGGACTTTTTAAACTTTTTTCCACTTACAACCCCTTTTTCTGAGAGAAATTTTTATGTGACCTAGGTATATAGGTACATAAAATAGAAATCAAATCAAACATTTACTGATCATAAATCAGAATCTTATAAACTCCATATTCCTAACCTGGCCCCATTTAGGTTTATGCCTGCAGTTTAAAAAGTTTTGTTTTAGAATATCATCTCTGATGTGAAATGACTTGTTTAGGATCATATAATCAATATATATCAGAGGAGGAACTTGCACTCAGGTATTTTTTTTTAGTTTTTCTTTTTAAATTTTTCTTTATTTTATTTTTAATTTATGCAATAAACAACCATTTCCATAACACAGTATAATGAAATAAAAGATGATTGCACATGAAACTGTAAATCAATTATGTATAACTTGCTATTCCTTAAATATATAATAATCATCATGTAAATTTCTCTTTTTTATCTTTTCCCCTTTCCCTCCTATCACAGAGGTTAGCTAGTCTTGCACCCAGATTTTCTTCGTTCTTTTTACTATGCAGGGTCATTTAACTGCTTTAAAAAATAAAAACCCCAGAAAAATGTAATCTTTATTGCTTCTAGCATAAAACATTAATAATTTACATTCACATTTAATATGATGTAGTTCTAATCTGCCTCTTTAGGCAATGTGAAGTAATAACAAGAATGTTTGATTTGGAATGGGAATATTTATGTTCAAATTCTAAACCTGTGTAAACTTGGGTAAAATTACTTTTACCAGCTTTTCTGGCCCTCTGTTTCTTCATTTATAAATAAGGGAGTTATCATCAGAAGTATCTCCCATCCTCCTTCTGACATCCAGGATACCCAGACCTCATCCTGAGCAGGAAGAATTACCAGATAGAGTATGCTTTCTCTTTCTGTACCCATTTCCTCCATTCCCCACCCCCAGGTAGTCAGCTGGGAAAACTTACTAGTAGGTCCCACCTTTCCCCAGTAATTCCCAAATCCCTGGACACTATGATTACATTTAGCATAGCTGTGAGTGACAAAGTTCCTCACATCATTAGATGATCTAGGAGTCATCAACTATCATCTCTCCAGAAAAATGGAGGACTACCAAGCTACCCAATGACTGTGTCCTAAGGACCTTTAGATCTTATTAGATTCTCACTTGTTATAACCTTCTGAATTCCACTCACTGCTATTTAAAATGCAGAAGCGCCTAAGGATCCCTGGGCCATTTTGGGGATTTTGGAGCCTTTTTATCTATCCTGTAGTTGAATTCTCTTAAATGTATTTTTCCCTAAATAGAATATATGAATTTCTTCATAGTAGGCCAGTTAGTCACCGATCAAACACTTTTAAACCATTTTCAATGTCCTAGACATTGTGCTAAGTGTTGGAAATTCAAAGAAAGGCAAAAAACAGGCTTTCATCTCAACTAGCTCACATTCTAAAGGGGGAGACAATGTAGGAACATAATGTACAAACAAGACATATACAAGATAAAATGAAGATAATCTCAAAGAGAAAGTTATCATTAGGAAGGTCTAGGAAATGCTTCTTGAAAAGATAAAATTTAAGTTGATATTTGAATGAAGCCAGCAGAATCGATCTCTTTTTTTTTTTTTTTTTTTTTTTTTTTTTTTTTTTTACTATTTATTCCCAATACTTAAAGTCATGATTGGTACAGAGGAAGCACTTTTTAATGTCTTTTTAATTCATTCATGCATTCATTCATTCATCCCTAAAAATTTTTTCAAGCTTTAAATCTATGAACTTTATTTCACATTATCTCCCTTCATGAAGTATCATGAAATTCCAATTAAATTGGATTACTAGCTACTATTCCTCAGTCTTATACTGTATTCTTTTATGTTAGTGAATTCCTACTGGTTGAAGCTTGTGGCTATACTTCATTTCTTTATTTCTCTTTCTACTGAAATTTTTTTCTTTCATTAATACCCAGCTCAGGTGTCACCTCTTCTATGAAGCATTCCCTAGTCCCCCAATAGAAGAAAAATGCACTTAAAATTTTTCATAACACTTTGTCCAGATCTCCTCTTTACCCTCTGAAGATTATTTCAGTTTATCTCAAATGTACCTTGTTTGTACGTAATTGTTTGTATGTTGCTTCCCCATTAGACTTTGAGCTCCTTGAGAATGGGGATTATCTTTTGCCTTTCATTGTATTTCCAGCATGTAGCACAGCTCCTAAAACATGGTAGGTATTAAATAAATGATTATTGGCTGACTGACTATAGGAGGTAATTGGTTTTCCTTCATTGAAAACCTTTCAACAAAGGCTGGATAGCTTATTGTTGGGTATACTGTAGAGAAGATTATTATTTAGATTGAGGTTATTTTAATTTCTCTAAGGTCTCATAACATTTATTATATATTATTACATAATATATATAATATATTATAACATTCCTTAACTCTGTTGCTTTTCTTGTTTGATGAAAATGTTTTTCAGTCATACATTTCTTTGATATTGTACTTTATTCTTGTTTCCTTTCAAAGTTATTTGTTAATTAGTATAGCTTGCTTACATCAACCTTTTACTTCTCCATTGTCCTCTGAGTGATATGTTATTGTTCAATCTTTTCCAGTAGTTTCTGACTCTTTGTGATACTATTTGGGTTTTTGGGGGGGCAAAGATACTGGTGCTGGTTTGAACTTAGATGTTCCTGATTCCAGGCCTTATACTTTATGCACTGTACCACTTAACTACCCTCTACTGAGTGATACTTATTTTTAATTTTCAGAGTATGTGTTATTACATGACTCACAACTGTTTCACCTAGTTAACTATAATTTTCATCCAAGCAGGAATTGGATGGTAAAAGAATGTATCTAGCTGACCTCAATAAACAAGTCATTAGGTTTGGATGATCTTTGCTCCAGGGAAGATGAAATACATGTATCCATGTTTGCTGAGCTGTTGAAAAATCTTTGAAAAAATCTTGGAAGATGGGAGATTTGAGAAAAGAAGCTAGAGATGTGAAAATATTGTTCCTTTATTGAAGAACATAGGTAGAAGTCTGAAATAACTAAAGGATAATAAGTTCAACTTCTATTCTTGGTAAAATTATATACTATATTACTTAATGAATGATTTATGGTCATTTCAAAAGGGAAGAAGTGATCACTTAAGACGAATATGGCTTCTTCAAGATGAACTCATACTGGAGAAATGTCTCATTTTCTTACAACATCATTACAATAATAGGATAAGGGAATTCCATAGACTTAGTATACTCATATTTAATTAAAGCATTTCACAAAATTTCTCATGCTGATTTTTTGTATGTGGTAAAGATATGATCTAGATTTGGATTTGTTAATCCTGGGTTCAAGGATGAATTCAGGGGATCCATGAACTTATTTGGGGAAAAAAACTAAATCTATTTTTATTAACTTCTACCTGAAACTTAGCATTTCCTTCAATTATGAATATAGGTAACAAATCCTAGTAGCATTGATTTTCATTAGAATGTCAAAGGTGCACATCCCACAAAAAGTTTAAGAATACAAGGTCTAAATGATATTACAATTACATGGGTTTGTAATTTGTTAAATGACGAGACCCAAAGAATAGTTATTAATGGACCTTTATAAACATAAGAAATAGTATCTAATGGAAAATATGTGATATCTTTCCTGCTCCTAGTGCTCACCAACAGTTTTAACAATGAATTAATTGACTGAAGATTTATATGCTATGTCTATCATTTTTTATAAAATATAAATCTTGAGGTCTGAGACATTCAGCACTGACATCTTTCTTAACCTTCAGTCACAAATCTCCAACTGTCTATTGAACATATTAACTAGATGTCTTGAAGATATCTTAAATTTAACATATCCGAAACTCAATGTCTTTTCCCCCAAAACCTTTACTCTTCTCTATCTTACGAATACTGTTGAGGACTTTTCCATCTTCTCATTCTCCTAAGCTTGACATCTAACTATTGTGCTTGACTTCTTACCCTCTCTCACCTCTCATTTTCAATATGTTGCTAAGATCTATCAATTTTATTTTGTAAGATCTTTTACATTACAACCCCTTCTCTTCTCAGATACTGCCAGCATCATGGTGCAGTCCCATTGTCGGTACCATTGCAATGGTCTTTTTCTTTCCACCTCATTTCACTCTATTTTCCACTTAGCTGTCAAATTTATTTTTTCCTAAAACACAAGTCTGATCATGTTCCCCATAGTCTCAGGGAGGAGAAAGGGAGATAGTTACAAGCAGAATATACAGTAGCTCTAGTATATCCCTTTTTCTTCATGATTAAATATAAAACCCTCTATTTGACTTTTGAAGACATGGTCCCTTCATGCCTTTCCAGACTTTTTATACTGTATATCCCACAACATACTTTGTGATCCGTTGATTCTGGCCTCTTTGCTATTCCTCACATCGAACACACCATCTTCTGATTGAGTATTTCTAGTGGCTCTTCCCCATGCCTAAATAAGTCTTTCCCAATTCTCCTTCACTTCAATGTCTTCCCTCTGAGATTATTTCCAATTTGCTATATCTATATACGTATAATATATATATATATATATATATATATATATATATATGTATGTATTGCTTATGGCTGTCTTCCCCTTGCCTCCCTGAGATTATAAGTTATAAGCTCCTTGAGAGCACGTCTATCATTTTTGTTGTTGCTTCTCTTAATAGTATATTATTTTTCCAATTATATAGGAAGATTGTTTTAAACATTAATTTTTATAAGATTTTCAGCTCCAAATTTTTCTCTCTTCTTTTCTCTTCCCTCACTTCTTCTCAAGAAAACAAGAAATATAATATAGGTTATTCATATAAAATCATTTTAAACATATTTCCACATTAGTCATGTTGTGAAAGAAGAATCAGAACAAAAGGGAAAAAACATCAAAAAGTAAAAATAATATTCTTCCACCTGCATAAACACTCCATCCATAGTTATTTCTTTGGATGTAGGTAGCCCTTTCCATCATGAAAGTAAGTTTCAAATAGTGGTCAATCCCCACTTTCTTTCCCTCTACTATGATAGGTTTCTTGTTCCTATTCAGGTGATGTAATTTATCTTATTCTGCAACCCTTTTTCTTTTTATCCCAGTACAATACTTTTTTCACCCCTTAATTTTTTCGTATCATCAAATCAAAGTTGAATTATACCCACCCTCTGTCTATGTATACTCCTTCTAAACTGCCCTAATAGAGATAGAGTTCTCAAGAGTTACAAGTATCATCTTCCCATGTAGAAATGTAAACAGTTTGATTTTATTGAATGATAAATTTTATTTTTCTTTGCTGTTTACCTTTTTATACTTTTTCTAAGTCTTCTATTTGATGATTGAATTTTCTATTCAGTTTTGGACTTTTCATCAGGGAAGTTTGAAAGTACCATATTTCACTGAATATCTATCTTTTCCCCTGAAAGAATATGCTCAATTTTGTTGGATAATTGATTCTTGGATGTAACCCAATCTCCTTTGCATCCTTAAATATCATATTCCAAGCCCTACCAATTCTATAATGTAGAAGTTGCTAAGTCCTGTGTAATCCTGACTGTGATCCTTCATATTTAAATTGTTTCTTTCTGGCTGCTTGCAGTATTTTCTCCTTGATGTGATAATTCTGAATTTGGCTACAATATTATTTATAATTTTCATTTGGGGATCTTATTAAAAAATTGATCAATGTATTCTTCCAATAACTATTTTACTCTCTGGTTCTAGGATGTCAGGGCAGTTTTCCATGATAGCTTCTTGAAAGAAGTTGTCCAGGCTCTTTTTTTGATCATGGCTTTCAGGTAATCCAATAATTATTAAATTCCTTTTCCTGGATTTATTTTCTAAATCAGTTGTTTTTTCCAATGAGATATTTTATATATTCTTTTTTCTTCTTTTTATTTTGTTTGATTGATGTCTTGATGTCTCATATAGTCATTAGCTTGAACTTGCCCAATTCTAATTTTTAAGGAATTGTTTTCTTCAGTTAGCTTTTTACCTGTTTTGCCACTTGGTCAATTCTATTTTCCTCTACCCTCAACTTGAACAATTCAATTTTTAAGAATTTTTTTTTTCCTTCAGCCATTTTTGTGCTTCCTTTTCCAATCTGTTTATTTCTTTTTCATAATTCTTTTGCTTAACTCTCATTTCTTTCCCCAATTTTTCTTCTACTTGATATTTAAAATTTTGAACTTTTCCAAAAAGAGTTTTAGGATTAAAATCAATTTATATTTCTTTGAGGCTTCACATGTAAACATTTTGTTATTGTTGTTTTCTGCGTATGTGTTTTAATTTTCCATGTTTACCTTTCTATGGCCAGAGCTCTTTATTGTCTGTTGCTCTCTTTTTAAAGTTGTGGTTCACTCCTGGGATACAAGAGGCATGGTCCCAAGCTTCTTGTGTTGGGGGCCTAAGCCTGGTCATTGGCTTTCTACTCTACAGCCTCAGATGCTGGCAGCTTGCCCATCTCATTGGGGTGGCTCAGACATGGGGCACTCATGTTGTGCCCTGGATTCCAGGGTTGCCCCACTTTGGGGCAGAAGGTCTCATAGCTGACCTACTGTGTCACCAGCCTACTGAGCCAGGATTAAGAGGCCTCCGTTGTTCATCTATAATGTGGCTAAGAGCTTCCCACTGATTTGCCCAGACACAGTCTACTCTGGGCTGCATTCCCCTTTTACTCAAACGAGACAGACCTTTACTGAAGTTCTTTTGTCTTAGGTAGAAAATTGTTTCATTCTGCCTTTTGTGGGTTCTATCGCTGCAAAAATCTGTTAGAGGCTTGATTTAATGTTGTTTCTGCAGAAAACTAGGAAGAGCTCAGGCAAATTTCTGGCTTCTCTCTGTTATCTTGGATCCTGCCAAGATCTTTTTCCTAGGTATCTCTAATGTTTTATAAAGTTTCAGGAACATAGTAGTTATTTCATAAATATCAGTTTACTGAATGGAAGTAAGGCCTGAAATATTTTGTGACAGAAACCCAGAAAGTTCTTGAGAAGCTAGAATTATGGGAAGAAATCAATAAATTGGGCAGATATAAAAAGACCATCAAAAAAGTAAGGGGATGGCAGTGTGACCAGGCCATGTTAGAATTTTTTAAATTAAAGGAATTTAATATGAAGAAGAAAATATTGAGAGCAAAAACAAATGTTGTTGAATTGATAGGGTGATATTAAAAATACTTCAATGGCTCTTGATATCTTCACTGTAAATTTACAAAATGATTACTATGCTTTAGACATGGTTGTTCTTGTTGACTTGTTCAGTTTTAAGTGACTCTGTGACTCATGCTTTGAGATTTTTTAAAAAAGATATTGGAGTTTTAAAAAAAATACTGAAGTGATTTGCCATTTCCTTCTCCTGCTCATTTTGTAGATAAAAAAACTGAAGCAAATAGGATTAAATGACTTGCCCGGGGTCATGCAGCTAAGTGTATAAGGCAAAATTTGAACTCACAAAGATGAGTCTTCCTGAATGCAGGCTTGTCACTTTGTCCACTAATCCACTGAACTCACTGATTGTACATAATAGAAAATTAATAAATAATTGTTTTCAATTGAAGAAAATACTGGTTATTATTTAGAAAACAATGTCATTTGTTCCAATAATAATTCCATAATTATGATCTAAATTAATGCAAATTTAGCAAAATTATTGGGCATAGCAAATTTTACTAACAATGATAATGTCTGAAGAACCTCCACCACATTCTTTCCATAAGGAGTATGTTTAGTACATTTGCTATACCCATGAGCAACTGGATGGGGAAAAAATGAAGAAGATTGTTCACACTAAAAATTCCAAGATTATACTGACAATGTTTCTTATACTTCATCTGTCACAAGAAGACTAAAAAAGCCACCAGCCTGCTGAGTGAAAACTGGCATTTTCAGAAACAGTTTAAATAGTACTGAATATCAAATTTCATTTCACATATTTTAAAATTCCATCAATCAAAAGTAGATTTCTTTTTTTTTTTAATTTTCCAAAGTTCAAGGTAAAGGATTGTTATTTCAGGGTTAAAGTTGTGACTCTGCTGCCCTGAGATTAGAGAAACTCTTACCACCATCACCTCCACTAATTTATAGATAAGTTATAAGTTGATTGGGAAAGAAAATGCTTAATAAATATTAATTACATTTTATATGTCAAATACTATGCTAAGTATGATATCCAGAATGAAAAAGGAGATAATCCTACTGTAATGGCTTTTGTCTTGCTTCATCTTTTAAGAAAGCCATTGACCAAAAAAAGAGGCAAATCTAGTGGAGGGTAACTTGGATGATGCGAGTCCCAAGATCATGCTTTATAAGGACGATTTGCAAATATTTAACTTAGAAAAAAGATAGACTCAAGGGAAACATGAGTTCTGCCTTCAACTCAATCAGGATGTCATATGGAAGTCAGTCAATCAATCTTAATAGGGTTAAATTTATTCCATTTGGTTCTTGAGAGCAGAAATATGAACTATGGATAGAAATTACAAAAAGGTAGAGTTTGGCCTAGTGTTAGGAACATTTTCTTACCTTTTAAGTTGAATGCATTACCTCAGGAGGTAGTCATCTTCCCACCACTAATGTTT
Source organism: Sarcophilus harrisii (assembly GCF_902635505.1). Classification (NCBI taxonomy): domain Eukaryota; kingdom Metazoa; phylum Chordata; class Mammalia; order Dasyuromorphia; family Dasyuridae; genus Sarcophilus; species Sarcophilus harrisii. The sequence goes on along the minus strand of NC_045429.1, from coordinate 399,407,283 downwards.
TTTCAGGAGAGCCTGTGTGACTAGTTAGGAGTGTCTTACAGAATATATTTTTGTTCAGGTACTGCCTGGACTAAGATAACCTCTGAGGTTCCCTATGGGATGCCGTGATTTTACTGAATGATTAGACACAGTATCTGTTAAAATTTTGATTTTTGTATGTTTTAAGGATGACTTGTGATTTTAATAATAGATCCATTCTACTATTTTGTCCAGGTGTAATATGGTGTTTTTATTTTCTTTTTTATGTGATGTGTTTATACTAGGGGTTAAATCTAGTGTATAAAGACTCAAACAATCTGCTTACTTTGCAGTGTGCAAGGTTTAAAATTAACATACTACTATGACAGTTTGGCTGATGGCACAAACAATACTCCAGTAAAAATATTGTAATTTTTTGACTTACAGAAGTGAATGGACTTATTCTTTATAGTCTCTAAGATGACATTAAGCTCTTTTTAAAATATTTTGAAAATAGCATTTGAGTGTCATAGCAATAGTATATGCTAATTAGGTAGGCCAGTTTATAGTATCCTTTTTTTGGACCCAGTCATGATGGTTGGTTAATTATTTGCCATCTTGTATATAGTCAGATAGTATGAATAAAAATTCCAGTGAAAATGATACAAAATGTTTATTATGTTTGATTTTTTCATCCCTGATATCCTGAGGTCTGTATATCTGTATGTCTTTATGGATTCCCAGACCTGTGCATAAACAGATGGGAAGGTAAGTAATTTTTTAAAAAGTTATCTGTGAATTGTCATGATAAAAAAAAAATAACCCTGCATTCAGAGAAACTTAGTTCTGAGCCCGAACAATTTATTAACAAGACTACCAATTGCCAATAAATTGGATCCAAGACTCCTCAGTAGCCAGGCATCCCTCTGACAGGCAAAACAACTCTTTATATAGTTGGGTACTTATAGTACCAATGTCACAAACTAAACTAAAGCTCTGATGGGTCATACAAAAATGAAGGTGGGCTTTGCCTGGTTTGACCCCAAGGAGAAATTTCCATAGCCTAGGACAATAAACAAAAACATATAGTTGACTCAGATTTCCTGGAAAGTTTCATGATGGGCAAACATATCCAAATGATCAGCAAAAGCTCACATATTTTGAATCTTTGTGACCAGGCTCCAATCCATAGAAATAGGTAAGTTAAACTCTTATAAAATCCATCCTTGAAGTTTATACAATTAATTTAAATGTATTACTTAAATACTGATTACAATGATTATACATAATTCTCAATAAATAATTCAATAACAGTGGAAATCAAGAACTTTCTTTGAATGGGAGATGACTCTTAGACCTAACCTTGAAGGGAGCTCAGAATTTCAAGTAGAATTGAGGAGGGGAAGCATTTCAGACACAGGATATAGTTTCTACAAAGACACAATGGTGGAAGGTGGAATATTATATGTGGAAAAATAGCAAATTGATGAGTTTAGCCAAAATGGAGCAGTTATAAGGTCAAATTTGTTTAGAAATATCAATTGTAGTCAGATTGTGACTTTTAGTAAGGTTCTTAACCTCACTGGGAGCAGGTCTCTAGTAATATAGGGTAGGACTCTGACTATAGTCCTTTCCTTTGCACTTAGTGTATCTGCTTTAGGTACCTCCACTTTTATTTCTCATCAGGATTATTTATTATCCTGCCCCAGAGGCCTCTTTCTTGGGTCATTCAGAATTTCAGCAGAAATAGCACTTAAAAGCAACAACAATTTTACTCTCAACTTTCTTACACGCTTTTTCTTTACTCTCACTTTCTTACATTGACTAAGGAAGGGCAAGGAGGTAATTGAGGAACACCTCTTTTAATGATTCTGCAGCAGAATGATGAACCAGAAAAAATACAGAAAAAGAATAATTTAAGAGGTAGGAAAAGAAGGAAGAAGAGGTGGTTAATCATTTTCAAAAACTTGCAAGAAGTCAGTAATAACAAAGACTGAAAAAGGGTCATTGGATTTGGTAATTGAGATGCCTTTATTAATCTCTGAAAGATCATTTACATTTGAATGATAGGAAGAGAAAGCAAGTTGCAAAAGATTGAGAATATAGTAGATAATGAGGAAGGAGACACATTGTGTATAGGCAACTTTTCCAAGAAGCTTGGAAGTGATTAAAAAAAAAAAAAAAAAGGAGAAAAGAAATGGTGATTAGATGTTATAGAAGGCTAAGAGGAATAATTTTGGTGGAAAATTAGAGAGATGTGAATATATTTCCAAGCAGATTTGTAAAGGGAGAAACAAACAATTCATGTGAGAACAGATTTGATAGGTCTTGTTCTTGAACGAAAGAATTAGGTAGTGATGAATCAAAGGTGTGAGTAGAGAGTTTAGCCTTAGTGAAGAGAAAATAATATTTAATTTACTATCATGAGGTAAGAAGCAGAGAGTGGTCGATGATGCTGAAAATTTTGAAGAAAAGAGAAGAGGAATTGAGGGAGATGTCCAGTCACCTCAGTAGTTTCTATGATCTGAGAGTTGAATTCATCTATTCCAAGTGTAGTGATGTTGGGGAGAAAGAGTAAGAAATCCAATGTTTTCAATAAATAATGTATTTTAAATAATAGATACTTAGAATTGAAGATTATTAAAATTATTTTGACCTTCTTATTTCCTTAGACCCTCATTTAGCTCTTTTAGAAGCCAGTCAAATATTTAGGCAAACATTTATTGTAATGGTAGAGTAATTTTAGGCATGCAGTCTATTCACAGATTTTTGGATAAAAAAAGTACAAGTAAAAATTCAAAATCCAAGCTTTGACATTCTATTTTAATGGTGTTTTATTTTTTCTATTGCCTTTCCTGTATGCTACTTTGAGATGCATTTTAATTGTTTCATTTCATTCTAACTTATGGAATGCATTTCAAAGCAAAATCAGTTAATTCATATGTGGAAGAAATTAGACACAAGTCATTTTGCTTTGCAAACTTGTAACATCATCATGTTTTGACTAAATAATGGCTGCAATTTTACTTTCATCTCTATTCTTTTAATTTGTGCTTTTTCTTCACCATCTATTTAATCTTTTTTTAAGTGAATCTCCCCCACTTCTCCAAACAAATGAGAAATTTATTTCAAGACAAAGATAATCAGATTTTCAAGATTGTACTACTACTAACAGTAGCAATGATAATAGCCCACATTTATATAATGTTTTCATAATAATGACCTGTGAGATAAGCAATTTAGTTATTATCACCCATATGTTACAGACTAAATTACAGATGAAGGAACCAAGACTCAGAAAATTTTTGACTTCTTCATTGCTATACAGCTAGTCAGTGCCAAAACTGGGATTGAAATCTGGGTCTTTGAGCGCTGAACATAATGCCCCTTATTACATCCTGATGTTTCTAGCATAAAATATGAACATATTTGAAAATGTGCTAATAAAAAAAGCTGAAAATACCTTTCTGATGTTGCTGTCTAGGTAGCTGACATTTTCTAAGTGAGATGAATCATGATACCACTCGGATCTCTCAATCATATACCATGTGTTTTCATTAGTAATTGTAAATTAAGAGTTAAACATTTGATTCTCTAAATAGAACTAATTTTTCTGAATATTTTCATCAAACATTAATGAACATGGGTACTACATTATCATCTTCCCCTAATGAGTGAAGAAAAGATGCTATGCTCCATAGGCAGAGAGATCACTCTCAGATTCAATTAACTTCAAAAACCCAACAGGGGAATGGGGTTTGGGATTCATTGTCTATGGATTCAATTCTTGTGAATGTAAGATTTCCCAATTAGAGTATAAAAACAAGCAAGTGCCAATTATTTCCAAAACTTTCTCAAAGGGATAGAAATGAAATACAATATCATATTCAAAATTTCTAGTCTGACAGGTGTTATTTCTAATATATAATGGGAAAAAATCTGCCCTGTTTAGTGGAAAGGGAGTTGTATTTGTGCTCTTACTTTCAAGTTTATCTAAGCTCCAAGTGAAACTATCAGCATGTCTTTTGACTGCTTTGGTTAACTTTTTCTACCTGCAAGATGCAGGTCCCTGTGTAGCCCAAGCTTGTTGTTGAGTAAAGCAAACTAGTTCAAGAGTTAAAAAGCACAAAATTTTAATCCTAATCATACCACTAGGTAAGCTATGTGATGCCTCAGCCAGTAATTTCCCCTTTGCTGTCTCTCAGTCTCTTCAGTGAAAAAATAAGAATGTTGGACTGGGTGATCTTTAGGATCCAGTTTTGGAATTTTCTGATTTATAAATCTAGAATTTATCTGTTCCTGCTACTCATCTCAGAACATTTAAAATATTACTACAACAAGATTTATTTTAATAAGCAATAGTCTCTCCTATTGGTCATTGAACCAAACTATAGTGAAGTTATATTTAAGTTAATATACTATCTTATGGTAATCTGTTACCCTAAATGTTCTTGCAGTTGCTCTATATCTATTTATATAAAAAAAAAAAAACATATATGTACAGTTTGAGTTAAAATGTCCTTAAAACCATGAAATAAGTTACTTAGATGTTTGGTTTGTAATAATAATTCACTTCTTGTAAAATGTTTCTTGCATAATTTTAAATCATTATTTGTAATATTGGCTACAATGAAAAGATTTCATTTGCAACTGCAGCACTTGATTATATGCAATTAGAGACTAGTGTGTTTATGTTGTATGCATAATTAAAATAGAGAAACGGGAATTTAAAAAAAAACCTCATTACAATATTTTGTTGAAGTAATTTGATGATATTGATGACTTGCATTTTCTGAATGGCACACAAGATGCTGTCATTTGTGATACAAATTTCTCTAATCATCTTCTAAAGAACTGGAAATAAAAATGAGAGATATATTTATATGATGGTGTAGGTGTCCACATATAGGGGAAAGTAATTGCTTTGAAAACCTCTGATGAAAAGTTCCAAGAAACTGAGGAACTCTAATGTGTTGGCCAATTAAAGTAGCTAAGTAGCCACATTTTTGGCTTTGAAATTGAGGATTAAATGTGGTTTAGTATCCTGCAAGATTTGCTATCTTTCTAAATTTAGCCATTTAATTAATATTTTCATTCATGGAAAATATTTTCCAAAAGCATTTAAGAAAGTCATTAACACAACTGGACTTCAAATACATTAAATTGATCTTCCTCTATTTTATAATGCTGATGTATTAGTTTCTTGGCTTCATTCACTTACAGGGTAGAATGAAGATTGAAAAATCTTTGAAGGTTTCTCAGAAGTCAAGTATAAACAGTCAAGCTAAAGAGAAGGAAAGGAAAACCAAAGGCTCTCCAACAGACCATTCCTATGGGGAAGCCAAAGGATGCAGAAATGGTTGAGGATGGAGAAAGTTCAGTAAAGTCTTAAACTTGTTCTTTGTCATTCTTTCTAAGGAAAGGGGAGGTGGGAGGGGAGATACTATATTGTCAGTAGTGCAGTGAGTGGGTGACTGGCTGGCTGTGAGTCATAGAAATGAGGGAAGAGAAAGGAAGAAGAAAAAATTGGCATGAGAAAAGCCAAGCAAAACTGGGCACTCAGGGATGATGCAGGCACGCCAGCATGCCAGGTCCTGGGATTACCCAGAAATAAGTGGCTAAAGTCTGTGCTCTGGAATTCTAATGGACCATCTGAATATGGTCCATGCTTAGATTAGAGCAAGATAGTGGTGCAATCTAGTAGTCAAAGGTCTTACAGAATTGTGGTTCAGTATCAATAATATATAATTATAACATAATTATATATTATATAACCTTTGGAGCCTAAGTAATATCAAATATATAGTATAATCTGTATGTGAAATATGATACCCCTCTATGATGTGCTCAAAACATTTTTTTTTAAAAAAATCTAGTTTAATCTCTGGTTAGAAAGCTTTAGGATCAAAGGCCCCAGAACTTGAAGGAATCTTCTAAATTATCTAATCAAATGTCATCATTTTACAGATAAAAAAATGATGCTCAGAAAGGTTATGAGGCTTGTCTAAGTAACATCATTTGTAATAAATATCAGAGCTGAAATTTGAATTCAAGTCCTGTGACTCAGAGGATCAGAAATTTTCCCTTAACCATGTAATTGAAAACTTTTAGTTCCTAAGACACCATTTTTCACTCAAGGTATCTATTATTACCAAGTTACTTCATACATTGACCTGGAATCTGCCTTTCCTGTGACTTTTTCAAATTATTCCTGGTTCTATTCTTTGTTGAAGCACAATAAAACTCTTTTCATATAAGGAACTAGATTCAAGATAGGTAGTATTTAAGAACAAAGCCAATTAAGGACTGGACAAATCAATGAAATCAGTATTAAAGCAAGCTGTCTAGTTTTTGAGATTTTCAGGAACTAAAAGTAAGAATCTTGGCAAAGATTCTGGACAACATCCAAAGAACTATCAATTGATATATTCTCTGGCATCCTACATATAGCTTTGTGTTGGACAAGATCCAATTCCAGGTTACAACCAGCCTAGAGTCTGTAGGTAATAACAAAAAAATGGATATGGTTGGTTATTGTCGTAGGGAAAATGAAGATGGCTTCAGAGAGGATCCCAGCAGGTATTAAGTAGACTATGATTATATTAGAGTTTTTAAAAAAGTTCTTAATATTATACTATTTAAATATCACTGATTGATAGAAGGCAACTGGATGAAAAAAATGTCCATGTGGAAATATGATAGCAACAGCAATACAGACAGCAAAATGAATATAGCTAAGAATAGTGAGTTTGAGGATGAAAGAGGTAGCCTATGAAATAGACATTTACATAGAAGATTGTGACAAATTCAAGTTAAATGGAAGGACCAGAAAAATGTGAATATAGGCCATGGAACTTTTTTTTACCTAAAATAGCTCAAATGAAAAAAGACAAGGGAATGCATGAGGAAAAAAAGCCCCAGCCTCTATTCACCCCTCCTTTCCTCCACTCATACCCTGTTCCAGACTTAGAATAACCAGGGCATAATATTCAACTGGATGATAGCCTGTAGCAAAATTCCCCTCCCCCTATCCAAATCACTGCTGATTAAAAGGAGGTTTCAGAATGGATATGAAAACTGTTACTGTGAATTTTTGAGAATGCAAATCCTGCAGATACAGTGGCAGTGCTAGAAGGATGTGCAGGGTACATGGGATTTTCTAATTGTCCCGTTGTCCATATTGGAGAGGGGCTTCAGTGATATCTTGGGAATGGGAGCCAGGGACACTTAAAAAGAAAAAGAAAAAGAAATTGTTTTGGAAAATTGGTGAGTTGGGAATTAGAGGGGGCAGGGAAAGATGAAAGTAAGTTCATTTTATGTAAGTAGGGTATGGTATACTCAAGAATTTATGTGGGCAGAAGTCAGGAGGTAGCAGTCAATTGGGAAGAGTAGGCTTGACCTAAGTAAAAGGGTAGATTTGAGATCCAGACAAAAAAAAAATAGCCCAGAATAATAGAATTTCAAAGCTGGAAATCATAGATCTCTAACCTAGTTAAGTAGTCACTTAACTAGCATTTGTTTGTGTTGTTCCTTCTTTTCGATCATGTGAGCTTCTTCATGACACTATTTGGGGTTTTATTGGCAAAGACACTGGAGGGATTTGCCATTTCCTTCTCCAGATCATTTTGCAGATAAGAAATCCAGCCAGAGTAAAAATTGATTTGTTCAGGGTCACATGGATAGTAAGTGTATGGGATTGGATTTGAAATCAGGGAGTCTTTATATGCAAAACCCCTGGGGAAACACAGGAAAAGCCCCTGCCCTCAAGAAACCCCTATTGTCATAGCAGATGCAATATGCAAATAATCACATATGTGACATGTGTATGTAATGGATATGTGTGTGCATATACCCATATACATACAAGATATATACAATATGAATTGGTTATATACATTGACTTCAGGTGATGAGTCAAAGATGATACTAAGGTATGGATCTTCAGTCAGATCATGCTCATTAATGGTTGATGTCCCCAAAAGCCTGGTCCTGGGTCTTCTTTTTTCCTTTCTTATTATTTCACTTGGCAATTTCCTCATTTCCCACAGATTTAATTGTAATCTCTAATTAAATGATATTCAGCTCTATTCTCTCCTCAGCTTCATTTGTGAATCAGCAACTACCTTATGGATATCTCAGAGAGTGTGTCTTGAAGGCATCTCAAACTCAACATATCCAAAGCAAAACTCATTTCCCTTACAATTTTGCTCTCCCTTTTCTGGGCTTATTTTATTGTATTTTTTCCATTTAATTAGAGATTACAATTAAATCTGTGGGAAATGAGGAAATTGCCAAGTGAAATAATATGAAAGGAAAAAAGAAGACCCAGGACCAGGCTTTTGGGGACATCAACCATTAATGAGCATGATCTGACTGAAGATCCATAAAAGAAAACTAAGGATAAGGCAGGAGGGTAGGAGGAGAGCTAGAAGATAGATATAAATGTCACACAGATTTAGACAGGAGTTAATATGCAGGAAGAGAGGATGATTGACAGTATCAAAAACTTTTTCAGTTGTTGAAATTAGAAATAAAATTTAGAAGGCTGTAGAAGTGAGTGAGAAGGGAGAAAAAGAAGGGATTTAGTGAAGATGGCCTTCTAAGGTATGCAGCTGAGAAGGGGAAGAAAAACACAGAAGACTATGTAATGGGAATGTTCAGATAAAGGGGATATTTTTTTCAAGAATGTGGAAATAGGGACATGGTTTCAGGCAGCAGGGAAGCAATCAGTAGACATGAAAAAACTAAATACTATATTAAAGAAAATGGAGATGTTAAAGAGGGCAATGTTTAGAGAAAATAGGATGGTGAAGCATCATAAGTGCCTGTTGATGGGTTATTCTTGGCAAGGAAAAGTGCTATCTTTTCATGTGAGAAAAGAGTGGAGGGGGATAATGGGGAAGATGTTTGAGTAATATGAGAAGAGGGTAAAAGAACTTTCAGAAAATGGCCTCAATTTTCTTCAGTAAAATATGAGGTAACATTATCAGCTATAGAATGGGTGGAAAGGGTAGGGAGAGAAGCATGGGAGATTTGTGAAAGGATGAAAAGATTTGGAATATCCAATTCATTGAGTGGGATAGTGGATTGATTAGAAAGGACTGCCTTGTTACACTGAGGATCCAGTTAAGAATCCCTAGACTATATATAACATAAAGTTTTATTGTACCTATTCAGTTTGGTTTTATGATTTCATTAATAGAAGAGAGGTAGAAGAAGGAAATAATCAAATTTTGGGTTTTGACAAGCCCTGATTGGTGATAGCACAAGGCAAAGGACTCAAGTATACAGAATGGTGTGGAGTTGAATTATTTCTCAAAGAGTCAGAATAGGAAAAGGAGTAGAGGGTTGCCAGTGCATAGAGTGATTTTTTGGGAAAGAACTCAGGGATAAATGGATTTCAGATAATGGTGAAGATGAAGAACAGAGTTAAAGATCATGAGTCTTAGGGAAATATGACTATCTCTGTGTGTACCTGAAGTGGAATGGAAATTGAATCATGGGAATTGAGTAGCTGAAGTACCGAAACCTGGAATATCAATATGCATGTTCAAATCCTATAATATGAAGACAGAAATTGGGGTAGAGAAAAAAATCTGTGAACTAGGCACTAAGCTATTTGAACAAGAAAGGAGATAACCCTGGGAATCAATGAATTTGTATTAGGCAATAAATTTTGATTAAATGAAACTTAAAAGAGGTTACTGACTGGTAGTGGTACTAGGTGTCTGGAAGGAGCAATGGCAATCAAGAAGTATTTTCAATCCCCCATTAGGACAAGGACAAGTAGTTGGGATAGGATGGGTAGTGGTATGAGTGTGTACACACACACACACATACACATACACACACACACACACACACACAACACACACATACACACATGCATATGCCCATCCTCTATACCATTACCAAAACACATTACTAAAGTGCACATATGACTATGCCATAACCCTATTCAGTGAACTCTAGTGGCTCCCTAGCATTTCCAGTGATAACTTTTCAGAGCAAATAAAAGTCCTCTATTCAAAATTTAAAGTTTTTTTTTTTTTTTTAACTTCTGGTTCTACCACATCTTTCTGCCATTTCTCTGCATATTTCTCCTTCTTGAACGCTATAATCCATTTAATCTGGTGACGTTATTATATCTTTTTTACTTCATTTCCTACCTCTGAGCCTTTATTTATACTGGTTGACTATAATCCAGTCCCTTTGGCTTCCTTCTCTTAGAATCCCTAGGTTTCTTGAAGACTTACCTGAAGAACTCCCTTCTATGTGAAACTTTCCTCACCATCACTCCCACCTTTCCCTTTTCCCCATTGTCATAATATCCAGGACTGAGCTATGTTGAGAACAGGAGCTCTATAGTAGAGTCTGGAATAAGGCCTTTAGGTGGAAATGAGGAAATAGGAGAGATATAGCATGCTATTTATGCCTAGGCTTAAGAAGCCAACAATGGAAAAATGAGCAGAAGCTGAAAATCATCAGGGAATCCCCTTCCTTCCTCTCCTTCTACTTAGATATTTTTAGCTCCACCATTTTCTTTCACACCTCCAAAGATCTAAGCCTCTGCTCCACCTGGTGAGGTGAGAATTACAAATTGTAGAGATGAGAAGGGGATCAGAGTAGCTAAATACCAAATCTCAGCAGTGGGAAGAAAAGAGAATTGCCTCTGACTCTTGGCCACTAAGAAAGTTGATTCATATAGAAGAAAATTGGATTGTACAAATCCAAAAAGTAATGACTCATACAATATTTTTCTCCCTAGTTTTCTTATTTTTCAAGACAACCTTTGACTTTATTTTTCAGGTAATGAAGAAATCAGGACAATGTTGGAATTACTATTTGATTGATCATTATAAAGAAAATGAGCACTTGGGACAGAGATGCCAAACTCTGATAGCTCTGATTACATAGTATGTGTTAGTACTAGGAGACAATCTTTCATAATATAAAAAAACATTCAGAAAGAATCAGCAGAACACACCCCTTTGTAAAGTTATTAAAAGGAGATAGTTAATGTTGGGAGGGGTATAGAATGGCTTACACACTATTGCATTATAGATGGAACTGTGAATTCATACAGTCATTACAGAAAACAGTTTGATGTTTTGCAAATAAAATCTGTAAAATGTACATACTCTTCAACCCAGAAATACTTATGGTAGGCACATATCTTAAGGAAGTCATTGATAAAAATAAGGCTTCCATAAAGAACAAAATATTTGTAGTAATCCTTTCTTTGACATCAAAAAAGTCAGGAGAGGAAGATATGTAGTTCTCCCTTTATTTGAGAATGACTAAATAAATGATGGTGTCTGAGAATTAAGGCATATTACTTTTAAGAAACAGTGAATATGATGAATATATAGAAGTATAGATTTACATGACCTGATACAAAGTCAAATAAGCAGAAGCAAGAAAACAATCTACATGCTGACTACAATAATATTTAATGAAAAGAACAACCACAAAATAATAAAAAGTGAATACTGAAAATTTACAAAGAACAAGTATAATTCCAAAGGAAATGTACAAAAGCATTTTCATAAACATATTTCTTTGGACACGTTGAGTCCTTGAATTTGAAATAGAGAACATCCTTTTCTGATTTTTCAATAGTTTTGCTCATTTTTTCTCTCTTTTTCTTAAAAAATTTGTTATATGGGATGGCTCTCTGAAAGAAAAGAGGAAGGGATGCTGGGAGAAATTCTGAAGATGTAAAATAAAGTAAAATATATCATTTAAAACATTTTTTAAAAAGAGAATAAGGTTGTAATCCAACCCTGACATAATCTAACCTTGTGGTCATTGATGAGTTACTTAACCTTAGTAAACTTCAGTTTCCTCATCTTTAAAAGGTCACACTGTATTAGAATTGGGATGTCAGCAGCCATCTGGTTCAATCCAGTTACAAAATCCATATGAAAACACATAAATGAGCAACCAACTTCTTCTGGTCCAAAGTGAAAACTGAAGGAAGAGAGAACCCACTACCTTTGTAAGGAAGCCATTCCCTTTTGAAACTCATAGTTTTTTCCCTGATGTTAAATCTAAATTTGACTCTTCTATGTACTACTCCTGGTTTTCTTCTCTGGGGCTAAACAGAACAGGTCCAATCCTTCCTTCGGATGACAACCTTTTATGTACTTGAAGGTAGCTAACTTCTTTCCAGGCTAAACCTGTCAAGTTCCTTCAACTAATGTTCAAACCTTATGGACTCAAGTTTCCATGAAGTCCTATACTGATTGCTGTCCATGGTTCTGCAGCTTATTGCTTCCCAGACCTGAAAACAATATCTTGATAAGGTCTGGGAATAGCAGATTACAGTGGAACATGTACTTCTGTATTCCTGGAAGTTATGCCCCCTTGAATCTACTACCAAACACAAAAATGCTTGTCTGTGAAATGCAGCACCTTGGTCCAGTGGAAAGAATGCTGGCTTTGGTATTAGAAAACCTGGTTCTGTTTTGTATTTGTTGCGTTTTAGATGGTTATAGAATACATAGTTCCAGTAGTTCACTATATAGTTGATGTTGTGAAAATGGATCTCAGGAGAGTGATTAGGGCTGGGTTTATAGATGTGGGAACCATATATATATATATATATATATATATATATATATATATATATAAATGATCATTGAATGCATTGGAGCTGATAAGAACACTAAGTGAGATAATGTAGGGGAAAAGATAAAAAGGGATGGGACAAATGCTTAGGGGGATACCAATAATTTTTTGGTGTGACAAGAAGGAAAAACGATTTAGAGAGGCTGTGAAGGAGTAAGATAGGAGAACCAAGGTAGGGCAGAATCATGAAAACCCAGTGAGTAGAGAATAAATATTATTCCCAACAGTGTTAAATGAGTTAGAGAGATCAAGAAAAAAACTTTGGATTTGGGGTCTCAAAATCATGGTAAGGATGAGGATTAGGTTAAGAAGGAATAAGGCATTAAGAGAGAGATGGAAAGATAAAAAAATATAATGCCTTTCTCTTAACTTATTCAATATATAGGATGAGCCAAGTCTTGGTGCAGTTTTAAGCTTTAATATCTTAAATACAATTGTATTTCTATTAAACTTCACAAGCTCTGAACTGACTTTTGTTACATCTTGTTTGAATAATGATAATGTTGGATGATAGCTAGCATTTAAATAGTACTTTAAGGTTTGTCAAGCTCTTTACAAATATTATCTCATTTTACCCTCATAGCAACCCTAAGAGGTAGGTACTCTTTTAAAGTCATTTTTTACTAATGAGAAAATAACAGAAAGAGGTTAAGTGATTTGCTCAGCATCATATAGCTGGTGTTCAGCATCATATAACTGAAGCTAAATTTGAATCCTGATACTTTATACTCTAAATCCAGCTATCTAGCCACTGGGCCATCTAGCTGTAAGGGACTAAGTGAGCATTTTGTTGTTTAGTATTTAATGCATATGCAGCAACTCTGTGACCCCCACTGGGGTTTTCTTGGCAAAGATACTGGGATCAGTAGCCATTTCCTTCTTTTCTAAAAATTGTTTTTTTTTCTGGTTATACATGTACATTAACTTATTAAATACACATTTCTCTATGAATGCTGGAAGAGAAAAATCTGAATATACAGGAAAAACCATGAAAGGAAAAAAAAAAGAAAAAAGTGAACTTGGCATGGGTTGATTTATATTCAGTTTTCATAGTTCTTTTTCTGGATGATGTTTTCTATCCAAAATTTATTGTAATTTCTTTGGGTCACTAAATCACTGAGAAGAATTAAGTCTTTCATGGTTGATCATCACACAATCTTGCTGTTACTATGTACAATGTATTCCTGGTTCTGCTTGTTTCACTTAGCAGCAGTTTTGTAAATCTTTCCAGGTCTCTATAAAATCATCTTGTTCATCATTTTTATAGAACAACAATATTCCATTGCTTTGATTATACCATAATTTATTTAGCCATTCCTCAATTAATAAGCATCTATTCACTTTCCAATTCTTTTTCACCACCAAAAAAATGCTACAAACATTTGTGTACATGTGGGTCCTCCCTCCTCTTTTATTATTTCTTTATGATATGGACCCAATAGAGACATCACTGGATCAAAATGTATGCACAGTTTTATAATCCTTTGAGCATAGTTCCATATTGCTCTCCAGAAAGTTTGGATCATTTCACAACTCCACCAACAATGCATTAGTGTCCCAATTTTCTCACCTCTCTTCTAACATTTATCATTATCTTTTCTTGTCAGCCATTTCCTCCTGTAACCTATTTTGCTAATGAGAAATTGAGGCAAACAGAATTAAATGACTTGCCTAAGAGTCAGGTATCTGAGGTCAGATTTGGATTCATGAAGATGAGTCTTCCTGATTCCAAGCCCAACATGCCATGTAGCAGCCTAAGTCAGCATACTAAATTGTAAATGTCAGAGTTGGAAAGTTGCTTAGATGGAAAGAATAGTGTTTAATTAATCAGAGAATATGGGTTCAAATTCTTTTAATTACAATGTGATTGAATGTTACTGAGTCTCAAGTTCTTCAGTAAAATGCCAGATGAGCTAGGTTTCCTCTAAGGACCCTTGTTGCTCTAAATTTATAAGTCTGGATAATCTCTTCTAACTTTCAACTCACTCTAGATATTTGTAAAATATCCTGGATACATTTCCTACTGGAATAACAATAGGGTTCTTAATACTCAGCAAAGTATCCTATTCCACTTTGAGGCAACCCTAGTTGTTAGAAAGCTATTGCTTATGTTCAGTTGAAATCTGTTCCCTGTGGCTTTGACCCATTGCTCCCCATTCTCCCCTTTGGAGCCAAATAAAGTATTACTAATCCCTACTGTGACATTAATCCAAAACCAGAGATGTGAAACTGTGTCCAGCAGGAAGGACCCTCCTCAGTTAAAAGGTTAATTATTTTAATAGCTGATGAAGCTTCTTTCTCAGGCACATCAGAGTGCAGAGAATTTATTATAAAAGGCACATCTCATTAAGTACACACAGAGAAAATAACCTCATTAACAGTGTGCTGTGAAGGAGATACAAGGCACCTCCTGTTCAAACAGGGTCAAAATGAGGAATTGGATCAGAGCAGGAAACTGTTCCTTGAGTTATTTGTGCTTCTCATATTCTGTGCCTATTTTTTTAAAAAATCTGTTTTAAAGGCCTGTGTGCTCAGCAGAAATCAGAGACTGAGAGAAACCTCCCAGAAATTCTAGGGTTCTTGAGAGACTGTTCCTATGATAGTTATAGCAGTCTTTCAGACAATAAAATGATACCCAATAAAGGGAAATTTTCATGACAGCTGACACTTTAGTATTTATTTGTTTTCCCCAGAATTATGTAGTATTATAATAATAGATGAGACACTTATTATTGCAAGTTAGGTCTCAAATGTAATTAAGACACAAGATCTGGATCTAAGGCATAGAACAGTTGAGATCAGAAAAGATGATGAGAAAATGGCTTTAACTAGAATGATTTTAAATTAGCTTATAATTCTTGTAACTAACTTATTACTAGAGTGCTGGTCCTAGAGTTAGGATGACTCATCTTCCTAGGTTCAAATCTTGCTTTAGAATTTTAGTATCTGTGTGACCCTACGCAAATCATATAATCCTGTTAGCCTCAGTTTCTTCATCAGTAAAATGAGAAGAAAATGGCAAACCACTCCAATATTTTAATCCAAAATGCAAGTATTGTACATGACTGAAAATTCCTGAACAACAATAACAAATTGGTGCTTGTCAGATAACTGCTCAAACTCTGCCACATTTGTGAAGGACTATCACATGGAAGAAGAATTTGATTCATTCTTTTAAAAATGCTTACCACAGTGCCTGGCCCATAGTAAGTGCTAGATAAATGTTATCTATTATTAGACATTATTATTATTATTTATTCTACTTGATACCAAGAAGGCAAAATTAGGCAATATGAGGGAATGGTGAATTTGAGGAAAAATTCCTTGACAATTAGAATTCTTCCAAAGTGGAATTGGATTACTTTGTGATGTTCTCAGGGGAAAATGATACATTACCCATTGGGAATATTGTATAAAGCATAACTGAATAGGATTAGGTGACTTTTGTCTGTCATCCATTCTACCCCAGATTTTGTGATTGTATGACTCTCTATAACAATTTTTATTTCCTTGCCTTTCAGGTTGGTCATCTTTCAAATTCTAAGTTTCAGTAAAGAGAAGTGTGATGAAAAAATCTGATTATAAAAGCACTCTTACAACTTAAATTTGGATTTTTAACCTAGAAAAAATGGAGTATGGAATATTAATCATGCCCAAATTTCTGTCTCTCTCTTCATCTGTCTCTCTTTTGTATGTCTCTCTATCTCTCTACCTCTGACTGTCTCTATTTCTCTGTCTTATTCTCTGTCTGTCTCTGTTCCTCTTCTGTCTTTTTGTATCTGTCTCTGTCTGTCTTTGTGTATGTGTTTGTGTTCTCTCTATTTTCTGAAATTGAGATATCCTTGGACCAGTTGTCTAGAACTTCACTATTCGTAGGAACTTTTGAGACTACCTCAGTGGTTTTCATTTAAATGAGGAGACATAATTCTTTGATAATTTTTTAAAACATTGATCTTTTGTACATTTGATTTGCACATATATGCATATATATAAAGATTTAACAAAATCTCTTGCAAGAATCCTTAAATCAAAACATAACTTTCCAATATGTTAGGATATTTTGTTTGTAAGAACACCACAATAGTTTTCTAAAATTTTTATCACTCATGATCAGGAAATAAAGATCTGAAATTACTAAAAATTATGTTTTTCATACTTAAACCTGAATCAGAACAATTTAACATCTCAGCTTCCACAAATGTAAAATGGTGATAAGTTAGGGTTATTGTGGGAAAGTTATAAGTGTATGAGATGGTGATGAGGATGATGAGGATGAGGGTGAAATGCAAGCTATTAGACCTGCATTTTCCCTTACATATTACTAAGTGCCAAGGAATTTAGGATTTTTAAGGTGGAAAATAAGTTAAAGGTAATCATATTCAGCCTGCATTTTACAGATGAGAAAATGGAGAACCAGAAAGGTTAATTGAATTGTTCAAGGTCAAATAAGTAGTAAGTAGCAGAGCTAGTATTTAAACTTGAGGCCCTTTTTTGTTGCATTCTTTAGATTCTTCCCCTTGGCTAAGCTAATGACATAATGAAAATGCTGGGCTGCCAGTGGCCTCTCAGAACTGAGTTGTTAATATTTGGTGATAGTGTGTCCCAGGATGTAATTTATAAGTTCATCTAATTAATATAATCATAGATGTGCAGCTACCTGGGCTTTAAAGGGTATCTAGTGCTCCCCTGTATTTGATAGATGAAAAGGAATCCCAGAGACAAAAAGTAATAATGCAAAGCTGCTAGTAAGAGAGCTGAGTCAGGATTTGAATTGAGGTCCCCTGGCTCAAAATTGTATCAAAAGAAACATCCTAAGTCTAATCACAGAGAGTTCACTATATGCCTCTGAGCATTTAGTGTGTGTGTGTGTGTGTGTGTGTGTGTGTAAATATAAATATATTTACTTTCATATCAAAAATATCCAAATAAGAATTTATCTCTTTCCATATATATATAGAACACACACATATATATTTTGATACATATAGAGCTATACATAATTTGGTGATATGACACTAATGATGAAAATATGTTGAAATATATTTGTGCATATATGTATACATATATTTATTTCAATACACATTGAATGATACATAATTCAATAATATGGTGCTAAAAAGGATAAAGGATCTCAGAGACCTATTAATTAAATGAAGACAAATAGAACTAGAAGCCTAAAGAAATGAAGTGAGTTTTCCCATGACTTACAATAAAGAGTTTTTGATTATAAAATTTTTCCTTGGATAGTGACTCTGCCCAAACTTAGCCAGCACCAGACAGATTATATACTCTTAGGTTTAGAAAGAGAAATTAAATCTACTTGGTTCTAGAAATAACAAAGTTGTACATTGAATGAGTCAATGAGTGAGTGGCTGGGGGAAAATGATATCATAGGTATATAATGGGACATAGGAACTACAAGGGCTGAAATCAGCTTCTACAGGCTCAACAGCAATAGTTAAATTTTCAGCATATCATCTACACTTTGGAAATAAGCAAAGATTATAAATCAGGGGTTCATTTATTGCTTTGTTGATTGTCTAGATTTAATAAAATGATAGAGAAAAATAATACAGATTAAATTTAAAGTGTACCCTGTAAATATTTTCCTCCCTAAAAAACTAATTTTTATACATTTACTAATGCATTCCTCTAGCTTATCTGCCCCACCACAGTTGAACACAATTCCCTTCCACGGTTTCAAAAAATAAGAAAGGAACATTTCTATTTTATTACTTAAATTTAGCATACTGTTTTGTAACCTTGTGTTTTTAATTCTAATAATGTTATCTTCTGGTTTAGGTATGAGTTTTTCTTTAATTGTATGGATGGATTTATGTATGTAAAATTTTCTTTTTTTTAAAGAGGAAAATTGCCTTTTTTAGCTGTAATCAATAAATCACTTAACTTTCAATCAGCACCCACTATGTGCCATGTAGATACTGAAGATAGTCAAAGACAAGGGAAACAGATCTCACCCTCAAAGAGCATTTACATTGCCTTAAAAAGTCAAGGCAGCAGATGATAGAATTTTTTTAATGGGTAGAATCATTTGGAGGCTACCACTAAATAACTGTTTGATATCAGATAAACATCTTAACTTTTCTGGACTTCTGAATATTGGCCTGGCTCATGAAGCTTAGGATGCAAACATGAAGGTTTGAGGACCAGGAACCAGAGCTTTAGACTGGAGACTTTTTTCTCCTATCCTTCCCTCATTCTCTACCTAAATTGTAATAAGGACTTTACCATCTCCTTTTAGATGTTGAAATTAGATCCATGGAATCATCCCATGATGAATTCATGAACAACTTCTTTTTCATGAGCCTTTTTAGGGCTTTGTTTTATTGGGGGAGTAGAGAATAAAAGGTTATTTTGTCTATTTCCTTTGTTTTATGTCACATTTTTGGCTAGGTGATTAATAATTATGTCTGTATATCATGGTTTGAAGGTGTGTGTGTGTGTGTGTGTGTGTGTGTGTGTGTGTGCATATTTCCTCTTCTTCAGAGTCTATTTGGCCCACCAGAAAAGGTGCAGCATTTAGAATAAAGAGACCTGATTTGAATCAAATGGCTTTCAATCCTCACTTGGATATTGATTAGGCGTGTGACTATTGGCAGCTAGGTAGCCCAGTGGATAGACTGCTGGACACGAAGTCAGGAAAACATGAGCTCAATTCTGTTCACTGACATTTACTCATTGTCTAAATCACCTTCAGTTTCCTCATCTGTGAAATAGTAAAAATAATAGTATTCACCCTCTAGAGTTTTCAGAATAAAATGAGATATTTAGAAGCTCTTTGCAGCTTAAAAGTACTAAATGAATGCTAGCCATCATTTAAATAGTTATCTGAATTTCTAATTTCTCATTTGTGAAATGAGGATAACAATATTGGCTGTATTTCCCTCCTACAGATGTTCTACACAAATAATTGGTTACTATCGGTACTACTTAATATCAATTAGGGCTGGATTTAATGCTATGGTGTTAGAATCTATAAGATATGTCAGTTGTTTAGATCAGGGGAGAGGGATGTAGGAGGGAGAAAAATTAAGACTCTTTTTATATTGCAAGTTGAGGACCAACCTCCTTTTTTTTCACTGATGAGGAAAGTGAAGTTTAGAGGGGTTAATTGAGGAGGACACATAGCCCAAAGGAACAGAGTTGGGATTGCATGTTACCCTTCTCATCCTTATCCTCATCCTCATCATCTTATATCCAAAAGAATTGGAGACTTTTAGTGGAGAAAGTCTACCATGGAGATAGAATATAATTACATGCCCTGTATTCTAGGAAAGTAGCAGATCGGAATATGGTTTACTGTTTTCCCCTGGCTTCTGGCTTCAGGCTTACAGATCCTATATACTAATATAGAATATTCTCTAGAAAGCTGTTCCTCTTTCTTCTTTTCTTCTTCCCCCTCCTCTTCTTCTTCTTCCTTCTCCACTTGTTCTTGTTCTTAATTTTCTTTTCCTCCATTCCTTTTTTTCCTCCCTCCCTCTCTCTCTCCCTTCCTTCCTTCCTTTCTTTCTTCCTTCCTTTATTCCTTCCTTCTTCCTTCCTTCCTTCCTTCCTTCTTTCCTTCATTCCTTCCTCCCTCCATGCCTCCCTCCCTCCTTCCCTTCCTTTCTTTCTTGCTTCTTTCTTTCTTTTTGTTCTTGTTCTTCTTCCTCCTCCTCCCTCTCATCCTTCTCCATCTTCTCTTCTTTCTTCTTATTATTTTTGTTAGTAGGATTACTTTAGCTTAACATAAGGAAGATGATTCTAACAATTAGAACTTTCCCAAAAGCCTTTTAACAAAAATGTCATGAATTCTTTTCAGAGATGTAGTACAGAACATCCATTCTCAGAGAAGGGTTGGGATATATAGTCTCTGAGATCTTCCAACTTATAACTCTGAAATCTCATAATTTTATATTATAGTTCTTTACCCTGTGCAAGATTCCATATACATAATATATACGTGTATATACATATATATGATGTATAAATATATGTATATATGCTATAATGTAGATGAAATATAGGTTTTGTATATAATGTAGATGGTATTTATTTGTATGTTAATATACAACATGTGTAATAAAGATATGCACATATATTCTTATTATATTTCCAATATTCATGCTGGCCCTCTGCCCTCATATTATATATATATATATATATATATATATATATATATATATATATACTGTCCTAGAAAATGTTCTTTTAATATGACCTAAACCTTAATCCTTCTCATTCCTGACCCAACTATTAAAAGCTAGTTAGTCAGCAAGTATTTATTAAGTACTTCTTGTGTGTCAGGCATTGTGATAGGTGCTAAGGCTATAAAGAAAAGCAAAAGCCTCAGATTTCAGGGAGCCCACATTTTAAAGTTTACTAAATATCTAGAAAAAGTATAAAATGAACTAGTTGATACCACTTTTCCTTTCAGTTGCTCCATGTAGTACTCAGGATCAAAATAAGTAACATTAAATGTCTTAGGAAAGGGTACTCAGGCAGGATGTCTATTCTTTTCTAAGACTGTTTTCCCTTCTCCCACCCCTGTCTTTTTTTCTTGACTGAACGTTCTTAGCCCCTTAGGTTTTTTAATGTTCTGAGTCCATTAGGCTAGGTGACCTTGAATATCTCATACATACCCTTGGAAAGGTAAAATCTCCATTTAATCCTTCATTAGTATTTATTTTGCATGTTGCTTAAAATTTTTGTATATGTTAGAATTCCCAATGCAAAAAAAAAAAATCTGGTAAATGTCTATATTTACTTCTGAGTTATTTCCCCCCCCCTCCAGAGTAACCAATATCTTTTTTGCTTAAAAAATACATCCCTTCTATCCACCCTATCCCCATTTTGTGGGGAAATTAGAGTTTTTGTGACTGACAGTCAGTATCATTAGGTTCTGTGGGACATGAAGCTACACCTGGCCAAATTTGAGGGAATGTGTAAACAGTTATGGTGGAGAACAAAAGGACTTTTATGACTTTTACATGTGAAAATCTCTAAGCCCCCCTCTACCAATAATCTTAAAGGCACAGTCATGTTGACAAAATAGCTTCTCTATAAAAGATGATAGTTAGGCTGGTTATTTTTCTTTGCATTATTAACATGATTATTAGGAATAGATAATGTGGTGGTATCAGTAATTTACTGTTAGACTACAAATGTAGAATGTATAAATATCTTTGGGTGTAATAAATGTATTATTGCTAAATAATTATAAGAATTGTTGAATGAGAACCAATGTGACCACTTCATTCATATTTTAAGAAGTATTTCCAGTAGACCTGTTCCTATAACCCTGGAAGAATAATTTCTATCTGTCAGTCTGGGACAAGTGAATCTTGGACATCCTACATATATTACTGGACTTGTGATTTTGTAGGTATAAGCAGCTCTGGGTGAGGGAATTCTTTCTATCAATATTTATCAATATCAAATGGTTTATCAATATCACTTATGGTTTCACATTATTATCTGGTGCTTCTCAGAATTTAATTGATTTGTTCAAATTGCACTATTACTTTGAGTCAGAATCCAGCTTTGAACTTGTCTTCTTGATTGTAAAGACAATCCCCTCTTCAAAAGAACTCACATTTCAGCTGTTTTATAGGGTTTATGAAGCACTTTTCTTCACAATCATCTTCAGAGTTGTTCAGTTTTCAGTTGTGTCTGACTTTCCGTGAGCCCCTTTGGGGTTTTCTTGGCAAAGATGCTGGAGTGGTTTGCCATTTCCTTTTCCAGTTCATTTTACAGATGAGGAAACTAAGGCAAACAAGATTAAGTGACTTGCCCAGGGTCACCCAGCTACTAAGTATCTGAGGCTAAATTTCAAACTCACATCTTCCTGATTCTAGGCCTGGTATTCTATCCACTGTGCCACCTAGCTGTCCTGAACAGTTATTATTATTCTCTTTTGACAAATAAGAAAACTAGCTTAGATAAATTAAGTGAACTATCTATAATCACTAAGTAGAATCTGACCAATGACTTGAATATTGTTCTTTGGAATACAAAGGCAGGTATTTCTATGAGAAGGTGTCATGTTATTGGAATGAATTTGTCTAAATAAGTAATTTGAAGCGGTACACCAATATAGTCAAAGGAGCAAAGATTTTCCTAAGTCGGAGAACTCCCAATTCTGAGACTTTCTCCACTTAAGCCTATTACAACCCCTTTGTGACTAAGCCCTAGAAAATTACCTAAGGAACACTGAGGGTAAATGACTTTTTCAGGTTCAAAATTCTACTAACTGTTGGGGTGAGATTTAAAAATAGGTCTCATAATCAAAGCATCATTAACCTATAAGAATCCTTGGAGGAAATCTATCTACTCCAATCTTCTCATTTTACAAATGAGGAAACTGAGCCTTACAAATGTTATTTTCTGAAGTTACACAGGAAATAAGTGAAAAAGGTAGAAGATAAACCTAACTACTTTGTTGTTGTTCAGTCATGTACAATTCTCTGTGACCTTTTTTGGGATTTTCTTGGCAAAAGTATTGGAGTGCTTTTCCATTTCTTTTTGCAGATCATTTTACAGATGAGAAAATTGAGGGTTAAGTAACTTGCCTCTGGTCACACAGCTGTTAAGTGTTTGAGACTGGATTTGACCTCAGGCCTTTCTGACTCTAGCATTGACTCAGTGCTCTATCCACTAAGCCCCTTAAGCTACTTAACACAGCTCCTATATAGTTCAATTTGTCTTTTGTTTCTAAAACTGAATGAAGGCTGTCAGCCCTGAAATCTGGTCATTTTTTCAAAGTCATTCTGTGTCCATGCTGCCTCAAGCCCCAATTAATGTTTGAGCTATATCAGTATCCATTGCTTCTTGATGTCTAACCAGACCTGTGTTTATATAAAAACCTCAACGACTAATTAATCTGTTCAATTCAGTCAAAGAAAAAGTCAATTCACTGTGAGTCAATAAAGCCAACTGTTTTACTGAATCAGTCATTTCACTTGACATGGACTATCCACTGTATAAAGCCTGTTAAGAGACTTTCCCTGCCCCCACTCCCATAGATGTTTTGCAAAGGGCATCTATTCATTCAGGAATTTCAATGACATCAAAATGTATGAGACTGATATTCAAGTGTGCTTTCATATGCTCTTAAGATAATGTTGCATTCAAAATATCACTGTATTCTGTATTATTTCACACTCTTTGAAGAACATATAATTAAGGCTCTGAAAGTAAACTTGATTTAGATTGTTAATAGCAAGCTGAAACTTCTGGTCAGTAAGCTGTGTTCAAAACTGCTCATTAAATTGAACTTTTTCTTATTGCTTTTTTGAGGCTTATTTTCCAAATTTTTAACTCATCATTTCTAATCACAATTAAAGTTTCTAATCACAAATAAATATTTGTTGCTAATTTCTGTATTAGTGTAGCATAGGAAGAATTATTTGATTTTTCTGCCTAGGGTCAGAAATTTAGAATTGGAAGGAGTCTTAAAGATCATTTTACTCAAATCCCTCATTCTACAAATTGGGAAGCTGAGGCCCACAGGCATTAAGTAACTCACCATTGGTCACTCAACTGTCAAATAGTAACAGTAATAATAAATATTTTATAGTATTTTAACATTTATAAAGTGTTTCACATATTTTTATCCCATTTCATCCCCCATAGAAACCCTGAAAAGTAGCTGGTATTATTAAGCCCACTTTATGGATGAGGAAATTGAGGCAGACAGGGATAAAGTGACTTGACCAGAATCAAACAGGATTGCAGTAGGATATGAACTTGGGTCTTCCTTACTTCAAATTCAGAACTCTCTTCACATTACCACCTTTTTGCCCATACAAGTCATTAACAATTCTGAGCCTCTGCTGCAAAATGAGAAGGTTCTCAGACTAGTAAGGTCCCTTATAACTCTAAATCTGTGATTTTATAATGTTATTTCAACTGTTTCTACACAATCCTTCTTTCCTCCCAACATGAACTTAGTAGGTCAGTTGATTATTCTCTTCCATTGTACACTGTTCTGATATAGAGACACAAAGAGAAAATCCAAATGCTTACATCTTGAGTTGTCTGGTACATAGCAAGTGTTTAATTAATGTATAAAATAAACAGAACTCATGGGAAACATTTCAATATAAAAAACAAGCAGGTATATGAGGGAAGACTGACTAAATTACTGTTGAGAATCCTCAACAGAATGGTGATTTTATTTTTCTCAGAAGCTACCAGTTGATTACCCCAGAGAAATCTAACTCTATCATCCCTGAAGTAATATCAGAGTATCCCTTATACACTAAAGATGGCATTGGGAAGAGCTGTATCACTATTGTAGACAAGAATCAAGCATGAGCTCCATTATGCTTTAAATGTCCCATGATGATTTCAAGATTTGAAAATTTATTGCAGTCTTTTATTTTTCAATTAAGTGTGGACAAGAAAGAAAAATAAGTAAGAGATAATAGTGATAGAATATATGAATTTGGAATTTGCTGAATGGTTGGTCCCAAAGAATCCACATTTATGGATCAATGTTGGGTTGATCATCAGTTGGGGAATGGCTGAATAATTTGTGGCATATGAAGGTTATGTTATTGTAATTGTTCTATAAAAAATGATGATGAACAAGCTGATTTTAGGAAGACCTGGAAAGATTTACATGAACTGATGCTGAGTGAAACAAGCAGAACCAGAAATGCATTATACACAGAAACAGCAAGATTGTGCAATGATCAACTATGAAAGACATGGTCCTTCTCAGTGATTCAGTGATTCAAGTCAATCCCAATAAACTTTGGATAGAAAATGCCAACTGCATCCAGAAAGACAACTATAGAGATTGAATGTAAATTAACACATGCTATGTTCACTTCTTTTTTCTGTTTTTTTTTCTTTCCAAAGATTTTTTCCCCTTTTGATTTTTCTCTCTTAACATGATTCATGAAGAAATGTATATTTAAAAAGTTAATATACACGTATAACCAGAAAGAAATAAATGAGTGAGCAAACAAATAAATATATAAATGGATAATTTTGAGCTGAAAGGGGATGTCCTAGAAAGTCTCACAGGACTCTACTTTTGATGTTGTTTTGTCCAATATTTTATCACTGATTTAGATAAAAGTGTATGTTATATGCTTATCAATTTTCAGATGTTATAGGAATTCAAAATTATTTCATCAGATTAAAATGAAGGGTAAGAATCTAGTAAAAAGAAACTTTATATGGAAAAATGTAAACTCCTTCACTTAGACTAAAAAAACACAAATACCACAAAAAGAGTATGAAGGTAGAATAAGGAGGACCTGAGCTAACATATGTGAGTAACTTAGTTGTATGAAAATTCAATACAAATCATTAATTAGAGAATCTTTGAATGTCTAGGCCAAAGAGAATTTTAGAGGTCAGTTAGGTCAAACTGCATTTTATGTAGATAAGGAAGGCAATCAATTTAGTCTTAGAATTTAGATTAATTTTATTTTGAGTGCGTTTGGAAAATGTCATGAAAACCACTGAAACAACTGGAGATACCCAGCAATATCCCAAATTAGGTTGAGAATAATAATGATTTATACTAGTATCTGCACTTGAATAATAATCTGGATTAAAAAGATTTATTGTTCAGACATGCAAGTGGATGGATATCGCATTGAGTTTGTAAGTCAATTAAGGAAACTAGTGGATCCTTTGGTTAGCCTGGAGAAGAGGAAGTTTAAGGGTCAACTGGAAGACAGTAGGATAATTGTATTCAAGTGTTGCAGAGATAGCCATGTTCAAAAGAGGTCATATTTATTTTTCTTGAATCAGAGAACACAACTAGGAGTATCAGAGAATTCGAATTTGCAAAAAGGCAGACTTATCTGTGATGTAAGAAAAATTGTTCTCACTATTGGAGCTGTCCAAATTTGAAACAGACAAGTTTGAGATTTAATGGGATCTATCCTTCTGAATGGGGTATTCCATCTCTCATATAAAGGACCTTTGTCTTCTATGACAGGGTTGTTGTTCTCAGTAAGCTCCAGTAGTTTCCTATTATCTCCATGTTCAAATATAAAATATTTTATTTGGGTTTTAAAACTTCTTTTTTACATTACCCCTTTTTACCTTTTCAGTCTTCTTAGACTTTATTCCCCTCATAGTACTATATGGTCCATCTACATTTCTTCTTGTTCTTCACATAATATTCTATTTCTGGCATGTCTTTCACTGACTATTCCTCATACATAGACTCTTCTCTCCTCTCTTCTACTTCCTGGTTTTTGACTTCCATTAAGACAACTCAAATTTCATTGGTAAGAGGAGATATTTCCTCTTTCCTCCCACCTCCACCTGCTATTTCCTTCCCTTCTGCCAAATTTATATATGTCGTGTGTGTGTGTGTGTGTGTGTGTGTGTGTGTGTGTAACTGTTTACATTTCTCTCCTTTACTATAATTTGAACTCTCTGGGAACAAGATCCATGTTTTTCCTTTTTTGCATTCTCAGGCTAAGTTCAGCTCTTGCTACCTATAGTAAGCTCTTAATAAATGCTTGTTGAATGACTCCCTTCTCTCTCTTGCCCCTTTTATTTCCTTCAAAACTCAGCTCAAATACTAGCTTCTATATGAAACTTTCTTTGATCTCCTTAAGTATCTGAGATGCCCCCCAATTCCTTGTTTTCATTTTGAATGTATTTTGCAACTAAGTAGATAGAGCATTGGGTCTGGAGTCTGAGTCTGAGAAAGACCGGAATTCAAATCCTGTTTCAAATACTTATTGGATATGTTACCCAAAGCAAATAACTTAATCTTTATTTGCCTTACTCTAGTGGGAGAAGGAAATGACAAAGCACTCCAGTGTCATTTGCCAAGAAAGTCCCATGCACAATATTTGTATGCCATAGTCTATGGGGTCTTGAAGAGTCTGACAAGATTCAATAATTGAACAACTTATTTTGCATATATTTATTTTGGGTTTTTTTGCATACATGTTTCCTTCTGTGTGGAATATAAAGATCTTGAAGGTAGGACACTGTATACTCAGTGCCAGGTATAGTGTCTGGCATCAGATGATTGATTGGTGCATTGATTAATGAAGCCTTTCCTTATTCTCCCTAGAGAGGTTGTCTTTCTTCTCAAAATTCTTGTGATTTTCTGGTACTTGAGGTTAGTCTATGCATGTATGTATTCTAATTTTTGTTTTAATTTTTATGTATACAAACTAGATTTTATCACCTACAATGGCAGGGGCTGTGTCATTTTTCATATTTTTATTTCCAATATCTATCTCAGAGATAGATATCTCATACATGGTAGGTATGCAATCAGTGTGTTAAATTAAATTGCTGCTAACTTTGAGCAACTGCTTCTAAATATGATATTTTAAGGCTTTTTAAGTATATGCATTGATATTAATTGATATTCATAGCAGACGAGAGGTAGTTGATTCAAATGCTTGTTTATTATCATCATCATTTTAGAAATAAGCAAATTAACCTGAAAAAAATATAAGCAGTTTGTTGAAGTTCACAATACTAGCACCTTACAGCATTTAGACCTGAAACCAGGTGTTCAAATTCCAAATACAGCATGTCTTTGACTATTTCCCAGCAACCTACTGTTGCTTAAACTCTATGCACCTTGGTTTACTTGTAAAACTAGAGGCTTAGGCCAAATAATTTCAAATTCATTCAACTTCTAATATTTTATAATTTTACCATAGAATTTAGAATCATGTTTAAAGTACTCCTAGAATGCTGTTCTCACAGCAATTAAAATGATCATTTCTATATCACAAAGACAAATTCTATAGATGTCTTTCATAAACATTCCCAATAATTTTTTTTTATTTTATTATAACTTTTTGTTGACAGTACATATGCATGGGTATTTTTTTACAACATTATCCTTTGCACTCACTTCTGTTCTGATTTTTCCCTTCCCTCCCTTCACCTCCTCCCCTAAATGGTAAGCAGTCTTATACATGTTAAATATGTCACAGTATATTCTAGATACACTATATGTATGGAGAACCAAACATTTCTCTTATTGCACAGGAAGAATTAGATTCAGAAGGTAAAAATAACCTGGGAAGAAAAACAAAAATACAAACAGTTTACACTCATTTCCCAGAGATCCTTCTCTGGGTGTAGCTGATTCTATCCATCACTGATCAATTGAAATTGAATTAGATCTTCTTTTTGTCGAAGATATCCACTTCCATCAGATACATCCTCATACAGTATTGTTGTTGAAGTATATAATGATCTCCTGGTTCTACTCATTTCACTTAGCATCAGTTCATGTAAGTCTCCCCAAGCCTCTCTGTATTCATCCTGCTGCTCATTTCTTACAAAACAATAATATTCCATAACATTTATATACCACAATTTACCCAACCATTCTCCAGTTGATGGGCATCTATTCATTTTCCAGTTTCTAGCCACTACAAAGAGAGCTGCCCCAAACATTCTTGCACATATAAGTCCCTTTCCCTTCCTTAGCATATCTCTTTGGGGTATAAGCCCCAGTAGTAACACTGCTGGATCAAAGAGTATGCACAGTTTGATAACTTTTTTGGGCACAATTCCAAATTGCTCTCCAGAATCGTTGGATTCATTCATAACTCCACCAACAATGCATCAATGTCCCAGTTTTCCCGCATCCCCTCCAACATTCATCATTATTTTTTCCTGTCATCTTAGCCAATCTAACAGGGGTGTAGTGGTATCTCAGAGTTGTCTTAATTTGCATTTTTCTGATCATTGGTGATTTGGAACACTCTTTCATATGAGTGGAGATAGTTTCAATTTCATCATCTGAAAATTGTCTGTTCATAGCCTTTGACCATTTATCAATTGGAGAATATTCCCAACAATTTGTAAAAAGACTAATGAACTATCAATGAAAAAGGATTCTAAGGCCATGAATTATCTGTTATTTGAAAAAACACTATTGAGATTCAAATCTTTATGAAATTTGTTGTTTTAAAAAATGTTTAAAGAAATTTAAATGACAGTTTTGATCAATATTCTGATGGGAAAATGATGCTTCAGAGCCAAAGTGAGACAAATAAACAAGATTCTTTTGGTCTTTTTTCCATCTTCATAACTATTAGTGTTCCTAAATGTTCTTTTATGTACTTTTTTAGTACAGTTTTTAGTAAACTGTAATACTATTCAGCCTTGGGAAATATATATCATGTACCCTCAGTAGAATAAAAAACCCAAAACAGAACAAACTATAAACAATCCAAAATATTATATTATTTTAGAATTTAGAAGTATTTTAAGTTCTTTGCTTTTATTCATTCTGCCCACAGAAACCTTGGTTGTGATTGGTAGGTGCTTCCTTTTTTTTTTTTGAGCTATTTTCAAACCATGTCTAACTCCATTTTTTCCTCTTCTTTATATGCTACATTTCCCCACTAGAATGTAGAAGGTGAAGGACTTCTTTTTTTCCATTTGCATCTTTGAGTGTTTTTTAAATTAATTCATCAATTCAAGATTATTTAGTAATATTTACATCTATCCTCCTCCTCCTCCTTGTCTTTTTCCTTCCTTCCTTCCTTCTTTCCTTCCTTCTTTCCTTCCTTCCTTCTTTCCTTCCTTCCTTCTTTCCTTCCTTCCTTCTTTCCTTCCTTTCTTCCTTCCTTCCTTCCTTCCTTCCTTCCTTCTTTTCTTTCTTTCTTTCTTTCTTTCTTTCTTTCTTTCTTTCTTTCTTTCTTTCTTTCTTTCTTTCTTTCTTTCTTTCTTTCTTTCTTTCTTTCTTTTCTCTTCCTCCTCCTCCTCCTCCTTTTGCTTCTGCTTTTTCTACTTCTTCTTATTATATCAAAATCTACTTCTGCTTTCTATTATTATATCAATCAAATCAAAGATCAAAGTCTAATTCCTATACCCAATTTTTAATGATAATAAGGACTAGCCTATCAGTAAACTAACAATAAAATCCAGTAAAGGGCCAAAGAAAGAATCTGTTCTTCTTGACTATTTTTAGTAAATAATTGTTTGGAACACAACTTGGTCTTGAAGTTCACATCTATAAAGACCTGTAATAGGTATGCATCTTTATGTCTCCTGTAGAGCCCTTGAAGGACAGGAAGGAGTACTTGAGGATAAGCATACTGTTACAGATACTTTGCAAAAAGCTAAGTGAAAACTCTTCATCATTTAGAGTCAGACCCTATTTCATCAGATGATGAAGTTGGTCAATTTATACATTATTTAGTATTTCTTTTTCTCCAGTCCTGTCAAAACCTCTGAATATAAATATGAAAAATCACTCATTAGTATTAAAATGAAGTAAAATGATGAAGGGAATACATATGAAGATCACACATAATTTATATATATACACCATAAAATGAGATTAAGAGGATTTAGGAGACTAAGTAATCAACTTTAAAAACTGATTACCCATCATAATACTGAACTTCCAAATCCCTCTGATTCATAGTTGCCAAGGTTTCACTTTTAAAGCCTAATCATATTGTTCTCTTAATACATGGTGTATACAGGAAACTGGAAGTTGCCCCTGTACTAAGGGCAAATGAAAAATCCTGATGCAAAAAAAAAAAAAATGAGTTCCTGCTGTAGGCTTGCTTTCATTTATTACTTTATAAGTCCCTTTTATGTCTTTGTTTTTACATTCATTATATATATTTTGAATGGATAAGTAAGGTATGAATATTTCCTGTGTAATCAACTGCATCTGTTTCCTATGAAAAGGATTTTTAAATGGTTCTCTCATTGTACATGGTAAGAGCATTATCATAACAATAATCAATTGTGAAAGATTAAGCTATTCCAATCAATGCACAAAAATCCACAATACCAAAAGACTCATGATGAAAACTATCCCCCTCCATAGAGAAAACTCATGAACTCTAAATGTAGACTGAAGCATATTTTTCCCACTTTATTTTCCTTGCTTTTTGGGGGCAACATGGACAATCTGGAAATATGTTTTTCATGACTTCCCATATATGCTGAGTGTCATATTGTTTCTTTTCTCAAAGGATGGGGGAGTGGCATAAGGTGGGGAGAGAATTTGGAACTCAAAATTTTAAAAAGCAAATGCCATTTAAAATTTAAAAAAAATAATAAAAAATAGATAAATAGAAAAAATGGTTCTAAAATTTTGCCCATTTTCAGCAAAAATTAATGTATTTTAAAGAAAAATTGCCATGTCACAGCTTGTTTAAAGAAGAAAGCAGCAATGAAATCTCAGAAACCCCAGAAGACGATAGCCTCAAGGGAGAGATGTGCATAATAAATGTGGAATGGAAAGTAATATTAGTTCAGACTTGCCACCTCCAAAGCCTATTTTTGATTAAAAAAGATATTTCACCCTAAGTTTCATGTTTTATTTTGCTGAATGCTTACTCCTTCAAGGATGCCAGTAGGGCACTTAAAGGTGACAAATGTAAATAAGTTGAAGTTGTAAAAACAAATCTTAGGTTTTAGTTAAGAAACAATGGAAAATCAGAAATGTAAAGCAAGCTAACGTTCCTAGCTAGGAAAGAAACAAAGCCCTTAAATCTCTGTCCTGTTTCTTCTTCTCTTTTTTCTATTATTTCTTTTGGTGATCTCATCAGCCCAAGGGTTCAATCATCTCTAAGTAGAGAATTCCTTGGTCTATATGATCAAATCCTTTGCTTATTTCCTGAGCTGGTGTCTTCATAATCCACAAAATGCCTTTTGGACACTTCAATTTGATTTCCTAATAGTCATCACAAACTTACCTTGTCCAAAACAGAACTTATCCACTCACCACTCACTCTCTTACCTATACACTTCCCTTCTTCCTATCTTTCTTGTTCCTGACAAGGTTAACACCATTAGCCCAATCCCCCAGATTCACAACCTGGGTTCCAACCGTGACTCCTATACCATATATCCAACCTCTTACCAAGTCTTATAATTTCCAACATACCTCCTTCTTTTCATTCACACAGTCACCTCCCTACTACAGGCCCTATCACCTCTCCTTTGTACTAGGTTGATAGCATTTTAATTGGTCTCTGTGCTTCAAGTGTCTCCTCATTTCAATTCATCTTCCATTTCTTAGTCACCAAAATTATCTATGTCATCCCTTTTCTCCCAAATCCCCATTGAATATTTTTTAGTCATTTTACTTGTGTCTGACCTTTTATGACTCCATTTGAGGTTTTCCTGGCAAAGATACTGGAGTGGCTTGTCATTTCCTTCTCCAGCTCATTTTACAAATGAGGAAACTGAGGCAAATAGGACTAAGGGACTTGCCTAGGGTTACATAGCTAATAAGTATTTGAGGCTGGATTTGAGCTTGGGAAAATGAGTCTGGTTCCATGTTCAGCATTCTGTACTCTATGGCGCCACCAAGCTGAATATTAGCTCCCTATTGACTCCAGGATCAAGTATAATTCTCCTTAAATGTTTGCAAAACGCTTTATACATTGTATCTATATACTCTACATTACAGTTTTTTATATATCCAATATTAAGCTGGGGGTGGGAAATACTGATATTTCTACTTGAACACTAAGGTGAACATAGAAGCAATGCATGAACAAGAATTATTGAATTGGAAGCGAACGTGTGTCCTAGAACATCACAACTGAAAGATGTGTGACATCACCAGGGTCACAGAGCCAGGAAATGGAAATACTGATTTTCAAAGATGGGTCTTCTAACTAAATACAGTATTCTGTCTTTCACTAGCTTAAGAACTGAGAATTTTTTGTAGCACTGGGTCTGATTTCAGTTGCTTTTTTACAAATTGTCATTCTCAGTTAGATGATTTTTGAACTATTTGAGAAGCAGGTCAAACATAGTACATTTGAAAGGGTTTATTGTACCAATTTCAAATCAACAGGACATGAAAACTTTTGAGTCATCACCAACAATCAGCTTAACTGTCCCCTGCTTAGTGACCTCCTGAGTCCCATGAATTTATAAATCCACTGCAATCTCACATACTGAGTTTCTGAGTCAGACTTCAATAGGTGAATTTTATCAGTGCTAGGAAAGCTTTTGGGGAATTTGAAAAAAGAATCCCATAACTATTATATAATTCTAAGAAGACCCATTTTGGCTGGTAGTCAACTGCTGTCAACTGGTAGTAGGGAAAACAGACAGGCAGGATATGGACTGTGAGATGGAAGACCAGTTTTAAGCATCTTTACTGTAAGAGTCCACAATTAAATGTTATGTCAACTTTTGACTAGTGACTTTTTAGGTCTTAATGAGCCCTGTGAGGAACAGAGCCACTTGTGAAAATGTGTTGGAATCTTTACAAAGTGTTAAGACATTGAAAAATGAAGGTGTATGTTATGTGATTGCCTTCCATGAAACTTTGCTGATTCTGAGTTGAAGCACTCCATGGCTACAATGCTACATGCATATATACATATACACATGTGTATTTACAGATATATGTGTGCATGTATGTATAATTCATGTGTGTATACATGCACGTACACAAATACATACACCCCCTCCCATGTGTCTACATGGGGCAAGGACAGATTCTTTTTTGGAATAAGAAGGGTTACCTGAGCCACTTTATCCCTTTCCTACTTCTTACCTGGAAGCCTGCAAAAGTATGAGATTCTCTCTGAGTTGCTTTTTAGTTCACAGGCTCATAGCATCATAAAATGAGAAGTGAAAGAAACATCAGAGAACATCTACCATACCCTCTTATTTCACAGAGGAGTAAATTAAAGCCCAGAGAAGTGATTTGGCTGAAATCCCACTTGTAGAAGATCAAATTCAAATTCAGAACCACTGACAAATTTGACTTAAGAATAAATAAGAGCAGAATTTGTGATGTCATTATGTGGAAAGCTCCAGATGAGAAATTTTCCCTACCAATGTGTGTGGATCTTCTTTGTAATTCATTGTCTTAGAGAGTCATTGGAGCATTGAAAAATTAGATGTCTTTCCAAGGGTCACAAGCCAAGAGGTGTCAGAGATAGAATTTGAACATAGATTTTCCTGGCTTGGAGACCCACTGTCTTTGTTGCTGTTTGTCCTTCATTCTTAAAGAAGACCTTGACTTCAGGAAGGGGATGGCATGACATGCAAATGAAAATTGAATTTAAGTGAGGGAGGACTGGGTGAGGTCACCTGCCTCACTTTCCCCTCCAGAGCTATCGGGGTCCACTGGCCAGATATAGATCAAAATGACTGGAGATGGCCCCAAGATGAAATGGGAGACCTGAGCCTTCTTAAGCTAAGGTCTTCAACAAGTCTCAGTTTGACTGAGGCAACCACTCATTCAGTAATTAAGGTGAGGTAGCAATTGAGACAAAGAATCTCTTCTTTTACTTAGTCCAAAAAAATCCAAATAAATAAATCTAGGAGGGGAAGATCCTCAGGATTTCTAGCCAAAACAGAAATGATTACTATTTGCATCCAATCTGAGTCAGTCAGGACCCAAATAATGATCAAATGGGGCTTGGCCTAGGACCTCTTGATGGTCAATTAGATTCAGATTGGTTTTGAATTAAGATCTGGTCTTCTAGAAAGAAATCTAGAGAGTAAACGTCAAGATATTTGGGGAAAGTTCAGAAGTGAAAAAGGGAAAAAATGCTTTTAAGAGTCTCTCTTAAAGTATGATGTAAACTATGATGGCCTATGTGGACAGAGAGAGGAAATGGGGTAAAGAAAGAGAGAGGGAGAAAGAAAAGGGAGGAAGGGATGTGGGGAGCAAGGGTACAATTTCTGTCAAACTGAGACTTGTTAAAGACCTTAGCTCAAAAAGGCCAAGGTCTCCCATTGCATCCAGGGCCATCTCCATTGTCTTGGTTTATATCTTACCACTGGAGGGGAAAGTGAGGCAGGTGACTGCACAGCCCTCCCTCATTTAAATCTAATTCACTTGCAAGTCATGGTATTATCTCTCCAATGTCCTGGTCTTCTTTGAAAACGAAGGACAAACAACAGCCTCTGTGATCTGTGAGTAAAGCTGGCCTACAAACTGGAATTGGTCAATTGGAAGACTTCCCCTGTCACTTAATCCCTCCCTTCCTCTATTCTTCCCTTCCTGCCTTCTTTCCTTACCTCCTTCCCACTGTCTTTATACTTATGTATAAAGAAGTTTTTATTATTTTAAAATTTTTTAAATATTATGAGAGGGTTATAAGTGAAATTTTGTAAATATCACATCTCTCTATATCTATATACTTTAAATCCTCTTGTCAAGATAGAATCATGAAAACAAAAAGAATGTGGAGCACTTTAAAGCAGACGCTACAAACTTTTTTTTTTAATTTCAATTTATTTATTTATTTTAAAATTTGGATTCAAACAAATATTTCTATAATAGTTCAATAACAAGATGATTAAATATGAAACCACAAATTTATTAAAGATAACTTGTTATTCCTTTAAAATACACAAAAAGATATTTCCGTTTATTTTTGCCTCCCTTTTTTCTTTCCCCCATCCCCTGCCTCAGAGATGGCTCCATTGGATATTTGTATCTAATAATAAATAATAATACATACATTATATATAATAGATATGTGTTTAAAATTATTCTATACATGCTTGTAGTTATGAGGTTTTTTTTTTCCTCTAGATGTAGATAGCAACTTTTAATTTCTTTTTCTGAGATACCATGCAATTTGCCAGTATAAAATAAACAGGGTGTGAGCGGTATGTCTGATTAGTGCAATTAGCACATTGACTAAAGGGTGGGACAACTGATCTCACTTGGAAAAAGTTGGTGAAAATGTTTAAACATGCATTCACTTCTCAGATCCTTGTTATGGTTGCCACTGCCTCAGCCATCTAACAGGTACCTTTAAACTGTTTAAGAGTCTGATTCAGTTCAGGCTTATAGAAAATTGTAGGAAAATTCCTTTCCTTACCACACATACTTGTCACCTTGCTCTACTTCTGATCTGCAGTCCCACCCTTTCCATAGAACCTCTTTCCAGTCTGTACCCATAGCTGCCATGTTTGCTCTTCTCTTTTCCACTTTTAATCCAAAGTCTGAGCTGATAGTAATCTATTTTATATGATTTTTGTCTGTGTTCCAAAGCTTGCATTTGTTCTGGATGAATTTTTTCAAGCCTTTTCTCTTTCTAGAAACTATCCAGGATATAGGTAGCATTTATAGCTAAAATGTTCAAATATATTGATTTTGACAGCATACTAAGTGGTGGTGGATAGAGTGCTGGATTTGGAAGATGTGGGATTTATATTTGTGTCTCTGAGGAATTAACTTCACCTCTTTTAGCCATACTTTCTTATCTGGAAAATGGGGATAATAATACTGCTTACCCCATAGAGTTATTATGGTGATTAAATAAGATAACATGTAAATGGCTTCACAAACTTTAAAATGCCATATAAATAGTAGATATATTATTATTGTTATTACTATCTATTCAAAAAATATGCGTAAAACTTCAACAATGTTATTAATTAAATAAGCTTTGGTGGGTTTGCCTGGGAATTAATCAGTCATTTCTAATTTATATTATTGTATGTATTATATCATATGTATTGTATATGTCTATTTCCAAAGAGTTAAATGAGGAATGAATTTAGGAGGTTTTAAATTTGGTTTTGTTTGCTTTTTAAATGTCTTGATTGATTTGGAATATTTTTTTTCCCTGTTGTTATGAAATATGATGAAATATAAGGGTAAAGTGTGGGCCAGAAGAGAAGGGGATGGGGTAAAGCTATATATCCACAAATGATTCTAATGTAGGAACAAAAGTCATCAATACAATCCCATCATCATTATCACACTACAAACCCTCTAGTTAAAAACATGTATTTAGCTCTGGAAGAGAATTTAGAGATTATCTACTTCCATTTTCTAATTTTCACTTGAGGAAGCTGAGGATCAAAGAAATTCAGGAAGCAGTCTAAGCACTTACATAATCTATATCTCCTGAATTATCTTTCTTTGCATTCCTGTATAAATTTTGGAATGGCCAGACTGACATAAATCTTCTTCTCCAAACATACCCTGAATATTTTTGCCTTCATTTTCCTTTTTCAGGACTTTAAAGTCCATCCTACTTTTAAGGCTCAACTTTAGTTCAATATGATCTATAAAGTATATGCATTCTCTATATAATATATTCTCTCCATAAATTCTATGGGATATATTCTATATAATAATATGTAATTCTATATTAAAGAATATATATTCTATAAAATTCTATAGAATGTATATTCTATAAAATTCTCCATTCTAAAATATAATTCTATAACATATTATAGAATACATGTTC
This sequence comes from Sarcophilus harrisii, assembly GCF_902635505.1. Classification (NCBI taxonomy): domain Eukaryota; kingdom Metazoa; phylum Chordata; class Mammalia; order Dasyuromorphia; family Dasyuridae; genus Sarcophilus; species Sarcophilus harrisii. The sequence goes on along the minus strand of NC_045429.1, from coordinate 399,369,514 downwards.
TATTATATACATACATACACATATACAACATAAATACACATACATATGAAATATTATTTTGGTCTTCCAGTCAACTAGATTTATAACCTAATTGTCATTCTCAACATTTGTCTCCCTTAGCTCACGCATATAATTAGTTGCTAAATCTTGTCACATAATCTTTCACATCTATCCTCTTTTGTTTACTACTGCAATCCCTACTTTACTTCAGGGCTTTTCCTAGTTCCTTTTCTCCAGACTATCACATTGGTTGTTTAATGGACCTAGTTTCTTCTCATGTTCTACCCTTCCAATTCAACCTCTAGTTGCCAAATGATTTCCCCAAAGCATGTTTAGACCATATAGTTTCTTTGCTCAATAAATTACAGAGACTAACAGTTACCTAGGTAAGATTAAATATAAACTCTTCTTTTTGGCATTTAAAACCATTCACAATTTGGTATACTTCTTTTCTTTATGTACTCTATGATCTAGTGAATATGGTCTTCTCAATTTTCTTTATACATGGCCATTGTACTGGCCTTCTTCATGCTAGGAATACTTCCTTCTTACCTTCCTTCCCCTCCTAGATTTCCTGTGTTCTTGAAGAAAAAAAATTTTAGCACAATGTTGATCCTACAAAAACGACACAGAAAGATAAAGAACCTTATCAATGGTTCAATGGTTTCAATGAATTTGCAGAGAAGCCAGAGAGAGAGAAAGTCATCAAGAACCTGCTTATCCTTCCCTGCTTTATTACATATATCCTTGTCTCTTGTATAGTATATTCATATAATAAATATATATGTATGTGTAAATGTGTATATATATACACACACATATATAAAAATATGTATAATATATATTCTTATAATAAATACCAGAGACAGATAAGGAGGTTAAAGTATGGAGGTGGGGGTCAGCAGGTTTCCATGACTTAAATAATGACAAAGGTTACATTTATAAATCAAAATGTAAGTAAAAGTAGGAGAATGATAGGCATGATGAAATAAAAGTCTTTGAGAAATGGCAGATAATGTGAGTAACCTTAGCATCAATGGGAAATGAAGATGAAGTGAAAATTCTGGGCATAGGAGGCCTCCCATTGCCTTCTTTCAGAAACATAATAAAAAGGTCAATTTCCTTTATAGTGGGTATCAGAGAAACCAGGTGGAATACTCCCTACTCACTGAACTACACTAATAGAAAGACATTAAAAGTGCTAACATACTAAGATTTATCTAATCCTGGAAGACACCTTTTATGAATTACCCCCTTATCAGTAGTTATGCTATTTAACAATTCATCTGATAACCATTGACTGTGTCAAGTATATGAAAGGGACTATTCTAGCTTCTTGAAATACAAAGACTAAAGGAAAGATAGTTCTTGCTAGCAAAGAGCTTACAATTGGGGAAAAGTGAGTGCACAAACAATTTAATTTGAGGAATCAAGGGATTAGGAAAGACTTCCATGGTAACTGAATAGAGGGGAGGAAAGAATTCATTCCAAACAATGGAGATGGGACTTGGAATGCCAAGTGTTGAAACAACAATAAGTAATTCATTTTGACAGTGATATAGACTGTGTGAAGTAATTTTCCATAGATTTCTATTATAGCACAATATGATTGCTTAGGTTTCATGTAATGATCACCAGTGTTAGACATGAACATGATATATCTCTATAACTCTCTCTCTGTCTCTGTGTGTGTGTGTGTGTATCTCTCTCTGTGTCTCTCTTTCTGTCTCTCTCTCTCTCTCTCTGTCTCTCTTTCTGTCTCTCTCTGTGTCTCTCTGTCTCTGTCTCTGTCTCTGTCTCTTTCTCTCTGTGCAGATTGAAAAGATTCAAATAACTAACTGAAAAGAAGTTTGTATATTTGCTCAGTTTTGAAGAATAGAATTTGTACTGTGCCATAGTACAGTATTAGGGCTCCAAGGTGGCTATATAAGATCCCACATCCAGGGAATTTCTGGCACATTTGTGTGTGTGTGTGTGTGTGTGTGTGTGTGTGTGTGTTTGAGAGGGACTCTTGAACCATACCTATTTCCCAAAGATCCTATCTAAAATAGGGTTCCAATCACAAATTTTCTTACTATTATCTTTTGAAACAAGCATTTCATTTAAATGGAATTATTCTCTTGTCAACTCAATTATATTTTTTCTCATGAAAGTAACATGACAAATAGTTCACATGTATATGACCAATTACTGAAATTCAACAAACACTTCTTAAGTGCTTTGTATGTGTCAAGCAATGTGACAATTCAGAAATCCTCAAATTATAATTCATTTAGAATTACAACTCAAATGATCAATATGTCAAAGTCCAAGGTAAAATCTTTTTAACATACTACAAAAATAATCAATTAAGGAAAGTCTTATGACCAAAAGTTTTTAGGTAAGGTAGACTGTAACTCAAGGGGGAAGGGATGTGTTCTTTCTCAGCTATCTTTGAATTGGGGGAACAAATATGAATCTGCTCCCCTCAGGAAACATCATGAAACCAACTTGTGATATGAAGTTAGCTTTAAACTCGGCTAACTGGTGCCTGGACAAGTGTTTGGGTGAGAGTTTTTCTATGGAGAGCTATAAGATATAATATTGAAAAGGGAAAGGAAACCGAGAAAAAGGATATATATATATATGTCAGAAAGAACCTACCATTGAAAAATAAAAGAAAATTATAACTAAATCAAACTTCCTTTCAATTAATCTTTTCTTTAAAAAAGGACTTAGGTCAATTTTTTTTAACCTTAGAAAGAAATATTCTCAATTAAATTGGAAGAGAAGTATTTTATGGCAAGCCAAGACAACCTCTGCCCTGTATTTCTTGGGGGTATTATATGTGAACTAATAGCTATAGAAGTGAATTATAAAGCATTACAGCAAGAGTTATAAAAATGTCATTGGAAATCACCTGGTTTCAGAATTTTCCCTCTTGCGCAGTAGTTAGAGGTTTAAGATGTCAGCATTAGCATTCTCCAGTGGTGTTACTTGCTAGCATTTTGTGTCTAATTACAATGTTCTGTGGGATGCCAGAATGAGTCCCACATGCACTTGCTGCAGAAAATGCCTGTATCAACAACTTACTCAGTTAAATAGAATTTGCCCGGTTAGATATCTGAAATGAGTTTCAGTGGGGGGATGTTTAGAATAACCCTCTTTAATAGTTGGGTTAGAGGAAAAGTTCCATCCTGAAAATGGTTTAAACAAAGCATAAAGAATGTTTTCTAAAACTTTCAATGGCATCCCTTTGACCACCAAATGAAGTACAAACTCTTGACCATGGCTTTCAAAGCAGTTTCCCATATAATTTCAATCTGTTTGTTTTTTTTTTTACTTCTTTTCACCTTACTTCATCCCCCCACCCTACATTCCAATTAAATCAACTAGTCAGACATTGATTAAATGTCTATGTGCCAGGTTTGGAAAACAGACCTTTTCCATGAGATTTTTAAACTAATGGGAAGAAATAACACGCATTTATAGATATATGCAAAATATATAAAAATCAGAAAAAGGTGAATTTAGGACTCTTAAATTGCAACCATCTCAAGATTCTTTTTTTTTTCCATCTCAAGATTCTAAAGATACTTAAGAATTATGAATAGTCTATTGGCCTATTGTTGCCTATTAAAATTGATGATAAATACAAGTTTGTAACAACTAGGCAACTAACTGGTGGGATGGACTGTTGGATTCAGGAAGACAATACAGGACCAAGTATGGCCCAGTCATTCCCTATAGAAGTACTAAGAGTTTAGCCATAAGAAGTAAGTTAGGAAGAATAGATTAAATAAGAAAAGAATCAAATCAGAAAGAACTATTATGGTGTCAAGGACATCCAAGAAACAAACCCATGAGAAAAGAATGTCTTCAAAAAATCCTCAAGGAAAAACCATTTATCCATAAGCTCAATTAGAATTCCTAGAAGAACTGAAGCAATACTATTTTAAGCATAACCGTGATTTTAAGATTAAGAAAATGCAGGTGAAAAAGATAATAGAGGTCTCTATTGGAAAAAGCTGAAGGAAAATTGACAGCTTAGCATAAGAAGTACAAGACATTTCCCAAGGAATAGAATGGAACAAACAAATTAAAAATTTGAAAGATAACAAGAAATATTAAAACATTTTAAAAGCTGAAAACCTCCTAGAAAATTTTGGAAACTTATATAAAAATTATTGACCTAAAAAAATCAAGGAGATAAACCAAGAATCACTGAAATACTGAAAGGCATGATTAAAAAAGAAAATGGACATGATATTTCAGGAAATTTCAGGAAAAAACTGTCTGTATCTTGTAGAACCAGAGGGTAGAGTGAAAATAGAAATAATCAACTAGGCACCTCCTGAAACAAATTCCAACATGAAAAATTGAGAAACATTATAGGCAAAATCTAGAGGTTCCAGGGGAAAGAAAAAATACTGTAAGTATTCATTTAAAAAAAAATCTAAGTACATAGGAGACAGAGTCAGGATCCTTCAATAATTAGTAATTACCACAATAAAAAAATGGAGAACTTGAAATACTAAATTTTAAAAGATAAAAGATATAGGTGTATAACTAAAACTAACTTATTTACCAAACTGAGCTTAATCTTAAAAAAGGATAAAGGAACCTTTAATGAAATAGAGAGCTTCTAAGCATTACTGATAAAATTACTGAACAAAACTTTGTAATAAAAACTCATGGATCAAGAATAATATGAAAAGATAAATATAAGTAAGTAATAGGAAATGGTATTTATATTCTAATTTTGAATATAAGACCAAATTTCCCTAGAATCCTAATATCATCAAGGGCAAGAGAGAGAATTAAATAAAAGAGTTTAGAAGCAGTTTTGTCACATTTTAATTGTTTAAAAATAGAGGATTGATATACTTAGGAAAAATGAGCAACCGGGGAGGAATTATCTCATAAAATCAAGATGCTCAAATGAAAATCTATTCAAATAAGGAGGAAATTAATTTAGAACTATGCCCATAAAGTTATAAAACAGGGCATACTATTTGATTCAGTAATTTTACTACTGGACCTATAACCTACATAAGTCAAAAAGGACAGGAATCCATATCTATAAGAATAATTAAGGTAGTTCTTTTCATGGTAATCCCAAATTGGAAATTAAGGGAATCTTTCAACATTGACAGACAGATTTAGAATAAATCATGAAATCATGGAGTTATAGAATTACAGAGCTTGAAGAGACCCTAAATGTTGGCAGGTGGCACAATAAATTGAGTTCTAGACCCAGAGTCAAGAAGACCTGAGTAAAATGCTGGCTTTAGATGCTTACTAGCTGTGTAATGCTGGCTAAGTCCCTGAACCTGTATCTGCTTTAGTTTCCTCATCTGTGAGGATAACAATGACACTGACTTCCCAGGTTTATGGTAAGGATAAAATGAGATATTTGTAAACTCCTTTGCAAACCTTAACATGCTATATAAATGCTTCTATTATCATAAGCTGTAATTTTTAAGTATATGATGAATGACATCTTCAAAATGGTGTACACAGATATATCTCAGCATGAACACATTATTTATCTAATTATGACAAAATGATTTAGCAAATTATAACATGATCTCAATATTGTATTGTTACACAGAAAACGTTAGACAGAATAGGAGAAGGCCTTCATTGTAATGGATAGATGCTCTTTGAGTATTCATGGGAGGACATGGACAAAATACCATATGATACTGTATAATACATGAGTTGTAAACTAAACCAGTAGAGGTAATACCTATGCCAATGAGATCACAGATTCATTAAAGTACTATTTTTGAAACTTTTCAGAAATTTAAATAGCATTCTCCATAGTTCCCCGTCATTTAACATTTTGAGTTTACCAATACAATATTCAATGTGCTAATCCAATTAGGTTTCTCAAAGAAAATATTTCCTTAAAAGTTTTTTATGCTGCTTTTTAGTCTAAATGAGAAAGGGAAAAAAAAAAGTTCTCTTATTATTCTATTTAAATTCATAATTTATTCATTACTTTCTTGAATTGACTTTTTCCAAAAATCTGCTATATATAAGATGGATTTTTTGCAATCAAAGTTGGAATTTGGTCAAGGAAAATAAAATAGTATATGGCAAGAGTTTTTCACAGGGATCATAACCTTTTAATATGGGTCAATTTTTACGTATAAATACAAATAATTTTTGCATCATTAGCATTTATACTCACTAAATTCTAATGTGTTCTCATTTTCTGTTCTTTTCCTTTCAGATCATAGTTGGAGAAACTGCTGTATTTTGCCTACAACTAGCCACAAGGGATTTTGAAAATCAAGAAAAAACTATTTTAACCGGAGACTGTTGCTATATAAATCCACTAGTACGCAGAACTGTCCGGTTTCTTGGTATGTGTTCATTATACTAATTTTTTTTCACTATTTCATTTTTGGCTGAGGTAGTTAGGGTTGAGTGACTTGCCCAGGGTCACACAGTTAGGAAACATTAAGTATCTGAAGCTGGATTTGAACTCAGGTCCTGCTGACTTCAGGGCTGGTACTCTATACACTGTACCATTTAACTGCCTCTCGTTTCACTATTTTTGAAAAGCTGCTCATGTACAAAGTAACAATTCAAACCCCCAGCAATATTATTCAGTTATCTCTAATATTTATTAATTTGATTTTAAAACAAAACTTTCTTGTAAACATTTTGTTTTCAGATACTGTGGGACATTTTATCTTGACATTTTTGAAACACTTATTTACAATAAGATCTAGAATTATAAAAAATGACCAGAATACTTTATTAGCCATTGTAACTATAAATGGAATGTTTCACCCTGTTTTTTTTTTTAAGAATTGAAGTAGATTATTTGACATCATGTGACCTGAAAAGAAAATGCAAAGGTGGGGGGTGAGGTTGAGTGGATTTTTCACTTTCCATTGAGTTTCCTGGGCATCTGGAAGACAGTTTGTGGGTTACATAATATATTCACTTCAGGGTTCTTTCATTGCCTATGTATTTGTCTGTATTTGTAGATTAGAGTCAAAAATAGCTTCCCCCATGCAGGCATATATAGATTCCTGGGAAAATGTTACTTTTTAGTTTCATATGAAGTCTTATAATATGTAATATATCTAAACTAAATTTCTGGAAATTGTCAGTAGAGACATAAAAATGGTTCTTTATGTTAAAAGGCATAAACCTACCTAAAGTTAGGTAACCATGAGGCAAAACAAATGTTTTATGTGTTGTATTTATCCAAAATTTATCAACTTCAATATTGCATTATACTGAATGTTGTCCTGAATGTTGAATCCCAGGGTGCTAAATTACTGAAGATCATTTATAATTAGTAAAATTTGGATAAAAGAAAAATTCACTTCTTTGGAGATACAGTACAAAATAATATGTCAGTTAGAAAATTAATGAAATACATATAGGGAGATTATTATTTCCCTCTTCCATACAGTGAAGTTCAATTTTGTTCTGTGTCAGTATTTCCTTCCTAAGTAGGAGATATCCTTGTTCTCTGTCAGTCTTCAGTTTTGTGACTTCTTATTGTCAAGATTGAGATGAAAAAGGATTTCATATTGCTGTCTAATTCATCTATTAAGATGACCATTAAGCATAATAGCAGGTTATATTTTCCCTTTATAGAGCAATGAAAACTAAATTCCTTTAATTATGCTGCCATTCTGATTGTTGATCATGTTAAAAGTCTATATTTACACACATAATAATTCCTTATGTGAAAATTTATCATGAAATTTCCAAAAAGCCCCATCAGTACTAATTACCTACTTAGAAAAAAAGCCTCAAACTCATCAAATTTGTTTTAGCAATTTAAGCTTTCCCACACTCCAGCTCATATGTTAAATTGCACCTTTCAAAGTAAACCATTAAGTGTTTCATAAATATCATCAATTTATCTTCATGTCCATAATCATACAAATTCTAATTCCTTAGTTTTTGTGAAACATTTTTCTTTTTAAAACCTGTGCTATTTTGGCCCACAAAATGTACTTGAAGAATAAATACTACAGAATAAGCCTTCTATAATCAGTCCTGAGATGCTTTTTAGAAAATTGGAGTTGGGGGTGTGGAAAAGACCAGGAATGCGATATCTCTTCCCAGTTCCATATCTACACTAACATAGTCATATCAGAAATCAATTGGCAAAGTGCTAATCTTTAGAGGTCTATCTTCTTAAGTTTGGTTTGTGGGATAGATTTCAGGAGTCCATGAATTTAGAGTAAATTACAATCTTATTTTCACTAACTTCTAACTAAAATATTAGCCTTCCTTCAGTTATGAATTAAGAAAAAAAATCATTATTCTATGAAGGCCTCAGTAGGCATGATGAGACTGTTAAATCCACAATCTCTAAAAGATTAACAACCTCTCTCCTTGGGCCTTCTCAAGACTCTATTATAGAATAGGGAAAAATTTTTATAAACTGGGACATCACATTTTAAGGTAAACTTTTGATCATAAGACCTTCTTTGATTGATTATTATTGTGTTCTACTAAAAAAAAAAGGTTTGCATTGGAGTTGATATATTGACCATTTGAGTTGTAATTCTAAATGACATACATTGGGAGTTTGTGAATTGTCACATTTCTTGACACGTAATAAGGACTTAGTAAGTGCTTGTTGATTGTCAGTAACTGGCCACATACTTATAAACTATTTTTCATGTTATTTTCATGAGAAAAAAGGTAATTGAGTTGACAAGAGAATAATTCCATTTAAATGAAATGTATGTTTCTAGAGAGGATACTTATGAGCAAATTTGTAATCTGGAACACTATTTTAGACAAGATTTTTGGAAAAGAAGTATGATATAATTTGACTATTAATATGATGAGATTTAATTCCCTGGTGAATAATAAATGTTTTATTGTTGTTAAAATCCCCCCCCCAATTATCCATAGTCATATCTTCCCATTAAAAATAAAATTTGAGGAATATTTATTTTTTACAATTTAAGTATGAGTTTGATAGGATAATAATAGTTGATGTTTATATAGCATTATATAACTTTTTAAAATAAAATACTTAAAAACTTCCTTAAGTTCATTGAACCTAAGATATCATTTGATCCCTTAAATATCATCTTCATTTTACATATCAGAAAACTGATCTTTAGAGAAATTGAAAAACTTTTCCTCTGGTCACATAGCTAGTAATTTTTGAAAGCAATATTCAAATCTATAATGATGTCCTGAGCATTATTCTATACCAAGGAAGTGATTAAACTATTTTATTTGATTGTTTTAATTTTAGAAGAAATTAGGTTTATTTCTTGCTAGTAGGTTATAACAAAAGCATATTATTGTTGAAGAGGGGCACCCAGTTAGCCTCATTGTCACCTTACTTTACCTGTAGTCACTGAAAGAGATAGCAAGTCATAATGATAGAACTGGTCAGGGAACTTGGGAACACTAAGTTATGTGATCTTGGCCAAATCCTAGTGCTCCTTGACAATTCTGGAAGACATGCATTGGTAGATGCATTTGGCCCTGTGTCTGGATTTACTGTGGGCCAAAAAAAAGTATTAAGTTATGATCATGCATAGAGAAAAAAAAACTGTTCTAAACCCTATTTTCTATACCTGGATTTTTAAAAAATTAAGAAACCTACCAAAGAAATTTTTAAGGACTAAATATTTCTTTCTTTGCTTTAAACATAAGACTTTTATGTTTCCATCCCCACCACCAAAAATGAAAAACAAAACAAAATAAAAATTTCTTTCAATGTTTCTTTTGCTCATCAATCTGCACAAAAACTAATTCTAGTCTCACAGGATCTAGAGGTATTGATGAAAATGATAGAAAATTCATATTATAAAGGATTTATTTTACTTTTTTATATTTTTAAAAACTTTCTTGGCAATATTGAAGTGGTTTACCTTGGCCTTAGACTACCTTCTTAGAATTGTTAATGATTATAGGAGGATTTTTTTTTAATACTGGAGTAACATAGTTTCAGCAAATGTTATGTGTAAGAAAGTAGTTCTTGACATTTGATCTTATTATTTAAAATAACTCAAAATAATTTATCTTCCCATTATTTTAATAATAATTTAAATATCATGATTTTATTGTTTTTATCAGAATTAATTTGTAATACCCATGCATGTTCACATGATCCCAAGTCATTAAAACTGATAGTCCAAGATCAATTAGCTATTATTTAGTTATTTATTTAAGATTTGTTTCTGACGCAATTTGATATTCCTCTAAAACCATTTTTCTTCATTTAAGATTTTTCATGATAATGTAATAAAATGGCATTGACTTTTACTGCTAATTGGCAACTCCATCAAAAATATTTATATGAAGACTATAGAAATATACCTCACAAAATAATACTTTGCCTTTTTAAGTTTGCATTTTAGTAGACTGATGAAAATATTTCTAGATAAAAGAAGAAATGTAGATCTCAATATAATACCATAACTAACAATATAGATTCTGATAAAATGCTTTGAATATACAAGTCACATTTCTGAAGCAATCTAGCATCAATTATTTATGTACTAAACACTGTGCTAGGCGCAGGGGATATAAGTACATATGTGAGGCTATCTCTGCCCTCAAGGAATTTATCTTTTATTGGGGAGGAATTAATAATATGCACAAGGATAGTTAAATACAAGTTTTATAGGAAAAAGATGAATGCAGTGATGGTAATAACAACTAAGGGAACCTATAAGGGAATTTCTAAAGTAGGTGAAACCTAAGTTTGAGCCTTAAACATAGTTATTGTGCCAAGATTCCAGAATACATTTTCATCCTGCAAGTTCTGTCTTATAAACATTCCAGGCATGAAATTATAGCTAGTGGCAGACAGCTGAACACAACACTCAAGAGTCTTAAATAATTTAACACTCCCGCCACTCCAGATGGTTAAGGAAAGGAGGTGGAGGGAAGAAGAGAGGGCCATATGTATAAAATGTTGGTGGTTCCCAAAATGTTTTCCCTGTTGATTTATTGTCTACTAGAGTCTAAGGTAACCTAAGGGATTCACTCTTTCCTTTCTTCCTCAGGGATTTATACATTTGGGCTGTTTGCTACAGATATCTTTGTGAATGCCGGACAGGTAGTGACAGGGAATCTGGCTCCACATTTTCTTGCACTCTGCAAGCCCAACTACACGGCTCTTGGATGTCAGCAGCTCACACAGTTCATCAGTGGTGAAGAGGCCTGTACTGGTAACCCAGATCTCATCATGAGAGCTAGAAAAACCTTCCCTTCCAAAGAAGCAGCTCTGAGTGTGTATGCAGCGATGTATCTGGCAGTAAGTAAGGATTAGCAATTTTTTTTCTGTATTATCCAATTAAATGTTAGCATTAACAGTTGATGCATTTTTATTTTTCCCTGCTATTATAAAAGTCACTTAATAGCATATTGTTAACTTTACTCTGAACATTTAATTTATTTTTAATAATGGTTATAGGTACTGGGGGTAAAATTAAGTCTCTTGGCTCTCATGAAGATGTGTGGGGCTGCTTTTGGTGGTTGGCTGCATTAAAAAATATGTAGTCATTAGTGTTTCTATTTGTAGATGTGTTTATCTTTCGATTAAATAGGATTTAATGGGGATGAATCTGTCCTTCAATTTTTCTCATGAACTTGGAACAATAACTCAATTAAGAAAATTAGCAAGGCATCTTTACATAGTCATTTTCCATAATTTCTTTGATGAGACTTTATTATGTGCTTCATATTATCAAACATCCTTCTTGTGAACAGGGTTCTTGTCCTTCTTGGTCATGATGCTATAATATTTATTCATATAAACACTCCCACATGGCCCTCTAAATTATATTTTCCTTTTCCTGTATCATATTCACTATCAATTCATACTAGGGTTTGCAAGGCCAGACCTTTAGAGACTGTTGGTTTCCTCCCTTGCCTGCATTTTGGAGAGCTGCATAGGGTTCAATAGGTAGATACCTAATTCCTGAATTCCTGAACAAATTGGGTAGGTTTGGATAACTACCATAAAGTACTCAATCAATTATGACAACTATTTCTTAAATAAAATAAGTCACTATTAACAGGATGGTTATTGGGGATATAATGGAAAGGGCATGGGACTGGACTTGGAGTTAGGAAGGCCTGGATTCCAATCCTACCTTAGACATTTGCTACCTGTGTGATTTTCTGCAAGTTTCTTCACTTCTTTGAGCCTAGTTAATGATCTATAAAATGAGGATTTTGGAACAAATGATAGCTAAAATCTCTCCCAGTTCTGTATTTATGATTTTCTAAAATATATACCTGTGTGGCAATGGACCATCTTTCGGTCTAACTGCTTGTTGTTAATCACCTCTTGAGCTGACCCCAGTAACTAAGAAACTCATTCTTAGCCTTGTCTTAAAAATCATATGCCTTTTATACAACCATAGTTCTGACTCTTAACATGTCAGGGAAGCTGGAACAGACTGCTTTTCTATAGGCTTTAACTACGTAAGCTCCAAGAACAAAGGGGATAATTGGTTATGTCCTGAAATCAGGACAAGGACTTCAGCCTAGGAGATCTAGGATATAGAACACAGAATAGGGTTGAAGTGGGCCAAGGCCAGAGAGGATCCTGGAAGCCAGTTGTTAATGGAGAATTAGGAGTCTAAAATCAGACAATTTAGAGCATGTACTTAGCAAAAGTAAGTACAGAGTAGAGTACAGAGCTAGATGGTAAGTTAGAATGTATTCTTCCAGTAATATCTGAACAATTAGAAAGGCATAAAAAAGTCAAAATCATCAGGTTTTTAATTTTGTTTTTAATTTATGAGGAAAAAACAACCTTAATGTAATACAACAAAACAATTCTTTTTTGAATACAGATAGTGTCTTTCTTTCTATATCCTTTATGTTTAATTTGAGTATTTATAATAGACAAAATAACTTATTTGTTCAAACTCCTTAAATTTTTAAATTTTGAAAGACAAATAGCAAGGATGCACATTTTAAGCAACAAAACAGAATAAACAATATGAGATACCAATAAAACTGCACTTTATATTAACCCAGTATTTGGCTTCAGATTGGAAACTTTTATTTGCTTCTTTTTATGCATGAGAGCTGATTTCTAAGTACAGTGAACTAGGGGTAAAAAGGTTAGATAATGAAAGACCACTTGATTAGAAGGAAGAACAGAACTTCCCCACCTTTTGAATTTGCCTATTTCTGTAGAGAGCATCAATCTATTATTGTCTATACCCAAATTCACCACCTTGGAATCATTCTTGAATTGTCACTCTCTCTCAGATGACATAGTTTCTCAGCTTTGTCATTTCAATTTTCATGATAGTCTTTCAAATATATTGCTGATTCTCTTCTCAAATGGTTAGCCATGTTATTCAGACCTTCAGTACTTCTTGCCTAGATTTTTTTCAATGGGCTTCTAATTGATCTCTCAATCTCTCCAACTTATCTCTTCCTTCTCCAATTTCCCCTTTACAGAATTGCCAAAAAGTATTTGTCTGACCACTTCACTCCCTCATGCGATAAATTCCAATGGATCACTATTACTTCTAGGAACAAATATAAAATCATATATCTAGGAATTAAACTCATTCAGATTTTAACCCCAATCTATTCTTCTAGATTTATTTAATTCAATTTACACATTTAGCAAGCACCAATTATGTGTCAGTCACTATGCTTATTACTGAGGATATAAAATGAGGCAGACAACAGTTCCTGCCCTCAAGAAACTTAATAGTGGAATGGTTGAATAAGTTATGGTATACAAATATAATGGAATATTATTACTCTATAAGAAATGATCAGCAATGATTTCAAAGAAGCCTGGAGAGATTTATATGAATTGATGCTAAGTGAAGTGAGCAGAACCAAGGGAACATTATATACAGTAACAAGATGATCATATGAGGGCCAACAGTGATGGACTTGGTTCTTTTCAACAAGGAGGTGATTCAGGCCAATTCCAATAGACTTGTGATGGAGAGAGCCATATGCATCCAGAGCGAGGGCTATAGGGACTGAACATGGATCACAACATAGTATTTTCATTTTTGCTGTTGTTGTTTGCTTGCTTGCTTTTTCCTCCTATTTGACCTGATTTTTCTTGTGCAGCATAATAAATGTGAAAATGTTTAGAAAGATTGCACATGTTTATTCTAATTTTACTGTTGAAGTAAATTACTTGATATCTAGGGGAGAGAAGAGGAGGAGAGGAAGGGAGGAAGAGAGGGAGAAAAATTGGGAACACAAGGTTTTGCAAGTGTGAATGTGGAAAACCAGGTATTTTTTGAAAAATAAAAAGCTATTATATAAAAAAGAAACACAATCTAATGGGGGACAAGATACAAACAAACATAGAGAAAGAAAACTATATGGAAAATAATAGGAGATATTTAATAGAGAGAATGAAGCAGAATTTAAAAGGTATAGGGAATTCTTCCTATGCAGAAGGTAGAATTTTGGTTGGAACTTAAAGAAAACCAGAGAGGTCAGCAGTCAGAGCAAAGGAAGGAGGGTGAACAATGGAAGGTCTTGTTTATGAAACAGCCAGGAGTCTAGTGTCCCTGGATCAAAGAATACTTGTTGAAGAATAAAGAATAAAAAATAGGAGGAGGTTTTGTTATAGAGAGCATTGAATGTCAAACATCACATTTTTGTATTTGTTCCTGGAAGCAATAGGAGGCTACTGGAGTTCATTGGATATTAAACATTGCTTCTCTTCCCACATTCTGTGATCCAATTAATTGTCCCTTGCTGTTCCTCATGCCTTCACTACATCTCCCATTTCCAAGCCTATTCACTCGCTGTCTCTGAGGCCTAGAGAAGAAGAAGAAGGATAAAGAGGAAAAGAGGAAGAAGGAAAAAGAGGAAGAAGAAAGAGGAAGGAAGAAGAGGAAGAAAAAGGAGGAAGAAGAGGAGTAACAAAAAATTTATAGCTCTTATGTGCCACATACTGGTCTAAGTGTTAACAATTGTCATCTCATTTGATCATCAAATAACCCTAGGAGGTAGGTACGATTATCATTGCCATTTTACAGATGAGGAAGCTGAGGCAAAAAAAGGTTAAGTGACTTACCTAGGTCATACAACTAGTAAGTGTCTGTGAAAGAATATGAACTTGGGTTTTTCAGACTCCAGCTCTAGTGTTCTATCCACTGTGCCTCTTAAATAACTTAATTTCTTACACAACTCAGCTTGAGCTCTACTTTCTACATGAAATCTTTCTTAATCTATCTAGAATGCTAATGTCATAAGACCTAATTATCTAATATTCATTTTATCTTTTTGTATATACTTATATGTGTGCAGATTGTCTTATTCTTCCCTCAGTATAATGTAAGCAGAGGGAGGTCAAAGATTCATGCTTTTTTTTTGTCTCTCTCCTCCCACTCCTGCATATGGCAGAATGCTTGCCCCATAATAGTTGACTTAAAATGTTTGTTTAAAGTGTAAACCTCTCTCTATAACTGTTGTTATCTCTGCCTCTGCTAACAAAGCTTGTGATAAAGTGTGTCTTAGAAATGCAAAAAAAAAAAGTTTGTTTATTAGCTAAGTAAAAAATGAAAGTGATAGGAAGAGTAGGGCAGTTGTGCTTGATTTACTGCACCTTGTATTTCTATTGCCAGCACCTGTCCCTTACCTGTGAAGCCAGTCTTCAGGGTTAAAAGCAACTTATTTTCTTCAGTACCAGACATTTACACTACATATAGGAAGAATATTACAAATTCAGGAGACTGTTTGTCTTTCTTTTCTTGGATAAAATCCAACCTTTCCTTGGTGCAAGTAGTTACTTCAAACCAATATGAGATTTTATAGCATCACATTGTTGTGGAGGTAAAAAGGACCTGTATCTGAATAGGAGTATACTTTCCTCCCATTTATTCTTCAGTCCATCAACTCTGGCTTTCTTGATTTTCTTTGCATCTGACTTTCTCTCTCTTGAGTACCAGAACGTCCACTGACTCTCCACAGTGCTTAGAATGCCCTCCCTCCTGACCCAGAGCAGAGCTTCTTAAACTTTTCCCCCTCATGACTCCTTTTTGAAGAGAAATTTTTATGTGACTGGGCATATAGATATATAAAATAAGTATACAAATCAAATATTTACTGATAATAAACCTGATAAGAAAGATTGATAAAAACTTATTGATAGTAAAATAATTTTGTGACCCCCCACATTCAGTTATGAGACCCCCATATGGGGTTATGAACCATAGTTTAAGAAGTTGAAACCTAGAGCACCTGCCTTTCCAGATTCCTTCATGACTCAGGTCATATCTCAATGTCTACAGGAAGCCTTTCTTGGTATCTTCCTACTCCTTCTCCCTCCCTACTACACCTTTTAAAGTGTAATTTACATTCATACTATATGTATCTTTTTATAGTTTTTGCATGTTATCTTCCCTATTAGAATTTGAGCTCTTTGAGAAAATGGATCCTGTTTTATATTTCTTTATATCCCCAGCAGCACTGGGCACAATGCCTAATACATAACAAATACCTATTAACTGCTGATTCAAGTCTCAGCTAAAGTCTCTACATCCATATGGAGCCTTTCTTAATTGTACTTAACTTTAGTGTCTTCCTTCTGAAATCATTTCCAACTTATCCTGCCCATAACTCATTTTTACATAGCTGAATACATTTTTACTCCCATTAGATTGGGAAATTCTTTATAGTAGGGACTTCTTTTGTTTTTGTTTTTGTTTTGCTATTCTTTGTATCATTGGAGTTTAGCCTGATGACTTACATATTGTAAATGCTTAATAAATGCTTGCTGACTTGACAAAACAGACGGTTATTTTTCTGCTTGTATATAATAAGAGAACTCATTGTTATAAGAGGCAACCAATTTTACTTTTGTTATAAATGTTTCCCTTAAGCCAAGTCTTATTCTATTTCTCTGTAAATCTCAATCATTGTGCTTATGGTTGGCTTTGAGGGCCAAGCAGAAGAAGTAATTTCTAACTATAGCTTATAACTGTAGGAAGGTTAGAGTCTTGGTCTGAGATGGAATACAACTAGCAAAGCCTAGTAAGAATGAATTTTCTATTTGAGTGACAAAAGAGGAAGAAACAGAATCAGTTCTGTCATTGAAATAATTCCAAGCCACTTAGAAAGAATGAGGATATATTTGAAGAGACCAGAAAACTGATTGAAAATCTGGCATGAAGATATGATAAAAAATTTATGTGCAACTTAATTGAAATGAAGAATAAGAGAATTCCATAGAGTATTTTATATAAGGAACAGCTAGGTGGTCAGTGTCACTGGGTACATGAATGGAAAAGGAGGTTTAAGAAAACTAGAGAAGTATCTGTGTGTGGTGGGATGATAAGAGGATGTCATGGAGGTTTCTGAATACCAAAAAGAGTTTTTTATATTTGGTCTTGGAGGTTATAGGAAGTCACTGAAATTTATTAGATAAGGCCATGAAATAGGGTCAGAATTGTTCTTTATTAACATTTTTTAACAGAGAATACACTAAAGTGAGGAAAGACTTATGGCAGAGAGACCAGCCAAGAGGCTATTGCAATATTCAGATGTAAGGTGGTGAGAGTTTATATTAGGGTAGTGGAAATGTTACAGAGATAAAAATTAATTGAACTTAGCAGCAACTTGGATATATGGGGTGAGAGAAAGTATCAAGGATGAAAACTAGGTTATGAGGTTGGGTGACAGGGAGAATGGTAGTACCCTGGACAGCAACAGAGAAATTAAAAGGAGAGGGTTTGAGAGAAAAGATGAGTTTGGTTTTGGCCATGTAGAGTTTATGAGACATCCAATTTAAAATATCCAATAGGCAATAAGAGATGTAAATCTGGAGGTCAGCAGGGACATTAGAGATAGTTCAATAGATTTGAAAATCATTAATATGATAATTGAATGTAGAGGAACTAATGATATCATCAAGGAAAATGATATAGAGGGGAAAGAGAAGAGAGCTAAGATATAGCTTCTTGGTTTTCCCACATGTAGCAGGCATGACCTAGCAATCCGCCAGCAAAGGGGTGAGAAGGAGTAGTCAAACAAGTTGAAAAAGCATTAGGAGAGATCAGTGTCGTGAAAACTTAGAAGAGAGCATCAAGGAAAATAGGGTCATCAAACTTGTCAAAAGCTGCAGAGGTCAAAAGAATGAGAAGTGAGGAGGACATTAGATTTGACAACTGAGGGATTATTGGTAACTTTGCAGAGTCAGTCTCAGATAATGGATGAAGTTTACTTGAACTTTGATTGCACTAAAAATGACTGTACTACCTTGGAATTTATGATAAAGTAGAAAAAAATTAGTATAGTCAATCATATTTTGTGAAGCAAATTTTGCAATGTTCAAATAGATGATACTCTATGCATCAAAATTTTACATGAAAAATGACTCTCTAAAATGAAAAAAAAGTTGTGAAGATGGAAAGAGAAATAATTCTATTCTTTTTCAAAAGAAGTAATTGTTTAGAGATGGTGACATGGAAACACCAGAAAGTCTTTAATGATTTAGATTTAACAAAACATGATCATGGAGAATGAATACAAAAACTTGTCAAATAAATAATCTAAGGAGGAATACAGCAACTTCCCATGGTGGGTGGAATGATGATAATGGACGGCAGAGATAATGTCACATCAGAGATTCTGTGTGCATTTTAAAAAATCCTTTTTATAAGTAAAGGTTAGGAAGGTGTGACTTAGAAGATAGTTTGATTTAAAAGGAGTTGGGTTTTAGACTGCAGACTCACTATGCATCTACATATTATAAATTGGAGAAAACTAAAATACCAAATGAAAAAATTTGGAGTACAATTCTATAGGACAAATGTGATCTGAATCTTAAGAAAAGAGTGATTTACATGGCGAGGGAGACAATAGCTTTTAGTCCCTGTTCTTTGCTTTAAACACAACAGATCTGGAGTAGAGTGTTCAGTTGAGGATGCTCATTTAAGTTCAAAGACAAGAGAATTAGGTTATGTTCTTCTAACACCTTTGTTTTAGAATAAGGAATCTCTTTCTTTGTCACAACATACTTTTTATATGACCTGCCTATTAAGATGATTTAATCTATTTTCTCTTTCCTTGTGTATTAATGCGTCTCAATTATTCCATGTCAAAATTGGAATTGTAAGTAAAACATTGGGGAAATAACTGCTTATATTGTTATAGATATTAAAGTAGTTTATAAAGTATTTGTGCTACCCTCAACTTTATGACATAAGGAGACCAAGTATCATACTCATTCTATAGATGAGATAACATTCAGAGTGGGACAGCTAAGTTGTGGAGTAGATAAATCTCTGGGCCTGGAGTCAGGAAGATCTGGATTCAAATCTAGCTTCAGAAACTTAATAGCTGTATGACTCATGGTAAATTACTGAATAAACCTTATAAGAAAGATTGATAAAAAAAAACTTACTGATAATAAAATAATTTTGTGACCCCCACATTCAATTATGAGACCCCCATATGGGGTTATGAACCATAGTTTAAGAAGTTGGAACCTCTATAGAGCGCCTGCCTTTCCAGATTCCTTCATGACTTAGATCATGACTACAGGAAGATTTTTGGCCTCAGTTTTCTCATCTATAAAATGAGCTGGAAAAGGAAATGACAAATCTCTCCAAATTTTGCCAGGAAAACCCCAAATGAGGACATAAAGAGTCAGACACTACTGAAATAACTGAAAAACAACAACAACAACAAAATCCATAGTAGTCCCCAGCTAATAAGCAGTATTTCTAAGCCTAAAATCCGTCAAAAATGTCTCCTGATTTCAAGTCAAGTGGTTGTCACCTCATATTTTATATTTCATCCATGTGTGATCCCTGGATCTTCTTGCTATTCACTCTATTGCTTCAGTTCTCTGACTGAACTTCATCCTTTGGACTGTACATTTTCCCAACAAGCCTCTATTCTCTGGAGGAACTTAACCCCCTCAGTCTTTGAATGCTTGCTCTAGGATTGAACTGTCTTGACTGGGGAGTAAACTTTAAAAGTATGTTACTGCCAGAAGAACCCATAAATGTTTTTGTATCCAACTCTCATTTTTTAAATTATAAACCAAAAAACCCTATCATTGTCTCTGGAAAGGACTTATCATTTGGCTGTCCAATAGAACAACTCACCATCCATGAGACTCTCCAGAAAAATGTCTCTAAATACATTGTCTCCCACTAAAGGAAAGCAAATGCCTTGATGTCAAGAACTGTCTCACTTTTGTGATTATTATCTCTATATGTTAGCACATGGTAAGTACTTCTTTTGTTTGTGTGCGTATCATTCTCTGCTAGAATGTTACCTTCTAGAGGGTTGAGCCTGGTTTTGGGGGAAGGACTGTCTGTATCCCCATCACATTGCCTGACACATAGTGGGAACCTCATATATTCTCATTCACTGATTGATTGACACACCCTTGAGGAATATAGGAAGTAGTTTCCAACTACTCCATTGTCCATCATTTTCCCCTTTATTTTCCAGATGGGTCAGCCCTAAGCAACTGAGACACTGACCTTTATTAATTCACATAATCCTGGGGGTGTAACATATACCAAAACCCATTCTTTTGAAATAGTATTATCCATATGTGTTTTTCCCATAATAACAACTCCTTAAAGCTACTTTTCTTATCGGTTATAAGATTGGATGTTTCTTCTCTCTCACACAGGAATTTATCAGGAAACCTGGCAGAATTAGCTATTAGTCAGGAATATGTTAGTAACTGCCTATTGAATGTGATCTGTAACCTCAAAGCTATCCATTAATCTCTTAAGTTTCTCTTCATTAGTTCTCTGCTACTCCTTTATTTCTTAAGTAGCATGTCCTCGTAAGAGCTGAAAGTAGATCTCTCTAGGCAGATAGGTCTAGAGCCCTTATGAAACTGACTGTAAATATAAATTGAGTCCCCTACAAATGCATTGATGTGCAGTCTGTACTGTGAAACTAGCCTTTATCACTGTTGCCACTGTGACATTGCCTTTTGAAGAGAGTGTTGACCTTGGGTCATTCACTGGCTTCTGAGAATTGGCCTCCATCCCCTCAGTAGACCTTTTATATGACTCTCAGTGGTTCTAATTTTCAGTTGTGAGAATGTTAAACTAATGTACAAGCTCCTATTCAGCAGTAGCGAATTTAGCTACCATTGTCCAAAAACCTCAATTGGCAATTTTCATTTTGGGGTTGTAGGAATGCTTCACATTTTCCAATAGCTCATGCAGTATAGTCACTTCATTGCCTTCTTTTTTCCTATATAGTTTACCTTGTTTCTTACATCTCTCCATGGAGTCTATAGCATTGTATAAAATTGTTTCAGTGTCATCATTATCTCAGTCAGTAGGTACCCACAAAACTAGCAGTCCTTAAGGAAGGCCAAATCTTGTCACTGATTGCTGGTTCCCTTAAGTGAATAGCTATGGTGCAAGTATGCAGTATACAGAGAGAGCTAAAACATTTTCAACAAAATAGAAAATGATATTTCTCGAAAATGTACTGTGAGACTTCCTCAAATAATTCAATGACACTTTTTAAAAATTCAATTTTATTTTATTTTTATTTCCAAATTACCTCCCTTCCCTACCTATTGAGATGGCAAAAAAAAACAAAAATCATTATAAATTTGTATAGTCACACAAAAAATAACTAAATTAGCAATGTCCAAATAATAATAATAATAATGAAAAATAAAATGAATTTATGCTTCATGCTATAATATCACTTTAACATAATTATATATTGATTCTTTGATTTAAGATGAGTGGATAGGGTTTGCATTGGAAGAAAAAAACAAAATTCAGTCTAGACTGGTTCTTAATATGTGGATTTATGTGTGTATGTGAGAGAGAGAGAGAGAGAGAGAGAGAGAGAGAGAGAGAGAGAGAGGAGAGATGAACCTTTGGAACTTTGATGAAAACTATGGACTTTTCAAAATAATGCTTTTTAAAAATCATAATTGAAAAAAATGCTAATTTCATATAAAAGTCCGTGAAAATAAGACATTTTTTCCCACCAAACTTTGTAGATATCCTGAAATCTGTTCACAAGCCCAGCCTAAGAAGCATTGGTCTAGATTTTGAACAAAAGAGGAAAAATACTCAAGAAATCCCTGAAAACACTAATTTAGGGAGTCTTATTGAGGCCCTAATTCTATAAATCATTTTACATTTATTTTATACATATCTTTAAATATCTTTGAAAAACTATTCACAATAAAATGGGTATTGCACACACAATCCCCCCTCCCACAGAAATAACACTATTTCTTGGATTCGAGGTGGGTGCAAATATTTGATACCCTCTTCTTGTGGATTCTCTACCAAAAGACCAGGAAGTAATTGAAAATCAAATAGAAAGTTTTAAATTTTAGACAAAATAGCAAGATAAATATCCATAAAACCTGTGATTTTTATCAAAGTGAGGAAATCCCAGTGTGGATATTCCTTCCACCAATGGAAATCATAACTTGTTCATGACTTACTATCAATGTACTAGAGAATTTCCTGTTAAACATAAAAATCAAGTGATTTGCTTGCAGTCAATGGCAAAAATTTTAAGTCAGAGGCAGGATTTGAATTGTGTCCTGATTCCAGACTCAGATTTTTATCTACTATACTCTTTTGCTTAGCAAAAAACTAGCAGTACAAAAAAAATCAAGCAATGTAGTCATTCAATATCCTGCCTCCTTCACAGATGTTTAAAACTTCTCAGAGATTTATGTACCATTGAGGAAGAACAATTTTGATTAAAATATTCCTCCTTCCTGTTTCCACATGGTTCTACTTCCCACAGATACTGGGAAAGACTAGGAGATCATACTGTTCTTCCACTATGTTTTGTATTCTCTCCTCTTGAGGCTGGGATGATTGCTGTTCATCTGCAATGGATGTTACCTGCAGAGACTCTACCACCTGTGACTTCTTTCTGCCATAGCTATCTGCTAAATCTTTATCTCAGCTTCTGATCGTCTTTCTCTTCCCTACTACTGTTCTTTAAGCTTTTTGGCTGCCATCCACTGGGGCTCAATCTTACTCTTGCTGCTTCCACTGCTGCTGCTCTGGCTTCCTGCACTTTTCACTTGGAGAAATGTCAATGATCTCTTGGTAATCTTTCAGGCCACATGCTTCAGGTTAGTTCAAAATTTTTCACTTTAAGTGTTAGTCAGGCCTATAGTCTCAACTAGTTAATCAAAAGGCAACTCAGTTTCACATTCCCTTAGTGGAAAATCCCTTAGTTTAGGAATAAGTGAATTCCATTCATGACTTCCTGCCCCCAGACATGTTCCCAAATGGGCCAAAGTTCTCACTGAGTTTTTAGATCCCTTGTAATTTTTATTTTCTGTTTCCAACTTAAGTAAAACATCTAGTACATGAGTAGTATATGTTGCCTTCAGATATCAACAAATCTCATGAAATAGCTAAAAACATGGCATGATAATGGGGCAAGGAAGGTGGGGACACAAACTGATTAGTTCTTTCATTAGCATCTCAGCAAAAAACATTTACTGGAGGAGGTGCGTTGATAAATTAGAGAACATACAGTTGTAGATACCCAGAAAGGGGATGACTTTTAGGTAATTATTCTACAAGGGAATGTAGGGAAAGAAGGAGGGAAGTTTAGGCTAAGGAAGATGAAATTTAGCAAGTTCATGTTCTCTGTCTTCAAGCATCTGTGACACTGAGCTCCTTGCTTCTCTTGAGGAAAGCAATCCGTTTCACTGATTATCCTCAATCTCTGGAATGCTCTCTCCCTCCCTACTTCCCTGGATTCCTTTAAATATCAGCTAAAATTCTATCTTCTTCAGAAAACC
This sequence comes from Sarcophilus harrisii, assembly GCF_902635505.1. Taxonomy (NCBI): domain Eukaryota; kingdom Metazoa; phylum Chordata; class Mammalia; order Dasyuromorphia; family Dasyuridae; genus Sarcophilus; species Sarcophilus harrisii. The sequence continues at coordinate 399,345,780 of NC_045429.1, read as the reverse complement.
TTTCCTATTATCTCTGTTATTTCCAATTTATTCCATATATACCTTGTTCTCCACTGTTAGATTTTGTGATCCTTGAGACCAGGGGTTGTCTTTTACCTTTCTTTGTACCCCTTAGTAGGGTAGGTAATAAATGTGCATTGGTTAACTAATTAAAATGGATATTAGTGACATTAGAGACCCTTTTATATAGTTCTATTAAAAGTTCAATATATAACACCATTACAATAAAGGGGCAGGTAAGTGGCACAGTAGATAGCGTACTAAGGTTTCATCTCCCTGAATTCAAATCTGGCCTCAGACATTTAGTAGCTCTGTGACTCTGGGTAAGTCATTTAATCATGTTTACCTCATTTTTCTTATCTGCAAAGTGATCTGGAGAAGGAAAGAGCAAACCATTCAGTATCTTTACCAAGAAAACCCAAACTGAGTTCAGAAAAAGTCAGACATGATTGAAACAACTAAACAACAACAATCACAATCACATTAAAGATAAGATTTATGAATTTTTGTATCTACTTTAAAGAATTCAAAGAACCCATGAAGACCTGGATTCTGGAATTTCAAAGAATCAGAGTTTTTGTGGTATAGAAAGGTAAGTTGTCATCTAAACATCAAAGTACCTAGTAGGTGAAGACATATGAGACTCTCTAGATAAAACCACATTTAGATGTAATTTATCTGGCAAAGAATTAAATTAGAATTAATCACTGTGCTACATATGCAGGATACAAAAGAAGAAATAGTCATGACACTTGCCCTTATTGAGCTTACTCTCTCATTTTGAAGAGATAATATGACGATATATAATGAAAGAGTAGAAATACTTGAGGTTACAAATGATTAAGGCTCTCAGTGCATCAGATATATCCATGAAGTAAAAGAGAAACTCATAGACATGAGTCCCGCAGAATGGAGAAATATGTATAGGTTATAATTTTCATCCTTTGAAGGTATTCACATTAATGAGATCATTGATCCATTGGACCATTTGAATATGGACACAGGATAATTTCCTTAAGCATAAAAACAAAAACAAAAACCAAATCTTCATAGACGATGCTATGAATAGAATGAAAATTTAAAAGGTTTTTTGGGGGGAGGGAATGTATTTATAATCAGGAAAAAAAGAGAGATAGACACCTCTGGTTTCTTCCAGAATTCTCTTAAAGTTTTTTTTTAAACAAATCTTCTTGTAACCAATATGCCAGAACATTACCTTAATAACAATTTTAGGAAATATAATATTTTGACTAAAATAAGCCATAGTGGTAGAGTTTTATTTCTTTTTCTACCTTTAAGAATACGAACCAAGCCTATGCTGAAAGAATCATAGATCACCTGTTTATCCTTCAAATGTTATCTTTTGCCTGTTATAAACTATCTTTGAGTAGGTAGTTATCTCTCTAATATTTTGTTGTTTTCTTCCCTTTACACACTCACACTCTCTCTCTCTCTTTCTCTCTCTCTCTCTTTCCCCCTCCCTCTTTCTCTTCCTTTCTCCCTCCATTCCTACCTCTCTCCTTCCCTCCCTACTTCCTTCCCTCTCTCCTTTCTTCCTTCCCTTCCTCCTCCCCCCCTTCTCCAGTCTTAATAAATGGATTTATGACTAAGTGAAATAGAAATCATATACTATTAAATGATTTGATGATACCTCAGCCAAGTGGATATATATATATATCTACTTCTGTAATTGTATGTCTATGAAAATATTCATATAAATATACATTTTCATTATGGCTACAGTATAGTGCAAAATGAAGAACTATGGGTATGAAATAAATGGATCTGGCTTTGAATTTTGCCTCTGCCTCTTACTATCTGTATAATAGGGGGTGTGACAGCCTTTCTTTCTCTCAGTTTCCTCCTCTGTAAAATGAAGAGGAATGAATTAGACAACATATAAGAATCTAACAACTCTAAAACTATAATTCTCAGTTGGTTTTTCACCCCAAAACTTGACTAATGATTTTGGGATGTATTAATGTGGTTTTATGTGAAACTAGTCATGTTAATTCTCAATCTATCTCTTTTATAAGCATAGAATTTATAAGTAGTTCTTGGTTTTATATTTGAGTTGAAAAATATATACATAGGGAGATACATATGTATCTATATCTATATATTAATTCATAGATTTAGTCTATGAACAGACACACATTTTTAGGTTCAAATAATATTATATATGTATATGCATACATATACATTATGTATTATATTTACTGTATACACATATATTTATATGCGCATAACCATAAGTATATGTATTATATGTGTACATATGCAAATATGTGTGTATTTATTCATATTCTGGTGTGTTTCAGATGGTTTTAAGCTGTATCAGCAAGTTTATTCAACTACAAAAGCTAGGCTTCTTCCTTTGAAAGAGGTTGGGATAAATGTGTCATTTATTTGGGAGTAGGAAACACATTACAATAAAGCTGAATGTTTCTGGGAGAGAGAATGTACTTAATCACATTGCTCATACTCTACCCATGTCCAGTAGGTTCCCACTCCCCTAGGCATGAGACCAATCATTTCATGAAGGTCACAGACAAGGGTACAGATTAGCAAAGAGAGTGAAAAAACAAGCAGGTTTTTTTTTAACATCACACTTAAGTCTTTCATCATTAAGTATTAGTTCAGCCTTAAAATCAGATTCTCTACTTGTAATTACATTGATGGGTACCAATGTCTGGTTAACAATAGAATCTTTTCTCGGCTAACTGCTTTTCTCCTTCTCCCTACCACCCCCTTTTTTTGCTTGAGTGTGGGTGGCTGCTATGGCAACTCTGAATTTAACTCCTGCTGCAAACGTATGCTTTGCAGATGATTCTTGCTTTTATATTTGAGCCTGTATACAAATATATCTCTTCACAGTTTCATTAAAGATACCTAGAAAAAAATGCCTTATAACAGAAGTGTTGGGATGTTTCAGAATGATTCAGTCTCATGGAATCCTTGTTGGCACTTTGACATGTAAATAGAAAGAAACAACCATATTCTGCATACTCTGATAAATAGGTTTATAACTTTATTTAGTTGGAGTTATATTTTAAAAGGTATAAGAATTATAAAAAAATATATAAATACCTAAGCAAAAGTAAGACAACCATTGTGAAGGAATACATATTGTTAAATTTACTCCTCAAATTATTTTGAACAACTGAATGTAAAAGGACTTATTAAATACATTTTGAATGCCAACCACTGTACTAAGCATGAGGAATGCAAATGGAAGCACATAAAATATTCCTTGCCTTCAATATGCTTATATTTATAATAATGGAATAGATGATATTGAGGGTAGTTACAAAGGGAAAATGTAATCTGGAAGTAATCATGAAATGATTTAGAAGCTTGGATTTGGGCAAGACAAACTCATTTCTCAGAGTCCAAGGACCTAAAGAATAAAGTCCAGATGGTTCCAGTGGGAGGTGATTGAGGAGGATGGTCCAAACTGGAAGTAGCATTATAATTGCTTTTATATCAATATGTTGAATATAATGATTGAATATAAACTCGAGGACAAAGATAGTTTTGGTTTTCCCTTTGTGTCCCCAATCATTCACCTGATATCATTAAGGATATTATAGTTGTTTGATACATACTATTGATTAAATGACTATATAGACAATAAGTATTCTCATTTTTATTATTTATAGAGAGGTAAATTGAATACTGACCACTTTGGTGATTATGGATTTCATTTAAAAGGCTCTACAATGTTCTGGGCCTGGAAACAATCAATACCATGTTATATGCCACAGATTACTTAAAATGGAAATAATCGTTTAAAAAGCATTATCCCTTTCCCAGAAGCACAATAGCTGTAACATTTTTTTCACTTTCTTTATCTCTTTCACTTTTCTCAACTTTTTTTTCTCTCTCAGTATTAGAATCTTTCATATTTAGGTTTGCATTTTCTCCATCAACTTTCTCTTAAAATAGCTCCCAGCCTCTCAGGCCTTTACTTATTAATGTATCTCTCCTGAAAATTGGGTAAAATAAATCAGATCTATTGGTGTCCCTTTTAAAATTCCCTTTTCTATCCCTTGGCCTGCTTTCATATGGGGAAAATATTATTTAAAATATTCATTTTTGGATCTTAGAAATGAGAAAAGGAATGGGTGGGAGATGCTCCTAAAGGGTCAGCATATATCTCAACTATGCTGGAAATCATGTGGCAGAAATTTCTGGGTTTGGAGGGTAGAGAAGAAAATTTAATTTTCATCATGTCACTGGAAAACAGCCATTTTTGATATCTAGGTATCCAATTCATAATCAGGAGGTTGCTTTTCAAAGCCATTCTTGTTTTACTTTAAATTGACATGTCAGTTTGAAGTACTCTTAAAATTCAATTCTGCAGTGGAAAAATTATAGACTAAAGAGTCAGAGAAGATAGGTTCATATTTTATTTTTGTACTCACTTTGGATGAATTGCTTAAGATCTTCTCATCTATCAAAGGAGAAGATAGTACTATCATTTAAAGTCTATTATGGTTCTAAATCTATGATCCTAGGTCAATAAAAGGTAAATATGATCCTAAGAATTTATTGTTAGTAAGTAAACTTAAGTTTTTACTATGTTTCTTTGTACTTAGTAGTATTACATATTTTGTGGTATGGAAGATGACCAAAATTATATAGGATCACAATTCAAATTCATAGATTTAAACATCCTCTTTCACCTTCTGCAAAGTGGAAGAAGCATTATCTAAACAGAAGATCTTGATTTAGAGGTAGAAAAGACTTTGGAAATTATTTTAATGAAATTCTGGACATAGTAAGTACAAAATGTCAAACACAGTTTATGTTATGAGGAATAAATAAACCTCAAATTCTGTTCTTTTGTAGTATGGCAATAAACTGGCCCCATCACTCCTTATTTAGCTGGGAATCCAGATCCTAAACCTTCAATAAAAATCATTGCCTGTCCATGATTTGGTAGATGAGTATTAAAGAATTGCTTCAGTTAAAGTTATTTGTCCAGGATCTCATAGCTTGTAGTTGACAGAAAAGAGCTTTGAATACTTTTTTTTCCTTATTCCAAATCCAGCACTCTGTTTTCTATACAAGACTAGTTTTAAAGATGGCTCAGAAATCCAAGACCCAAAGATGAGCTTATCTTGATTTGAAGAATTTTTAGATAATCCTATATCCAAAGTATGAGCATTAAAGACTAGGATGAGGAGCTTAGTGATATCATGTGATAATAGCAGAAAAACCCTTCAAACATATAGCTATGATTTAAGTAACATCCCTTATGAATATGGATTGGAAGTTTTATATATAAAAACACCCTATCATATCTTATCACATGCCAGGCACAACCACTAGGACCCTTAGCTCAACACCAAATAAGTTGCCAAATCCCTACACTCTCCAGGAGCACCAGACACTTCCTACCCCACCCCGCTCAGCCTAGTACCAGACATGATCAAACTCTATAGTCTTTAGAACAACATCAGTACAATATCAAGTAAACAGCCAAGGCCAACAATCACTGGCACAAGAACCCTGAAATCATACTCCTTCCACCCTGTGAATAAAGTTCAAATTTAAAAGAAAGTAAATATCTCCAAAAAAGATGAGCAAAAAACATATAATTTGACTATTAAAAGTTAATATAGTGGCAAGGAAGACCAAGACACAAACAACAATAGCAAACATTTATGAGCAAAACCCTAAAGATAAATAGGAAGTAGTCTCAAATCCAGAAAGAACTCATGGAGGAGCTCAAAAATGAGCTTTAAAATCATATAAGAGAGGTAGATGAAAAAGTGAGAAAAGAAGTGAGAATGATGCAAGAGAAAAATGAAAAAAGAGTCAAAAGCTTGGTAAACTTTTTAAAAAATAGAATTGATGAAATGGAAAAGGAAATTTAAAAGTCAACTGAAGAAAACAACTCCATAAAGAATAAAATTGGCCAAAAGGACAAGGTAATGAAAAGCTAACTGAGGAAAACAACATGTTAAAAGTTAGAATTGGATAAGTAAAGCTAATGACTCTATGAAATATCAAAAATCAATTAGCCAAATCTAAGACAATGAAAAAATGGAAGAAAATATAAAATATCTCACGAGAAAATCAACTGACGTCAAAGACAGATCTAGGAGAGACAATATCAGAATCATTGCACTACCAGAAAGCCATAACCAAAAGGGAGACCTAAACAGAATTTTTCAAGAGATTATCAAGGAAAACTGTCCTAATGCCCTGGAACCAGAGGGCAAAAGAGGATTTGAAAGAATATGCCCAAAACCTCAAAAAAGAGATCCCAAATTTAAAACTCCAAGGAACATTATAGCCAAATTTCATAACTACAAGGTCAAGGAAAATAATCCTGCAACTGGCCAGAAAGAAACAATTCAAATATCAAGAATCACAATAGGAATACACAGCTCTTGGCAGGGGCAACATTAAACAAATGGAGTCATTGAACATGATATTCCAAAAGGCAAACGAGCTAGGACTACACCCAAGAGTCATTTATCAGGCAAAAGTAAACATTACACATCAAGGATAAAAAAGTTATTCATGGGGGCAGCTAGTTGGTGCAGTGGATAGAGCACAGCCCTGAAGTCAGGAGTTCCTGAGTTCAATTCTGGTCTTAGACACTTAACACATCCTAGCTGTGTGACCCTGGGTAAGTTACTTAATTCCAATTGCTTCAGCAAAAAAAAAAAAAGTAAAAAATAAAAGGATTAAGCTTTCCTAAGTAGAAGCAAGAATTAAATAAAACATTTGACCTCCAATATCAAGACCCAAGAGAAGCATAAACAGGTAAAAAGGAAAAAGAAAACATAAGGGATTTAATTAAACTAAACTGTTTACATCTATATATGGAAAGATAATACTTGTAATCTTTAAAACTATATCACTAAGAGTGCAGTTAAAATACATAGACAATGGTAGGTATATAAAATGAATTTGAGAGCATAATGTAAAAAAAATTCCTTGTACCCTGCCCTCAGTGCAGAAGGAATGAAGAAAAAGAATGGTGTAAATTATTTCACATGAAGAGGTACAAAAGATCTATTACAGTGTAGAGAAAGATGGGAGAGTAGGCAATGAGCATAATTTGAACCTCACTCTTATCAGCATTGGCTCAAAGAAGAAATAATGCATACAATCATTTGAATATAGAATCTATCATCTTATCCAACGGAGAAGTGAGAAGGGAAGAAATTAAGTAAAGGGAGTTGACAGAAGGGAGGGAAGATCATAGAATATGACTGAAGGAAAATACTGGTGGAGGAGAAAAAGGATAAAAGGAAAAAGAGAGGGCAAATAGGAAGAAGAATAAGATGGAGGGAAATAACATAGATATCTGTGAATGTCAACCAGATGAATTCTCCCATAAAATGGAAGTGGGTAGCTTGGTGGATCAAAAACAAAAATCTTAACATGTTGTTTACAAGAAACACATTTGAAGCAGTGAAATAGAGTAAATGTAAAGAGCTGGAACAGAATCTATTATGCTTAAGCTGATAAAAAAAAAAAAAAAACCCAGGGATAGCAGTCCTCATCTCAGACAAAGTAAAAGCAAAATATACCTAATTAAAAGATACAAGGAAGAAAACTGTGTTGCTAAAAAGTTCCACAGAGAATGAAGCAATATCAAAACTAAACATATATATGCATGAAGTGGTATAGCTTCCAAATTCTCAAAGGAGAAGTTAAGTTACAGGAAGAAATAGACAACAAAACTATACTAGTGAGGGACCTCAACTATTCCCTTTCAAAAAATCCAGCAACAAAAATAAACAAGAACAACAACAACAACAACAAAAACTAAAGAGGTAATTAGAATATTCGCTATCATAAGAAAATTAGAAAAGCAAGGAATAGTTTACCTGTCAGATCTATGTAAAGGGGAAAAATTTTTTACCGAGCATTTACAAAATGCAAAATAGATCACTTTGATGACATTAAATTAAAAACTTTTGAACAAATGAAACCAATGCAATTAAGATTAGAAGGAAAGCAAAAACTCTGGGAAAGAGTTTTTATAACAAGTGTGTCTAATAAAAACCTCATTTCTCAAATTTATAGAGAAATGACTTAAATTTATAAGAATATAAGCCATTCCCAATAAAAAAAAACAATCAAAGAATATAAACATGCAGTTTCTAGATGAAAAAAATTAAAGCAATCTATAGGCATATAAAGAACTGTTCTAAAATCACTTTTGATTTAGAAAAATGCAAATTAAAACAATTCTGAGATACTACCTTACATCTATCAGATTGGCCAATGTGACAAAAAAAAAAAAAAGGAAAGTGACAATTTGGGCAGGATGTAGGGGAAATGGAACATTAATACACTGTTGATGGAGTTGTGAACTGATCCATCCATTCTGGAGAGCAATTTGGAATTATGCCAAAAGGGTAACCAAACTGTACATATCCTTTGTCCCAGCAATACTACTACTAGGGCTTTATTCCAGAGAGAACATAAAAAAGGAAAAAAGTATCTACATGTGCAAAAATATTTATAGCAGCTCTTTTGTTGTGGAAAAATATTGAAAATTGAGGGAGTGTCAATCAATTGGAGAATGAATGAACAAGTTGTGGTATCTGAATGTAATGTAATACTATTGTTCAATAATCAATAAATGAACAGGCAGATCTCAGAAAAAACTGAAAGAACTTGTATGAACTGATGCAAAATGAAATGACCAGAACGAGGAAAACATTGTATACAGTGTCAGCAATATTATGTGATGAATCAATGATTCAAGACAAGTATAAAAGACAATGTAAGAAAATGGAATCATAACTAGATTTAAAGAACATATGGGTTCTGGATTAAGATCAAAATACTTTTTCATTTCATTTTATTCTTGTTTTTTTTTAAATTTTTCATCTATTTCTCCTTTCACAACTGTGATTAAAATTATTCTATATGATAACACATGTATAAATTATATCAAATTGTGAACCATCTTCAGAAGAAAGAAGGGGAGCCAAGGAGGGAGAAATTCAGAACTCAAAATCTTACAGAATTGAATCTTAAATATTTTCTGGATATGTAACTGGGGAAAAGAATGAAATACTATTAAAAATAAGATAAAATGAGTAAAACAAGGCTGCATATTGTCATTTTATTTATTTAATTTCTATACTGAGTACATATGTAAAATGCCAGGCTGGATGACTCAAAAGCCGGTATTGAGGTTGCCAAGAGAAATATCAACAATCTCAGATAACACTCAGAAAGTGATGAAGCTGAAAGAAGAAAGTGTAAAAGCTAGCTGGGAAACATTAAAAAAAAGAAGATCATGGCAATTGGTCCTACCACTTCCTGGCAAATAGAGGGAGAGAAAATGGAAGTAGTTTCAATTTTTATAGTCTTGGACTTAAAGATCACTGCAGACAGCAATCATAGCCCTGAAATTTAAAGATGGAAGGAAAGCTATGGCAAATCTGGACAGCATACAGAAAAGCAGGACATCACCTTGCCAACAAAAGCTGAAGACTTGCTGAATCAACACTAGAATTGTGGTGATGAAAAAGACTTTTGAATATCCCTCAGATAACAAATGGATGAAAATAATCAATACTTCTTGAAAATAACTCAGATTCTTTACTAGAAAGCCAAATATGGAGCTGAAGCCCAAATACTTTGGCCACATGGTGAAAATGCAAGATTCATTGCAAATGGCCCAGATATTGGGAAACATTGTAAACAAAAGGAAAAAGGGACAACTGAGGATGAGATGGATAGATGATATCATGGAATCAATGAACATAGATTTTGAGACATAGTGAAGGATAAGAGGGCCTGAGATCATTAAAAGTCAAACGACTGAATAATTGAACAACAATTGAATATCAACATGGTATAAATTTTGAACATAAAAATGTCATGGTGGGAATTATGTTTTAGCATAATCCAGCAAATATTGAGAGGGCAGAACCAGAAACATTGGGGAGCAGTTCCCAAAAAAAAAACTTATTTCAAGCTTGATGAGACAAAGAAACCTCCCCCCAAAACTTTCTAATCTATAGAGTTATCCTAAAGTTGAATGGATTTCCTTGAGATGTGGTAATTTTCCTTTATCATAAATCTTTAGGAAATGGTTGGAAAACCTCTTAAATAAGAGAGAGGAAATCATTTTTTCAAGTGTAGATCTAACTAAAGGAAATACCTTCCACTTTTAAAAATTCTTTTATTTTGTTTGTGTTGCCTCCTAGTTTGCTGAAGCAAATTACAACCTATTGTTTGATTTTAATTACATTAAAGATTAGTCTAATATTTTGCAGGATCAATTGAAAATGGGAGATAACTATTGAAGCATAGCTCATGTATGAGATAACTACAACAGTCCATACTTGAAGCAATGAGGGTTGAGAATAGGGTTACTTGACCTGAGCAATTAAAAGTAGTATGCATAATATTCTTATGTGACTCTGCTTTCTGATGGATTAAAGTCTTTACTTCTTATAGACTTGGAAGAGCATGAACATCATGAATTGCCAGGAGAAAACAATACATGGTATATAGGAAGTGTTAATAGTGAAAATTGTAAAGCTTGCTCTATGACTCTTCTTTCTAGACATTTTCTATCTGAGCAAAAGGAGATGGGCTAAGTTGGACCCACAGGTAAAGCTTTTGTATTTGCCTGAGGTTTTAAATGGCATCAGTAGTTCACCAAATATCTATGATTAAATAGCCTAAGCTATCAGCCAGACTCAAATTAGCATTGATGGTTTGAAGAATCACCACTTTGTGGCTTTCCATTCTAGGACAGAAGTTGAGACAATATAAGCTAATTTAAGAAGGTAGTGCCCAGCTTGGGAAATAAAAGGGACAAGCATTTATTAAATACTGATTGTGCAGATATTGTACTAGGCACTTTACAAATATTATCTTATTTGATTCTCAAAATACCCTTGGGAGGTAGGTTCTTATACCACATTCATTTTACAATTCAGGAAACTGATTCAAGCAGATAGTGTCTAAGTCACAGTGTGAATGAAGGTCTTCTTGACTCTAGATTTGTCCACCATGCCACTTTGCTTGGAAAATACTGCATTGATATTCCCTCAAAGAAAAAGAAACCATATTATATTATCTTGTTTTTCAGTCGGAAGAGCTAATTCCAACCCCCAAAGTAGTATGAATAATCTTAGCTAATCAGGAACACAATGTACTTTGATTTAAAATTGATTCATTTTTAATTCTTCTGCCATCTAGTGTTCTATAGCTCATTTGGGGTGTTCAGGAAATCTAATTGCTTTTTAAATAACACCTTTGAAGTCACCTTTAGTTTCCTTATCCAGTACAATAACAGGCTGCATAATAACCTAATAAGTATTTGTGGCACACATCCTTGATTAAAACACTTCATGTTAGTTAAGAGAAAATTGGTCCATGGCATGAAATGAGAACTAGAGCTTAAGGAAATGGTATCTTCTGTAACTGTGCTGATTTACTTTTTTTTTCCTGGCCTGGCCTTTTTCAAAACCTCTTGCAGCAACTTGAATCAGGAGCTTAAGTGGCCGGTGCTTAAGCAACTTCTTTTGCCTCTGAGGCAACCTGTCAAAGTGAAAAAGATGGTAGATTTGGAATCAGGAACAGCCTTGGTTTGAATCTCATTTTGAAACTTCCCTGCTATGTGATTGTGGGCAAGTCACTGTATCTCTAAGCCTCAGTTTCCATATCTATAAAATATATGATGATAATGTTGATGATGATTATGATAATGCAGAGTAATAAAGGCTGGTGGGAAACATGAGTTAGATAAAGGATTTATATATATATATATATATATATATATATATGTATATATAATGTGCTTAGGTAAGTTTAAATTAACATCAATTTCAGAAATTATTGTAATTATAAAAATTATGCTTGGAGTAAAAAGAGAAGAATCAGAAAAAGCACAAAATCTCAGAATAGGAAAGGATTGGAACTCTCACCTAATCCAACCCATTATTGAAAAAAACAATCCACTAAAACATATTTGAAAAGTAATCATCCAGAATTACTGTATATCTTCAAAGAGATGAATCAGTTGTCTTTTGAGGCAGCCCACTCCACTACTGAATATCTCTAATTATTAGGAAATGTACTTTGTTGTTTTCATTGTTGTTCCTGACTCCAACCCTAAATTTGTCCCTTTGTAACTTTTGTACATAACTCCTCATTTTGCCTTCGGAGTTCTAAATAAATAAATAAAATCTAGTCTCTTCTCGATAAGATAATTCTTCTGATACTTGAAAAAAGTAATCACATGCCCTCTGAGTTTTTTCTTCTCTGAGCTTATCATCGTCATTTGTCATGGATTTGAAGTCCTTCACTATTCTATTCATCAATCTTTTGTCATATCTTGTTTATGCTAAACTGTGGCACTCAGAAGTAAGCAAAAATATTTCAAAACACTTCTGATCAAGTCAAAGTACATAGAAATATTATTGCCTTATTTATGGAAGTTATTCCTCTTAATGAAACATAAGACCATATTAGTTTTTTTTAAAAAACTGCCAATTTTAAACTCCCCTTTCTTCCTCCTAATATTGTTAAGATAAACTGTTTCATTGGCCTTAGAGCCAGAAGATCTAGGTAACTGTCTTGGAGATTTCATATTACATTCAGCAAATTTTTTTAAAAAAATTCAACAAATATTTCTTGCATGCTTACCATGTAAAGACCTTGGGATTGTCTTCCTATATTTATTTTACTAAAACAAATAAACGAAACCCAATATTTTCCAAGGCAAAATTTTTCTCTTACATGTTCTTCCTTTTCAGCCTCTCTTCTATCTCAATTCGTCATTCCATACTGAGGCTCCATCCTTATGCTGATCTCTTTTTCAGCCTGTTTTCTCAACTATAGAATGGGAAAAGGATACAAAGTTTTCTTCTAAAGCAAAATCTGTGATTCTATGATTCCATTGATCTTGAATGCTCTTCTTTGATAAGAGGCAAATACCTACCTTTCCAGCTGCATATCTTCACATTTGATTTTCTTACACACAGTAGTTACTACTTGACCTTGACAGAAACCAAAAAGATGCAGTGCAAACCTTGAAATTTCAATTGTTATTTACAGGAGAAAGGATGGAGTAGGTCTTGGCAAAACATTTCTAATACTTTAAGTGCACTTTTTCTTATAACATTCAGGTTCATAGAATTTGAAGATCTTAGAGCTGGAAGGGACCTTAGAATCTTTCCTGTGTACAAACCTCACCTCGAACTGGTTTATTTATTTTTTACACAGAAGCATTCTCTGAAGTGAGACATTTTCCTTATAAATGATTTCAAGTATTGAGTGATAAATTTAGTTAAGTTGTTAAGAGGATAGTTGGAACACATTCTTTTTAGACAACGTGTAAATGGGTCGAGATGTATCTTCTTTCTTTGCTCAAAGAATAACACAATTTGGTTGTATTTATGAAGGATAAGTATCTGTAGAGTTTGGGACAAGGTCATGGAATAGTCATTCCAAGCACCGAGATCCTCCTGGTCAGAAGACTCTTCTGTTGTGAGACATGATTAAGCAAACACAATGATTAAGGCATTTCATGACAGAACTCCTTGGGGTTTATTGACTATCGCTTGTTCATTATGTTGAGATCATTTTGAACTTCCATTCCAGTTCTTCCAGTTCTGGAAAATTGGAACAGTAGTGAATGAAAGATTAATAGAGGAAATGGGAAAATATCTGTCTGTCTTCTCTTCAGTTTATCAATCTCTAAAATGTGGGAGTTGTACTTAGCCAAAGTTCTCTCCAATTTGAAAATGTTGCCATTCTAAACAGATTTTTTTTCCTCAGAAAAATGTCATCCTCCTCACAGACACAAAAAATCACTAAGTGCCTGTTAAACAGTCAAATTAAGCATTTGACTTGGTATTACACAAAGCTATAGAGACACAATTCCCTTGGACCTTATATAGAAGTTTTAATTTGATGCAAACTGCACCAATGAAGGAAGAATACATTCAAACATTGAGGTTGGAACCATATAAGGCTATCAGAGTGACTTGTTTGATGTAGTGTTATGTTCGGTTCTTTAAATAATTAATGTTACTGTTTCCTATGAAGATTTTATTAGAGATGTAGGGGAGTAGGGAGATTTGGAAAACTTTTGTTGCATAGTCTGTTTTAGTGATGCTTCTTTGCATAACTAATATTAGCCTTGTGTGAGACAGGGGCTAGATTCCCCCTCCCTTCCCAAAATTGACCAATCAGAGACATCTTCATTGGATAGTGTCTGTTTTCTATGGGTCATGTCACTTTCTTTAATTTCACTAACTTCATGTGACTTCCTTCATCCCAGGGTTCAAGGCCTGATCTCCTGGCTCTGGAAATAGGGATCATGTGGCTTAAGCCTAGTCTCAGACTTCGAAAACTTCCTCCAATCAATCCCATTCAGCCTGAAACTTTGTATTCCCCCAAGACAGATACAGATTATGCTGAATTAGATCTATATACCTCCCGGAAAGTAGAAATATTGTTATACACATGCAATAATCATTCCCTTCTTTCCCCTTAGTTCACCTAATGGACAGGACTGATGGTCCTAATTGATGAAGATAATGGCAAAGACTGTGTCTCCAAGCAGAAGTGTGACAATCCAACTTTCATATAAACTGTATCTACCACAGCCATTCCCTGAAAGTCATTAGTCTTTTGTGGCAAGCTCTAGGAATCTGATACCTTCTTCTTTATATACCTTAAAAACCCTTCCAATTAGTGAAAATTGATGTTTACTCAATGTGAAACTCTCCAAATTCTGTCCCAGGTTCCATGCAATCTGTGGGTCCGTATCCACTGAAGGACAATGAAAAACAGAAGTGATGGATTCATTTTTACCAAGAGGAAGAATTTTTTTTTAGAATGAGCAGCATAGTAAGCAAAGAGACATGAAAATACCCTTTCCCACACAGACATGGTATACAGTCACAGATTAACTCACAGACATTGGGAAAGGGATAACACAGGAGAAACATATATTCAAGATATGCATATGGGGAGCAAATGCATCCAGAGAACATGTATAGGAAATACCACACATCAATGAATTAATGAATGAAAGAATCAATCAGTGAAAAAAGCACTCATTAAATGCTGGTGTTATTTCCACTAATATGATCATATCAGTTCCTAATATTGCACAATATAATGCCAAGGATTTTAGTGGTAAGACTTCTTTTCTGGACTTCAGTAGTTTTTATTGTAATTAACCCCACAGAAGCAATAAGCAGGTCACATCTCCACAAATATTGCTTCCTATGATAATTATTGTGGGTGTTGGGCTGGAAGAAGAATTGGAGGTGTTACCACCTGGGACACACACGGGAAGAATATATACACAAAGATAGTAGTCACCAGTAAACACAGACATCCAGTGCTATGATGATGCTATTTTTTGTGATGTCAATATAATGTTTTCTGGTGGATGATAGATTATCTTTGTTGGAAACTTCCCTAGTCTTCACCTAGTTGCATGCTGCTGATATCTGCTGAGTTTCAGCTCCTTCATGTTATTTGTTGTTTTCTTTACCCACCTCTGAAGAGTGCAATGATTAGGTAGCCTCTTTTTGACAAGTTCAGATTAAAACATCAATAGCCCATAACTGAAGCTATAAATTATACCATTCCAAGTTCACTGTTTCCTTTTTTGACTCCTTTTTTTTTTCATTTACCCCTAGTCATATCTCTCCAAATTAAGGTTAAAAATTCCCGAGATTAACTGATTTACCCCAGGTTTAAACTGGAAATAAATAGAACAGGAAAGAAGGAGGGAATTCCTGGTTATAATTATAAATATATTTTCTTTATTTTGTTGTTGATAGTGGTACAATGCTTACAGACACAGTCATTCAATTTATTTGCAATAGGACACACTAATTTGATTGACCTTTTTGAACATAGAAGCATGGGAACTTTGAACTATGTAATTGATTTTTCTTCTGTGGTATCATGGTGGTAGATGTTGAATAAACAATGAGTATACTTAAATCAGGGTACCTTACATTAATTCAACATAGAAAAAGTGAACAGACGTATGTGATATTCTTTTTTTTTTTTTTTTTTTTTTTTTTGCTGAGGCAGTTGGGGATTAAGTGACTTGCCCAGGGTCATCCAGCTAGGAAGTATTAAATGTCTGAGACCATATTTGAACTCAGGTCCTCCTGACTTCAGGGCTGGTGTTCTATCCACTACACCAACTAGCTGCCCCCAATATGTGGTATTCTTTTTTGGAAGCTAAAACCTTAATACATTAATTTTTCACATTTGAGGGTTTATATTTCACAGTCATCAATTGATTTTGTTCATGCAGTCTTCCTATTTGAGGAAGAACATTGCCAAATCAGATTACATCCAGAGGAGGTAACCGCTCACCTTGAGTGAAGAAACTCACAATTAATTTAGGTTTAATGACAATTTCATCTTTCAGAAAATGGAGAAAGAAACCTGCTGTTCTACACTTGACTCATCAATAGGAAGCAATGATTTGCTTAAGTAGGAAATAATGGGAAGACTGGGGGGAAAGTAGCTATTTACTTTAGAAAAAGGAAAAAAGACAGAAAACAAGTATGTGTTCAGAATAGGTAGGTTTCCCGTGCTTAAAATTCTATGGAGTATATGAGACCAGACAGGTTGGAAAACTCTTAAGAAGAAAATAAATTCTATCAAAACAAGAACTCCAATGAGATAGAATGAGGCAATCTACCTAAAGAGACAAATTTAGATGAAAAAGAATTCAATTTATAATTTAAAAAGACACATATAGTACCTGGAAGTAAGGATAGGAAATGTAGAATAATAATAATTATCACATAATGGCAGTTTAAATTTTATAATGTGATACATCTCTGTGTATATTAATATATATAATGAGAATATTATTTGTATATATGTGTGTAGATGTATAAATGTCTATACACATATTCATGTTTAGATGTATACGTGTATATACATATGTAAGTATGTTTGTGTCTGTGGTGGCTGAGAAGAGAGGTACAAAATTCTGAGTCATGGGCAGATTTTATCTCATTATAGAATCATTTGATTCAGTAGAATATCTTAAAGTACCTTAAAGATCATCTGCTAATAAAATATCTTCCATGTATACATCAAACTTATTTTAAATTCCTTGAAAGATGTAACAGAAATAATCTTTGGCCCTCTGATCAGTAATACCAGGTGAGGTATAAGGCAAACACCAAGCTGTTTGCTGAAGATGTTCACCACAGTCACAAAATCCATATTGAAGAGGGATGCCCAACAGGCAGTGAAATCCTGCAGATACTACATTTTTGTAGGCAGCATAGGTTGTTAGTTGTATCAAACCCGAGAATTTCATAGAACCTTTTAAATGAGATGCATAACCACTCAAAAAAATTTGTCCTAACTTTCCATAGAGGAAAAAAGAAAATAAGTTGTGAATATCTTCTATCCAGATTATAGAATGTTGTTAGACAACCTTAAAGGTTCATCCATCAGGGTGTGTGTGTGTGTGTGTGTGTGTGTGTGTGTGTGTTGGATATAGATGGCAAATGGATAATGAGTTGGTCTCAGAATTAAACAAGAAGAGAAGAATGGGATAGATTCCCTTTGGAGTATTGTAAAGGTTCTTTAATGACCTCAAGTTTCTTTCAAAAGTGAAGGCTTGTCTTTAAAAAAAATACCCAATATTGTATATATATATATCCAAAAAAGTATAAAATTAATAACACTTAGGGACAATGGAGAGGCAAAAGGCTGGTAAGGATCCCCTGTAGTAAACTTTGGTGAGAACATAGACAAGAGCTCAACAGGAAGCCTTGTGAATTATCTTTTTGAAGGACATTTCCACATTAGTGAGATTGCAAATTACTTGAGTATTGGAAAACAAGAAAGAACAATCTAAGAAGTGTAAAATGCAATTATTTCACAGAATAGTCAGCTGCATATCACTTAGGGGACTAAGCAGAGGAGGTAAAGAGGAGAGGATCAAGTAGAAACCAGATAGCCATTGATAGACTCATCCTACAAAGCACTTTTCCATTGAAAGGAAGGTTGGATTGGATACTCTTCTATCTATCTTCCAAACTAGTAGTAATAATTATTGCAATTTAAATTTCTAAAAATTTTTCTAACAGTTATCCTGTTAGATAATATCTTGATCAAACAAATGTTGAATTCAGAGATAATACTAAAAATAGCAGAGATAATTACCTTATATAATGTTTAACAATTTGCTAAATTCTATACATGTTTGTGATCTCATTTTGTCCTCATAACAACCCTGACAGGCAGGTATTATTAATATACCTATTTTATAAATAGGAAAACTGAGGTCTTCCTATTACAGATTACAAATATTACAGATTAAAAAATTTGACAAGGGTAATAAAGATATATTTGAGGTAAGATTTAAACTTGGTCTTCATGCTCAACTTACTAAGCCCTAACTGACTTGTCCTTAATTATGAACAAGTAAACATAAGAGGTCAAATGTGGTTTTTTTTTTTTTACCATGCTACCTATGGCAATGTGTAGAGCAGGAGTTTTAATGAGGAGGCATAGTTTTCTCAATCTGCCCCTGTTTTATAGGGTACAATGAAATGATCTATGGGGTTCTTTTGGACCCTATGATTTTTTTTGTTTCCTTACACTTTTATATAAATTAGTAATTATCTAAGAAAGCATTATTAATAATTTTTTCTTTCATAGATTCCTTCATCACTATGGTAAAGCCTATGTAACCCTTCTCAGAGTGATGGTTTAAATGAGTAAAATAAAATACATAGAATTGCCAATGAAACCAAAGATAGTGAAAAAGGTTATTTCATTTCTTATGATATTGTTTGATGCTGATCATGTCAAATATCTTCCATATCTCTTCTTGAAAACAAATATTTATATTACAGAGAGATAACATCTGATGATGAAATGTACCTCCTTACCCTTAGCAGAAAGACAAAGCACAAGGGCGTCTTGTTGCATACATTGACAGATGTAGTCACTGTACTGAAAGATCTTATTTACCATTTTTCTTTGGTACATTGCAGATTTCAATTCTCAAAAGTTGGGGAAATATCTAGAAATGACATATAAAAATCAAAAGACCGCCATTAGTCTGTCATTTCTTACTGCCAAACCATATTATCTAACACTATTTTCTATTCTCTACTATGCCCATCTCTGTGCTAAAGTTATGTCAATTTAGTTTCCATGATCTTTATAGAATTATCTGCCTGTTCACCTTCTAGAGTAGACTTGTTATTTCTTACTGCCAAACCATATTATCTAACACTATTTTCAATTTTCTCCTGTGCCCAATTCTCTGTTAAAGTTATGTTGACTTAGTTTCAATGATCTTTAAAGA
Source organism: Sarcophilus harrisii (assembly GCF_902635505.1). Classification (NCBI taxonomy): domain Eukaryota; kingdom Metazoa; phylum Chordata; class Mammalia; order Dasyuromorphia; family Dasyuridae; genus Sarcophilus; species Sarcophilus harrisii. The sequence continues at coordinate 399,326,450 of NC_045429.1, read as the reverse complement.
ATTATCTGTCTATTCACATTCTGAAGCAGACTTGAGAGATAAACTATTTGTCTTCCTGGTCAGCATTTTGCTTATGCTTAACAGGACCAATGCCAAGTGAGATGACCAAATGTCCCATGCAATAGTACTTCTTATTGTCCTTGGGTACCAGGTTCATACCTTAACTGTTCTCTTTTTTGTTTGTTTTGCTATGGAAAACTTGCAAATCAGTTTTCCTTTTAGATGCAACCTTTTGTGTCTTCCAGTTTCATTTATATTGAGAATGTCAAATTCATTGATCTAGAACCATAAATGACCTTAGACATCATTGAGTCAAGCCCATTCCTTTTCCAGAGAGCCAGAAGTTAATTGATTCTGAATACATGGCACCAGTATGTTGGTCACTGAATATATTGGTCATTGAATAAGGATCACAAATTTGGAATGTTTTTGAACAGGCAGTTCAAAAACAGTGTGATTCTTAGTGCCCTCTGCTCCTTTTCACATTATTGATTGCTATTGTCACTTCAGAAGCTGTGAAAAGAAAGGCCAGATATGAAGTCAATAAGTCTTGAGTCCAAAACCTTCCTTAGAAATTTACAGATTATTTTTACAGATAAATAGAAATTTGCAAGCAGGAGCAGCTAGGTGGTGCAGTGGATAGAGCACCAGTCCTGACGTCAGGAGGATCTGATTTCAAATGTAGCCTCAGACACTTAACACTTCCTAGCTATGTGACCCTGGGTAAGTCACTTAACCCCAATTGCCTCAGCAAAAAAAAAAGAAAGAAAGAAAGAAAGAAAAAAGGAGAAAAAAGAAATGTATAAGCTATATGAATTGGGATAAATCAGTTAATCTGCCTACCTCAGTTTCCTCATCTGTAAAATGGGGATAATAATACTTACGTAGGGGCATTTGGGTGCCCAGTGCTTAGAACACTGAGCCTGAATTCAGTAAGACCCAAGTTCAAATCTGAGTAAGTTCTCAGATCCTTACTACTTACTAGCTATGTGACCTCAAGGAAATCACTTAAACTGCCTCAGTTTTCTCAACTGTAAAATGGGAATAATATCAGTTTCAACCTTGCAGGGTTTTTGTGAGAATCAAATAAAATAATTTTCAAAAAGCTCTTAGTATAGTGCTTGATACATAGTTTTTAATAAATGCTTCTTATTTTCCCTTTCCCCTTTCTCTACTTCCTAGAGTTGTGAAAATAAATGGTGTAGTGTTTGTAAAGTACTTTGCAAGTCTTAAAGCACTATATAAATGTTATCTATTATTATTAGAATGGATCCATGTAGGACTAACGGTTATTTCATATTTATTCATGGCTTTCCATGGCAAAATAATTCACCAAAAGTGGCAAATCTACTCTGTATTTAGCTAAACTAGTCCTCAGATAGTAGTCTGTAAGGAAGGACTTTAATAAAGACCTTTCCAGGATGATAGAACTTATCAAAACTTGTGTTTTGCTGGCCAAATGGTTAAGAAAGCTTATACATCACCCTACCCTTAGTGTGATGAAGCAATTGAATAAGACTGGTGCAGATATAAAAAAAAATGTCTTCTAGTTTTCCCAGGTACCTATGTCACAATCTGGATGATTTAATTTCTGACCTCACAGTCATCTTCTCTCATTAAAAATGGACCCCAATTTTAGCTATTCAAGCCCTACTACTTCTTTTCTTATAGAGAATCTGAATTTCAAGTAGGGAAAATATCTAAAGAGATTCGAGATTTTCTAAGGCATTCACTCTGAAAGTAAAAGTAACTTTAGTTAATAGAAAGGAGTGTAAATATAAATACATTTGTGTATGTATGTGTATATATATATATATATATATATATATATATATATATATAAAACAGATAATTAGCTTTGTGTTTCATATAACCAAACCAAAAATCCTTTTACCAAAGGAAGTCTAGATGTAACTAGGCATGCTACTAATTAGGAATGTAGATATTATTAGATTTTTCATACTTCCTAGCTACTACACTTTGTGGCTAATTAAGCAATTTTGTGTAGTAGGGAAAGTGCTGAATCTGGAGTCAAGGGACCTGAATTTGAATCTTGCCTCTGCTATTTATCACCTATGGGATCTTGGCCATATCCCTCAACCTTTCTGAGCCTTCTTGTACCTCACGTATAAAATGAGGAGTTTGAAGAAAGTAGCCTCTCAGGGTTTTTGTAGTTTTTAATCTATGATTATAAGATTGTTTTTGGAATTGTTAGAGAACTTGAGTAGTTAACTAGCAAATATAAAAGCATGTACAACTATATACATATACATGCATCATATATATATATATATATATATATATATATATATTATATATATAAGGCAGATATTGACATGTAGTTTTTTAGACCTGTAAAATCACACATCTAGCCTAACATATAAATATTTACAAAGACATGTCCAGAAGTGATTCATGTAAATGTAGGGGACCATAAAGTAAAGTAACTTATTTCCTGCTTTCCATATGGAAATCAAGCCTTTAGTCACACTTCATTTATCTGCTGCATTCATTTTATGAGCCTTTCCCCATTTTTTTACAATAAAATATAGGTCCTAAGTACCAGTTCATTAAAAACAAAAATAAAAAACCTCCTTTGAAATTAATTTTGTGGCTTTTTTTCTGAGGCTACTTGACATGGACATAATAAGATGATACCAATAATTCAATATAATTGGTATTTTAAAAAATAATAGTTTAGATTTACTGGACTCTTTCTAATTAGCCAGAATATGGTTAGGTAGATGGAGTATATATTGAAGAACAGAGAAAAGAATCACATAGGATATGAAGGCATGAGTGAGTTGGGATCAATATGGGACAGGGGGACTATAAACACCAATAAGAATATGGTCACATCAGGGTATTAAACCTAGATACAAAATGCCTTAAATGCATAATCTCAGTTAATTTTAGAGGTAGCAGTGGTGAAGTCTATAGAGAATTAAGCTTGGAGTCAAGAAGAGCAGGAAGTTAGCTATACATTATAATTTTCTCCATTTACCAAAGTTGCTTTTATTGTCCGTTAGTTTTGCTTATCTGCTAAATACTGGAAAAATGTTGTCTCTCATTTACTAGATAGATAATCCTGGCCAAATCACTTAACCTGTCAGTGACCTTACCTATAAAATGACTCAGTGATCTTTAAGATACTTTCCAGTTTTAAGTGAATGTTCCTCCTATCTTCACAAAGATCCCATAAAGCAAGTAATATAAATTATTATTCCTGTTTTTCATATAAGAAAACAGATTCAAACATACCAAATGACTTGCCTATGGTTTTAGTTGGAACTCTTCCCATTTCTGTGTTTTTCCTGCTAAGCCAAAAAATCCCTTTCCTTAAGAAAGTCTCACACTAGTAATAGTGAATCATAAGTAGTTGTTACCAAAGGAAAACACAAATTGCAGATTTAACAGAAGAGTGATTTGGATTATCCTGTGTCTTGAACTGAATATCCAATCTTCTTTTAATTTGGACATTTTTTGAATAATTTACGAAGATGCTCCCTCTACCTTTTGTCCTTTTTGAAAAACCAAAGCACAAACAACATATTTAATTCATCCATAATAAACTCCCCTGAGATTATAATGCATATTTTATAATATTTAATAGTAATGTTCATTTTCATGTTTTCATTTGCTTTCTAGTCAATGAATTTTAAAATCTGGTGATGATCACTTTCTTGGAATTGTGCCATAAAATATATTTTCCTACATCTTAACTCATTTTAATTACTTTGTATATTCCTTTATTTACTTATGTATGGCCATCTTGTATCCATGCAATATATTGCATGGATACAGTTTCATTTTTGTCTTTGTATCATCTTATGCCTACCACATGGTAGGCACAAATTATGTATTTAATAAATATTCATTCATAAGATCATGTAATTGTAGGTCTAGAGTAGGAAGAGATCTAAAAGACCAATAATCCAGCCTCTTCATATGGAAGTTAAGTGATATTTTTAGATAGCCCAAGATGTTGTTGTTCAGTTATGTTTCAGTAGTGTTCAACTCCTTGTGACCCCATATAAGGTTTTCTTGGCAGATACTAGAATGTTTTTCTATTTTCTTCTCTAGCCCATTTTTACAGATGAAAATACTGAGGTAAATGGGGTTAAGTGAATTGCCCAGGATCACACAATTAGTAAATGTCTGAGGCCAGATTCAGAAAGAAAAATTGCATTATCCACTGTGAAACTTAGCTGCCCCTAAGTATCAAAGGGATTGCTTTGAACCCAAATTAACTTCATTTGAACCCCTACATTTTATGGGGATAAAAGTGAAATAAGTTTAGTCATTAAAACCAACAAACAGCCCAGAAAAAATACCAAGAGTCTTAATTGAATATCTTAATTGAGAAAAAGCAAAGAGACAAGTATTACTGAATTGAAGAGTATGCAGGAGGGTATTAGGTATAAAAATACCTGAAAAGGATTCTAGTTTATGGAAGTCTTTAAATTATGAATGGATAATTTTGTATTTAATATTGAGGATTATAGGAAGTAAATTAGATCTATTGACTTTAGGCATAAGTCATGATTAGGGAAATCATTTTGGCAGGCGAATAGAGTATAGGGCTTGTATGAGGGAGACTTTTAGTAGACTAACCAGCTAATAAAATAATAAATAAATGAACAAGCAAACAACCAAATAAATAAATGAACAAATGAATGAATGAATAAATAAAAATAAAAGTCTAAGAAAATGGAGATAAGGGCTTCAATCCAGGGTCATGGAATCATTTAGGGAAAGAAGGGGGCATATTTAAGAGATGTTAAAAAGGTAGAATGCACAGGCCTTTGCAGCAGATTAAAGATAGAGGAGGAGAGAGATCATGAAGGATCATCGATGACACCTATGTTGTAAACCTGGGCGACTGAGAGAATGGTTGCAAACTTGATAGTAATAGGAAAGTTTGGAAATATGGGTAGGGAGAAAGACAATGTGTTCAGTTTGAGTTTAAGATATCTCTTGGACATATATGTTGAGCTATCTGTGAGTAGTTGGAGGTTTGAGACTGGAAGTCAGTAAAGAGGTAGGGTTAGCTAAGTTGATTTGAGGATTGTTAGCAAAGAGATAATTAAATCCAAAGGATCTAATAAGATCCCCAAGTGAAACAGTACATAAGAAAAAGATTTCAGGACAAAAATGTGTGGGACATCTACAGTTAGTGCCCATGCTAGATGAATATCCAGCAAAGGATACTGACGAATATCCATTCCTCAGGAATATCTCAGGAATTTAATCAGGGGAGAGTCCTGTCCAGAAAACTTAGAGAGAAACAAAATGTCAAAAAGAAGGGAGTGATCAACAAAATCAAAGGATGTAGAAAGGTTAAAAAAAAAAGAATGAGAAAGTCCATTAAAATGGTATCTTTGGAGATAAAAGGTTTGGCTCAAGGATGTAGAGAGTTAAGAATTAAAGTAAATAAAAGAAAGTGAAGGTGTCCATCATAGATAGCTTTCTCAAGGAGTTTAATAACAAAAGGCACAAGAGATACGAAATAATAATTCATAGACATGGAAGGGCCAAATTGGCTTTTTGTTTGTTTTTTGAGATTGAAGAGACATAAGCATGTTTCTAGGTGGTGGGCAAGCAGCCAATAGACAAGTAATGACTAAAGATAAGTGAGATGTTTGAGGAGGTGATCTGCTAGAAAGATGACATGGAATGGAATCACGAGCACAATTAGTGAGGCTTGCCTTGACAAAATATGTCTTTTCTTGTGAGACTGAAGTGGAAGATATAATGGCAGGAGGCATCTAAATAATAGCATGAGGAGGGAAGAAAAACTAAGGATTAGAGACTATCCTGAGATTGTGGAGAAAATAAGGTGCCAGATATGAATCCTTCTGCCTCATTCAGAGAATTGCAAGCAGAAAAAGGCAATTGAAGAAGTAAAAAGTAGCAGCAGAGATTCCTGGAGAGGTTATACTTCTCCTAAAGGAGTCTGATTCCTTGGCTTGCCTAGTATTACAATGGTGCTATTGGCACATTAAGGGAGTTTGGGGCATGCTCATCATACTCCATGGGCACATATGTGTAATTTACATGTAATGTGTATTCCCTAATTACATTTGAGATGAAAAATTAAATTACATAATCATATATATGAGAGTTATATGGAATATGTTTGGGCATCTGGTCTTTTTAATTTCATAACTGGATTAGAAACTAAGTAAACATGAGCAATGAATTTCAGCATCCTTCCTGCATTATTATTATTATCATTTTTAAGCAAATTTATTGTTGTATATTCCTTTATCTGCCAAGTTAGAAAATAGACTTGCAGCATAATTTCAGAGTAACTCAAACAGTTGCCAAATGCTCAAGGACAGCAGAGAAGAGCTACAGCTTTTGCATTTGATGTTGAAAGGCTGTGGAAAATAGAACATAAAAACTTCTGGATTTTACATTAACAGCTGAGGATCTAAATTGTAAGATCCACATTTACCGGTGATGTGACATCCTGTAAGTCATTTAACTGTGTCAAGCTTCAGTATTCCCACAGCTGTGATTGTCTTCTCTCTGAGATTACCTTCCAGTGGAAATATATTTGTGAATATGTATATATGTGTATGTATCTGCACATGTATGTATGCCCATATAAGTATATCTATCTGGAAGGAAGAGAAGGAAAAGGACAGGAAGGAGAAGAAGAAGGAAGAGGAAGAGGGGAAGGAGGAAAAGAACAAGAAGTAGAAAAAGAAGACAGGAGGAGGAGGAAGAAAAATACTGAGGATGATGATGATGAAGATAACGATGATGATAATGATGATGACGACGATGATGATAATATTAAAAGTCTAAGCAAGGGTTACAATGGACTCATCCTAATGTAGAGTAGGAGTTCTTGTAGTAATTTCAGAATAAGTTTCTATCTTGGTTAATATTTCCAAGAGGATGTGATCTTCCATGGATATCAGTGTCAGATCATGCTGAGCCTCTTCTTTTCTCTACCTCCTCACTACTTTCTGAGATATCACTGAGTTATCTCTTAGATAACTTTATTTTAGATATTTTTTAGAACTAGTCAGGATGATAAATCTGTATCTAGGTCTATTGTATCTGGATTAAATTTCCCGTGCTGCCTCCATCTGTTCTTTATTATCAAATCCTATTATTAAACTTAGAGCTGGAAAGGTCTCAAATTCCAGCTTGCTCACTTCTATTTTACATATGGAAGAACTGAGAGACCCAGAGATTTAAAGACTTGCTAATGATCGCACAGGTAGTCAGTGTTCTCTAACTCCACATCTATTATTTTTGCCTATTGAATAATGCATTATGTTGCTCTCCATTCTTCTCTGGAATAAGAGAATTTGCCTCTGTTTGGTATTGTAAGTACCATAGTGTTGTTTTTATTCATACTGCTTTCCTATCTACACAAATTTTGGCCTGGCAGTTCCTTTCATGAGGCAAGAAATAGAGAGAGAATATAGAAAGAAGCAACAGAAGAGCTAGCAGCAAAGGCAGTGAATTATGAATCTAATCCCACTAACTATTTTTCTAAGGCTTTACACATGCAGCATATCAAAATATTCAGATAAAACTAGGCAAGCTTTGTAACTAAAGTGGTTAAGTGGATCAGTAGATAGAGAGAAGGATCCAATGTCAAAAAAGATATGAGTTCTAGTTCTGCTTTAGACATTTATTGGCTATATGACCCTGGATGAGTTTTATCTAACCAATCTCAGCCTCAATTTCCTGATTAATAAATGGTAAATAATAACAATAGTACCTACTTCTCAAGCTTCTTGTGAGGATCAAATGAGATATTGTATGTAAAGTCCTTTGCAGACTTTATAGCACTATACAATTGCTAGCTATAATGATGATGATGTATATTTCAATAATAAACTTTATCCTTCTTTTACTCTTATCTTCCTTTTCTCTAAGTTAAAAGAATCACATAATCTCAGAGTTGGAACAAACTCAGAGGTCATAATCTTTCTACTAGATACAAGAGTCTTTGTTTCTTTTTTAAAATATTTTATTTTTCCTAGTCATATGTAAAAACAATTTTAACATCTTTTTTTTAAATTTGATCTGCAACTTCTCTCTCTCCCCTCTTCTCTTTCCCTCCTCTCAAAGATGAAAAGCAATTTGATATAGGTTATGCATGTGCAATCATGCAAAATATATTTCCATATTATTCATGTTGTAAAAGAAAGCACAAACAAAAAACTCCAAGAAAAATAAAGTAAAAAAAAAGTATGCTTTGATTTGCATTCAAACTCATCAATTCTTTCTCTAGATTTGTATAACATTTTTCATCATAAATTCTTTAGGGTTGTCTTAAATCTTTTATTGCTGAGAATTGTATTGTGTTGCTGAGAATAAGTAAGTCATTCACGGTTGATCATCATATAATATTTCTGTTATTGACTACAATGTTCTCCTGATTCTGCGTACTTTGCTTCAGTCCATGTGAGTCTTTCTATGTTTTTCATGAGACTATTCTATTCATCATTTTTTTTGATACAATAGTATTCCATTATAATCATATGTCCCAGTATCTATTCAGCCATTACACAATTGCTGGACATCCTCTCAATCTCCCATTCTTTGCCACCACTAAAAAAAGGGTACTATGAATATTTTTGGTATTATATATGTCCTTTCATTTTTTGTCTTTATCTCTCTCAGGTATAGAGGATTAGTAATGGATATTAGCCTCTTCCTTAAGACTTCCAGTGAGTTCATACTCATTACTTCCTAAAACAGTCTTTTCTGCTTTTAGATGGATCAAATTGCTTGGAAGCTTTTCTAATATCAAACCTCAGTCTGTCTATCATCTGCACTCATTTCTCCAAATTCTGTTTTCTGGATCCAAGAAGGCTAAATAAAATGCTTCTTCCTTAGATGATCCTTCAAATTGTTGAAAAATAGGCTAAAGGAAGGAAAGAAAATAAGTATTTAAGTACCTGTTACTATGTGCCAAGCTCTGTGCTAAGTGGCTTACAATTATTATGCCTTTTGAGCTTTACAACAACTCTGGAAAGTGGATTATTATATTATATTGAATCCATTTTATAGTTAAGGAAGCTGAGATATATGGAGGTTGAGTGACTTACCCAGAGTTAACTAGTAAGTGTCTGAGGCCAAATTTCAACTCAGTTCTTCATGATTCTAAGCTTAGGGGTCAATCCCCTGTGCCATAAATTTTTAGCTATAAATTTTCACATTTTCATCCCACTCTTTCTCAGAAAACTTCAGTTCACATTTTTCCAAGCTAAGCACGCTCTATTTCTCCAAATGATCTTTATATGTCAGGGTCTCCAACTTTCACATATTGGAAATACTTTTCAGGCTATGTTGTAGCTTAATGTATTTCTTTCTAAAATGTATAGCTAACTCACTCTCAGAGACAGGGCCAGGATGGCTGAACCAAGGCAGAAAATTGTTTAAGCTCTTTCCCAAATCCTTCCAAATACTTTTAAATAATGACTCTAGAATGGCAGACCCCGCGCCCCCCTCCCCCCACACATACACATACAAAAAGACAGAGTGAAACAGTTTTACAATTCAAGACAACTTAGAAGATTAGCAGGAAAGATCTGCCCCACCTGAGTAAGAATAGATCATGGTCCAGCACAAGTCTTTCCAACACAGTCTGGCCCCAGTAAACCAGGAGTAGGCCTTGTGAGCCATTGAATCAGGAGTATCAGTGGCTGCTTCTAAAGCTCTCAGCTCATAGGAGATTGCAGGAATTTTGTTGCTAGCACTGAGGAAGTATTCTGTTGCTTTGTCCATATTTGGATCCAGGTGTTAGTAATGGGTAGCAATCTCAGGGTGATGAAAAGCACTAGCACACCAGAGCTTGCAACCACAGTGGACTGAAGACTTTCCTCACAGTTTCAAGGCAGAAAAAGATGCATGGGGTCATTCACAGACAAGAGCATAGGTCAAGAGTGTAGTAAAAATCTTTCCTTAGATCATCCAACCTTGGAAGAACTAAAAATGTACAGATTCCTAGAAGTATCTCTGAAAACAGCTGCACAATCCCCCTGAAGCTTAGGAGAGTGTGCCCTCCAACCAGGATATCAGAGCCCTACTTTAACAAAGAGTTAAAAGTTAAGTAATAAGTTGGAAAAATGAGCAAACAATAGAAAAAAATTCTGACCAGAGAAAGCTATTATGGTGATAAGGAAGATCAAAACACACATTCAAAAGAAAATAACAATGTCTAAGCTCCTACATAGAAATTTCAAGATAAAAACGTGAATGAATCTCAGGCCATTAAAGAGTTTAAAAAGGATTTTGAAAATGAAGTAAGAGAAGTAGAGGAAAAACTAGGAGGAGAAATAAGTGATGCAAGTAAATAATGAAAACTGAGTCAACAGTTTGGTAAAGAATGCACCAAAAAATACTGAAATAATTACATTTTATTTTATTTAGCCAGTAGCAGAGAGACAGCAAGTTTATTTTCATTTTCAAGAAAAAAAGAGGTGGAGAACCTTTGTTCTACAGACTGGAAGAATCCCTTCCCCATAAGGCACTCATCAATATTGTGGTGAATCATCCATTGCTTGTATTTGATGCGCGCGCACGCGCACACACACACACACACACACACACATGTGATCGTGATCAAACAAAAAAAAGAAGCTAGACATCATTTTTCAAGTAGTTATCAAGGAAAACTATCCTCATATTTCAGAACGAGATGGTAAAATAGAAATTGAAAAAATCCACCAGTTACATTCTAAAAGAGACCCCAAAATGAAAACTCCCAGGAATATTATAGGCAAATTCCATATCTTCCGAGTAAAGGAAAAAATGTTGCAAGTAGCATAAACAAACTATCACACTTGGTCATGGTAGCACAAGATTTAGCAGCTTCTATATGAAAGAATTGAAGGGCTTTGAATATGATATTCTAGAAGGCACATGAGATAGAATTACAATAAAGAATCATGTACCTTGCAAAACTGAGTATAGTCCTTCAAGGGAAAATTTATGCAATGAAATATAGAACTTTCAAGTTTTACTGATGAAAAAGATAATAGTTAAATTTGCCTTTCAAATACAACACTCTATAGAAGCATAAAAAGGAAATAATAAGGGATTTAATAAGATTAAGCTGTTTACATTCCTACCTGAGAAGATGAAACTTATAACATACATACACACACACACACACACACACACACACACACCCTTAAAAGGAATATATATTAGAATGAGTATATATGAATAGAGGACATAAGTGTGAGTTGAATATGAAAGCATGATATCTAAAAAAATAAAATTAATAAATAAAAGAAAAATGTACTGAGGGAAATGAAAAGGAACAGATAGAATGGGGTAAATTATTTCAGGTAAAAGAGACAAGAAAAAGTTTTTACAATACTGGAAGGAAAGTGGAAAGTAAGGGGGAGTGAATCTTATTCTTATCAGAATTCATTCAAAGACATCATAACAGATACCCTCAATTGATATAGAAATAAATTTTATTCTTAAGGAAAGTAGGAGAGGAAAGAGATAAAAAAAAGAGGGATTTATAGAAAAGAGGACTAGATTGAGACGCTAGTGTCACACTTATTCAATTGGCTAATAGAGCAGAAAAGAAAAATGAGAAATGGTGAAAGGTATGTGGGAAAAAATGAAAAATCAATGCATTGTTGGTAGAGTTGTAAACTGATTCAGCCATTTTTGTAGAGCAAACTGGAGCTAGGCTAAAAGGGCTCTAAAACCATGATACCCATTTGACCACTAGGTCTGTATCCCAAAAGAAATTTAAAAAAAACCCAAGAGGACCTATATATACAAAAATATTTATGGCACCTCTTTTGGGGGGGAGCAAAAATTGGAAATTGAGGAAATATCCATTAATTGGGGAATGGTTGAACAAACTGAGATGTGTGGAATGCTATTGTATTCTAAAAGATGATGAACAGGATGCTCCCAGAAAAACCTGAAATGACTTATATAAGCTGATGCAAAGTGAAATGTACTATGTATAAAGTAACGGCAATATTGTAAGATGATAAACTATGAATGGCTTAGCTATTCTCAGCAATTCACTGATTAAAGACAACTCTGAAAGACTTATGATTAAAATACCAGCCATATCTAGAGAAAGAACTGATAGTGTCTGAATCCAGAATGAAGCATACTTTAAAAAAAAAAAAAAAAAGCTTTATTTTTATTGAAGTTTTTTTTTGTCTTTTCTTTTACAACATGATTATTATGGAAATATTTTGCATAACTATATTTGTATAACCTACATTGAATTGTTTGCTTTCTCAATTGGATTGAGGAAGGAAGAAGAGAGAGAATTTGGAATTCAAAGTTTTAAAAATGAATGTTAAACATTGTTTTTATGTGTAACTGGAGAAAAATAAAATACTAAATAAATTTAATTTTTTAAATAAGGAGAAAAAGAAAATGCATTTCCTGAACTGAAAACACCACCAGATTAATTCATCAGTAGGCATTAATTAAGTGCCTGCCTGCTATGTAGTAGATATTAAACACAAAGACAAAAGAATAGTAGCCAGTGTTTATTTAGATCTTTGAGGTTTGAATGACACATTTTACTAAGGATTTCAATTGATGCTCACAACAATCTTGCAGAGTAAGTGCTTCTTGTTGTCATCTCCACTCTATGGAAAAAGGAATTGAGTGAGACAGAAGTCATACTAGCTACTCATGGTCACATAGCCAGTACACATCTTGGTCAGATCTTCCTGAATTCAACTGTAGTGTTCTATCCAAGGACCTCCATTTCTTTGGGAAATAAAACAGGTTCATAAAATATACACAACAAGCATAAGGGGATAGTATACTAAGACAGCGACTAATTAGGAGATGAAGTATTCTTGTGGTTCTTGTTTGTCCTTTGTTTATGAAGAGGACTACAACATCAGGGAGGTAATGCCATGGTATGCAAATGAGTTGGATTGAAGTGAGAGAAATCTATGCAAAGTTACCAGTTTTGCTTTCTCCTCCTGAGCCACCAAGGTGGAAAGATGTAGATCAAGATGACTGGAGATGACTCTGGATGAAATCAAAGATTCTGGCCTTTTTGAGCTAAGATTTTCACCAGGTCTCAGCTTGACTGAGGCAATGCCCAATCAGTGATTAAGGCAGGTTAAAAAATGAAGCGGAGAATGGCCTCTTTTACCTTGTCAAAAAATCAGTGTGGGAGGGGAAGGCCTTCTGAGTTTCTGAGCAAAACAGAAGCAATTTTATTTACATTTACTCTGAGACAATCAGGGTTCTAAAAATGACCTAGTGGAGCTTGGTCTGGAACCTATTTTTGGTCAATCAGCGTAGCAGTCTAGGTGAAAGGTAAAGAGAGACTAAATTAGAGTGGTAGCCTTGTGAGGGGGAGTAAGAGAAAGAGAAAGAAAGGGAAAGAAAAAGAGAGAAAAAGAAAGACATAGACAGACAGAGACAGAGAAACATGGATAGACAGAGATAAAGTGACACAAAGACAGAGAGAGAGAGAGAGAGAGAGAGAGAGAGAGAGAAGATAAGAGAGAGAAGAGATAAGGGGGGAGAAATGGATGTGAAATATGTCCTAGAATTATTATCAACAAAATTTGATAGCTCATTGTACTTGCAGGGTGAGGAGTTAAGAATTATGCTAAAATTGTTATGGGTAATGATGCCCTTGGTAGAAATAAGGTAGTCAAAGGGAAGGTGTACAGAAGAGGGAAAGACAATAAGTTTTGTTAGACATGATGAGTTAAAGATACCCATGAGTGATCCACTTCAAATTATCAAATAACCAGTTGAGAACATGAGGACTGGAACTCAGGAGAGAGTCTAGGAATGTGAGAGACAGACAGAGACTGAGAGGAGGACAGTGACATAAGATGAGGGGAAAGAGAGAAGTATTTGATTGTAAACTGCATAGATGTAGTCTTACAGGGATAAAATCAAATAGTAGATTAAAAGGGAGAAAATGGATGTTGGAGGCCATTGCACTTATTCGAAATGGTGCAATAGTATAGTAGGAACAGGAATAGAGATAAAGTAGACTCATTATTATAGAAGTTGTATTTATAAGGCTTGATAACCGATTAGACCATAAAAGTGAGGGTGAGGGAAGAGTGAAAGATAGCACCAGGATATAAGAAATGGGATACTGGAGGAATGGTCCTATCACCTAAAGAAATAGTAAAGTCAAAAAAAGAATATTTAAAAAGAAATGATAATTCTTAGTTTGGGAAAGATCACAGTTGAGATTCCAGTAGTAAATTCAGGTAGAGATGCCTTTGAAGCAGTTGGAGATATAGGTATGGAGTTTAGAAGGGAGGTCAGGCTAGAAATAAAAAAATTAAGAGCTAATTCCATAGATAATAGTTATAGCTGGTAGGGGAAGATTGTTGGGTAAAGGAGGAAAATGATATTGCTAAGGAAATGTGTGTGTGTATGTGTGTGTGTGTGCGTGCGTGTGTGTGCGTGCGTGCATATATATGCCCTTAAGTAATGTCCATCTTAAGAATTAGAAAGAAGGTACTTGCTTCAGCAGCACATGCTAAAATTGGAATGATACAGAGAAGATTAGCCTGGCCCCTGTGCAAGGATGACCTGCAAATTTGTGAAACTTTCCACATTAAAAAAAAAGAATTAGGAAGAAAACAAAAGACTAGTAAAGAAGAATATTAAGAAAGAAGACAATAATCATTTATTAAGTATCTACTTTGTCCCAGGCTTTACAATTATTATTTTATTTGATTCTTATAAACCATAATAGGTAGGTATTATTGCCCCTATTTTATAATTGAGGAAACAAGATAAAGGGTATTTAAATGACTTGCTCAGTTATCTATGCATATGTATTGAAAATAAAAAACTTCAATTAAAAAAAAAAAGAATTTCAATGCTAAAAAAAAAAATTACTTGCTCAGGATCACATAGCTAGTAAATGTCTGAGACAAGAATTGAACTCAGGTTTTCCTACTTCCAGACCACCATACACTATCCATCATGCCAGTTTGCTCTGAAAGAGAATGGTTAAAAAATTTATACAAACAATAAAGTATATTTTATTAACAATAGAAGTATACTGTTTCTGGGGGAAATAGAGTAAAAAGTGTGGCCAAAGAGTATAAAATATTGAACTTGAAATATAATAAAACTCCACCTTTTAAAAAATATGGAATACTATCTAGTTTTACTTCTGTTAGTTAATAAGCAATTACTAAGTGATTATTGTTTGCCAGGCACTATGTTAAGTGCTGGGATTACAAAGAAATGTTCTCAAGGAGCTCACAGTCTAATGGGGGAGGGGAAACTTGATAAACTGGAGAGGAATCAATAGAGAGGAAGGCCTAAAATGAAAGGAGATTAGGAAGGAATTCTTGTAGAAGATGAAATTTTTGCAAAGCCTTGAAGGAATCCAGAAATCAAAGATGAGGAGAATATTACAAGCATGGAGGATAACATGTGAAAAAGCCTAGATTAGAGAGATGGAGGAAGTATAAGGAGGAGACTCAATATTATTATAGTCCATGTTATATGGGGTTAGGAGGAAATTACAGGAAACCATTAGACTTTATTTAATAGAAGAACATGGTTAGATCTGCATTTCAAGAAAGATGTTTTAGCAGTTGAGTGGAGGATGGAGTGGAATGTAGAGAGACAAGAAAGGGATGTTAACTGCAGGCTGTGTTAATAGTCCTGGCAAGAGGAAAAAAAGACCTGTATCAGAGTGATAGAATGTCTGAGGAGGGAAATGGACATATATGAATGAAGTCATAGAGTTAAAATCAATAGAATTTGGCATGAGATTGGATATGAGTTACAAAAGAGAAGGAGAATGTCAGCCTCAGTGAATGGGAGCATCATGATGTCTTTGTCAGTAACAAGGATGTTCAGGAGAAAGAGTTTAAAGGAAAAATGATGAGTTCAATTTGGGGCATAATGAATTGAAGATATCTATTTTGAGGTGTCAAATTAGCAGCTAGATATGTGAGACTGGAATTAGGAGGGAGGATAGGGCCAGATTTATTAGATCTGAGAACCATCAGAATAGAGGTGATAACTGAATCCATGGGAATCAATGAAATTGCCAATGAAGTTGCATAGAAACAAAAAGAAGAGGGCATAGGGGAGTGTCCTGAATGATGTCCATCACAAGTAAGAGTGTTCTTGGTATAGAATCACAAGTAAGAGTGTTCTTGGTATAGATCCAGCAAAGAGTACTGACAAGAAATGATCAGACAGGTAGAAGAAAAACTAGGATAGTGTCATAGAAACTTATAGAGAAGAGAGTAGAAAGGAGAGGAGGGAGATCAGCAGTGTTGAGGACTTCAAAGAGGCCTGAAGCATGAAGATGGAGAAAAGGCCTTTAGATTTGACAATTAAGAGATCACTGGTATGCAAATTAAGACAACTCTGAGATACCACTACACACCTGTCAGATTGGCTGAGATGACAGGAAAAAATAATGATGAGTGTTGGAGGGGATGTGGGAAAACTGGGACACTGATACATTGTTGGTGGAGCTGTGAACAAATCCAACCATTCTGGAGAGCAATATGGAATTATGCCCAAAAAGTTATCAAACTGTGCATACCCTTTGATCCAGCAGTGTTTCTACTGGGCTTATACCCCAAGGAGATACTAAAGAAGGGAAAGGGACCAGTATGTACCAAAATGTTTGTGGCAGCCCTGTTTGTAGTGGCTAGAAGCTGGAAACTGAGCGGATGACCATCAATTGGAGAATGGTTGGGTAAATTGTGGTATATGAATGTTATGGAATATTATTGTTCTGTAAGAAATGACCAGCAAGATGAATACAGAGAAGCTTAGAGAATTACATGAACTGATGCTAAGTGAAATGAGCAGAACCAAGAGATCATTATATACGTCAACAACGATACTGTATAAAGATGTAATCTGATGGAAGTGGATTTCTTTGACAAAGAGACCTAATTCAGTTTCAATTGATCAATGATGGACAGAAGCAGCTACACCCAAAGAAAAAAACACTGGGAAATGAATGTAAACTGTTTGCATTTTTGTTTTTCTTCCCGGGTTATTTCTACCTTCTGAATCCAATTCTCCCTGTGCAACAAGAAAACTGTTTGGATCTGCACACATACATTGTATCTAGGATATACTAGGACATATTCAACATATATAGGACTGCTTGCCATCTAGGGGAGGGGGTGGAGGGTGGGAGGGAAAAATCGGAACAGAAGTGAGTGCAAGGGATAATGTTGTAAAAAAAAATTACCCTGGCATGGAATCTGTCAATAAAAAGTTACTATAATAATAAAAATAAATAAATAAATAAATAAATGAATGAATGAAAAATAAAAGCACTATATAAATATTAACAAAAAAATAAATAAAAAATAAAAGCACTATATAAATATTAACAAAAAAATAGAAAATAAAAGCACTATATAAATATTAACAAAAAAAAAGAGATCACTGGTAACCTTAGTGAAGTTTTGATAGAAAAATGACATTGAAAACCAGACAGTTAAGAAGACGTTGAAAGAAAAGGCATTTTAATATTAATGTTTTTTCTTACATGTATGAACATATAAATTGATAAACTTCTTTCTCTAAAATTCATTTTTAGATTCTACTCAATGTTTAATATTGTTGAGATTATTTTCTATTTCAATCATCCTGTGTGTTAGCTTTCATTCCCAGATTCCTTTCATCTAAAATTTGACAATAACTTTTTTGTGTCATTAAAGTCACTGATAAAAATTTTGACCAATGACAAAACCCTGAGGTTTGAAGTTTCCCTTAAAATGGGAAGTAACCTATGAATGATCCTTGCAAGCTATTCAACCAGTTCCTAATCTAATAAATTGACTGTCAGCTGGTCTATACATCTTCATCTCATACACAAAGCTAGCATGAGACAACTGTCAAATGCACTGCTGAAACCTACATTTATTCTCCCTTCCTCATTCCTCTGATCTCCCAATAACCCTCTGAGGCTAGTTTGACATAATCTATTCTTGATCAAGACCTCCTGGGCTTTTTGAATGCTATTTCCTTTGCAAATCTTTACAGAACTTTTATTTAATAATGTCCAGAGTTTGGAGAATTCATCCATGTCTCTCTCCCCCAACCCAATAAAGACGTTCACTTTTTTTTTTCAATTTTGCAGTGCTTTTCTCATGCTCAGTAATCTTTCACAGATCACTGACAGCAGTTTGGTAATGACATATTTCAATTCTTTCAGTTAATTTGCATTATTCAATTAAAATATATGTTTAGCATTTTGACCATCATGAAGAATAATGAATATTAGAAAAGATACATCAGAGTTGAAGTTAATTTTAAAAAATTACTCAAATTTTCTCACAATTACTTTTCCATGGCTCATTTCGATACTCTATGCTATACGATACAGAGCCAGAAAAAATATGATATTCACCTCATGCTTAATGAATATTGTAGCTATCATCAAAATATGTATACATATTTACATAAGTATAAATATACATAATTTTGTTTTTCAGTTTCTTCCTTCATGCTCCATCTATGCTATACACATCTGTATCAAATTAAATTTTTTGATCACTTCCTTAATTTAGGTCAAAATATCACAGCATAAACTCAAAAGTTTTCAGCTAAGAATTGGAAAAGAAGCTCCCATTTCTCATAGAGGTTGTGTTTTGTGTGGCACAAAACACTCAGAAAGTTGCATAGTAGATTATGAAATATTTCCACAGTTACTATATGGTGATTATTTAAGATAAAAAGGTTTCCCTAGAAGAGCCAAACAAAATGGTTTATAAATTTCATGAGAATCTAAAATGGGAAATGTAGAATAGTAACTTACATGCTGCTTCTTTTCTAATCAAGTGAAGTTCTGGGTTCATGTGTTTTGATTAAGCCCAAGTGGTCAAGTGATTGACAATATTGTTGAATTATCTATTTTTCAAAGCATTTTCTGATCATAACATTAGTGTCATGGTCTTTAATTAAAAATATTTCCTCAACATCAATATAGTATCCAAATTTTGCAGTCAAAACTAGCTTTTTGTCATAGATAATACTATTCATCACTCCAAAAAATAAAACAGGTATGTTTCATTTTCTGTACATAGATTTGCAACAGGCCTACACATGAGAAGGCTTAACTTTATAAACCATTCAAGGAAAGAACTTGTCGGATTGAGAAGAAATCAAGTTACTGATGAATATAAAAGTTTTTAACTTTTAAACTTCATATGAAGTGAGGTTAATTGTCACTAATTCATCCTTATTATCAAACAAGGAGTCAGAGGTCTAAATAGATGTCTATTCATTATTTCTACAACTATTGCATTTTCTCCTTCATATTTGTTTTGATGTAATTCTTACTTTAAAAGGATATAATATTTTATCATTTAAAATTAATTTTGGTCACTAGAACTAAATCTTAAAGCCATGTTACAAAGATTACAAAATACAATTAGTTTTGAACTTAAAACTTATTTAAAAATCAGCTCCTTCAAATCTGATTTTATATGTAAATTCATATACTATGATTATATCCACATTTTCCAATGCTGTAATTGAAACTGATTGAAAATTGTAGTTTTCATCAAATCCCAGAACCACATTAGGATCTCAGTATTGCTTTATTCAATTCACCCATAACTTAGTAGAAAAAAATTCCCTTTCTGACAACTAGAAAAAGTAATCATCCAGCCTCCACCTGGATAGTGTAGGGGGAATTTGATGTCTCATTAGGCAGCTCATACTTTTTTTTTCAGTCATTTCAATCATGTCTTCCACATTTAGCATTTTTTTGATAGGGAAACAGGAGAGATTGGCCATTTTCTTATGCACTTCATTTTACAGATGAAGAAAGTAAGGCAAATAGGCCTAAGTTACTTGCCCTGGGTCACTCAGCTAGGAAGTATCTGAGGCCAGATTTGAACTTGGAAAGATGAGTCTTCTCAACTCTAGGTCCAGCATTCTATATAGTGTGCCACTTAGCTTCACCCATTACATTTTTTTAAAAAAGTCTAATTGCTAGAAAGTTGTTTCTCCCCATCATATTGAGGGAAAATGTGCCTCTCATTAATTTTATCTGTTGCTCCTAACTTTGTCCTTTAAAACAAATTCATTGAGTAATAGAATCAAGATCAAAAATATGTCAACAGAATGGATTGATGAACCAAGTCCAACAAGATGATATTTAACAGAGATAAATAGAAATTGCTATACATGATTCAAAGAATCAACTATACAAATACAGATTTCATTCTTTACATCTGCCTCTATCCCTAGTACCTAGGACATTGTCACAGAATAGGCACTTAATAAATATTTGTTGATTGATTGAAAATGTACTTCTACAAGAATTTTTGTAATTAAAAAAATGAAAATATCATTAGCCTAAAAGTTCAATAAAAGGTGACAATGTGATATAGAAATCTTAAAAAAAAGAAGAAAAAAGAAAGTAAATATTAACTGCAGTAGAAGAGTATTCAAAGCAAGAAAGATAACAGTTCTGCTTATCATACCCTATTTGGTATATTCTATTTGATCATTGGCACTAGATTTAATTAAGAAATAAATTAGCAGAATACAATGACCAGAATGATAAATGTACTTAAAATAACTCAGTACAAAAAGTTGTTGAAGGAACTAGGAATGTTTAGCCTAAGAAAAGAAACTATCTAGGAAAACACATGACTGTTGTCTGCAGATATTTAAATGGTCATCATGTGAAGGAAAAATTAAATCAGATTTGTTCTATTTGGTTTCATCTTATTAGATTTGGCCTCTCATTCTAGCCCAAGGAAATCTCTCTCTATAAAAAAGGCCTGATTCTGTCATCTAATGTATTTGTTATTCTTTCCATTTTTGTTGCATTTAATAATTTAGTTATTTATTACGTCATCAAATTTATTGAAAAAAATGTTGACCCAAAAGAGGATAAAGAAAAGAGTGCTCTGTTGTTCCACTAAAGACCTTCTCCCAGATTATTTCAGTCATTAATAACCATTCTTTGGCACCAGATAGTCAATCCTTAATCTACCTAGCAATACTATTATCTATCTCATTTCTCTTAATTTTATCTAAAAGAGCTTCATAATTAAGTGATTGACAAGGTAAATGTTGTGCCTTATTGTCAATCTTTTGTGTTCTGGTTTTGTAGTTTATCAGTTAGTTAATCAATCACTGAACATTTATTAAGTACCTACTATGTGCTAGGGACTTAGATAAGCAGTTGGAATGCAAAAACGAGGCAAAAGACATCCCTATACTCAAGGAATTTACAATCTAATCAGATTCATCTAATTATTTAGTTCATCTTGATTTTCTCCCTGTTTAGTCTGTCTGAACTATACTTCTTACCACAGTTTTGCTTCATTTTTGTAAGCCATTGATTTTTTCACAAACGTTTCCAGATTCCCTCTTCAGAAGAGTATATTTTTGATGCATAGTATTATTTTGTCACCATATTGTCCAATATTTTTGATACAATATACCTTTGCCAATGTGCATTTTTAACTAATGCATAATGTTGGATTCAGTACCATGTGAGGATCAGTCGAAAAAAGTGGGAATGGAAAGGAAAGCCTTGAAGGGATATGACAGCTGATTATAAAAATTTGGAAGGCATGTGATGTGAAAGAGAGATTAAGACTGACCTACTTATCCCTGGGATATAGAAAGATATAATCAGAAAGATCCTTCATTTCCAATCAAAGAACCTCAGCTTGAATTTTGGTCTTGCCACTTACTATTGGTGTGACCTTGGCCAAGATATTTATGTTTTCTGGGCTTCAATTTTTTCATCTGTAAAACGAAGGGTTTGTACCTTTGAGATCCATTCCAGTCCTTGATCAAAATCCTATGATCCTTCAAGAATAGAGGTAGCAAAGCATTACAGTGAGTTATCTTTAAAATGTGTACAAGATAAAAATAAGCAAATTTAGGCTTACTCTAAAGAAACACTTCCTAACAATTGTAGCTTCAAAAAAGTGAGATTGACTGCCTTGGAACCTTGATATCACTCTCTCACTTGAGGTCTTTAAGCAAATGTTATATGATCACAAATTTGGTATGATGTTTGTGTCTTGTTCAGATAAAAGTTTTGACTAAGTGGTTGGTTGGACTCTGAAGTCAATTCCAGCTTTCAGATTCCATTATTTTGTCCATTTTGAATATGAATACTGTACAGACATGGATTATTAATTAAAATATTGGGTTAAAAAAGGTTATCAATGGGTAAGTAAAATTAAATTATTCCTATCATTTCATCTGTACTTTTATGGTTAATTTTATTAAAATGGCAATAAGCTTAATTAAACTGATATTAGTCAAACTTTATGGACATATTGATACACTATCCACACATTTTTTTTCATAGAGCATACATAAGAAATAAAGTAGTTTACTAGAAAGATTACTGGATCCAAAGTCCTGAGATCTGAGTTTAGAACCTGGTTCTGCAACTTCATTCTTCACCTTGGGCAAGTAATAACTTGTCTAGGTCTCCATTGCCTCATCTGTAAAATGATAGAGCTGTTTTATGTGACCGCTAAACTCCCTTCTACTCTGAATTAATGATAATTTGACAGAAATGTATTAGATTGGCATATAGACTGCTTAGTATCTTGTCCTTTTCCATTTGTCATTTCAGATGTACATTACCAACACAATAAAAGCCAAAGGAACAAGACTTGCTAAACCAGTTCTATGCTTGGGCTTAATGTGTTTGGCCTTTCTTACTGGACTCAACAGAGTAGCAGAATATCGAAATCATTGGTCAGATGTGATAGCAGGTTTTCTTGTTGGAATATCTATAGCAGTATTTTTGGTAAGTACTTGAGGCTGATTTTGATTGCATTGCATTGAGGCAAGTGAACTTGCATTATCCATTTTGAGAAAATGAGTGTGTAAAAGCTATACTAATTCTCACTATTGTGTGTAGAAATTAAATGGGACTTATGTATAGTATCCCCCTCGTTCTCTCTGATGAAGATTAAGTGCCATTTCTAAATTACATGATTATGAATATATTTCCTGAAACCCACTTTCTACATAAAATTAACTTATGCTTGCATAACCCTTGAAAATGGGACAGACCTAGGAATTCATGAAATCTAAACCAATATTATTCTCCTACAGGTACAAAGCATCCTGGTTTTAATGGACAGAATACTGGACCTAGAGGCAAAATAAGAATAATAATACTTATATAATCCAACTCATGGGGATAGTGTGAGGAAAGTACTTTGCCAAGTGCAAATTATATAAATGTGAGCTACGATCATTGTTATTTTTAAAATTCAGTTTTATCTTATTTCTAACTCCCAGATCTATGACATGATTCAATTTCTTTCATTTATAAAGGGCTGCATTAGACCTGAAAGTACAAAAATAAAAGTAAATTTTAAAGATGAAGCTATTGGGCACAGTGGCTGGAGCTTTGAATTTGGAGTCAGGAAGTCCTGAGTTCAATTTTTGCTTCAGCCTATGTGTGCTCCTAAGCAAGTCTGTCTGACTTGGTTTTCTATCTCTAAAACAGGAAGAATCGTAGTACCTACCTAAAGTGTTACTGTAAGATGCAAATGAGATAACAGTAAAAGCATTTTCCAAACCTGAATATACTATATAAATCCTATATTAATAATAGTGATGTGATTATTAATGAGACCTCTCCCTTAAGGGTTCTACTGGAGAAATATATTTTTTCCTCAGATAGATAAATACAAAACCTATTCAATATAATAGAAAGTAAATTCATGAGGAGTTTAATATGCTAATAGTGGGAAGGATATGGAAAGTGTTTATATAAGAAGAGATATGTGACTTGTTTTGAATGATAAGTGCTATGGAAATAGGGTAATACATAAAATGCTATTTGATTTATTATTAAAAGTCATAATAAACCTGGAAAATTAAGAAAGTTTTTATAGAAAAAACAATTCATTTCATGGTAAATGATAAAATAATTTTCAGAAAAAATTTATGCGGATGAATAGGGTGAAGAAGTTAGAAAGGGAGTGCATTCCAGACTAAGGGGACTCTCAGTAAAAGTCACTGATAGAGAAGGGAATGAAATGTTATATACTAGCAACAGTTAGTAAACCACCTTCTTTAGAATAAAGTGTGTATGAAGAGCAATAATGTGAAATAAAAGGCATGCATAATGGTTCAATAGAAAAATAATTGAGTCAAAAGTAAAAAAATCTAATATGTCTAGTAATAATAATAATAGCTATCATTTATACAGCTCTTTAATGTTTGCTAAATGCTTTATCAAGGCTATCATATTTTATCCTCATAATGATTCTATTAAATCAATACTTAGTACCCTCACTTCAGATATGAGAAAACTGAGGCAATTACAAGTGAAATGGCTTGTCCATCATCACATAGTAAACAATGCCCTGAATCATATTTTAACTCATTTCTCACACTCCAGATTCAAGACTAAAAACTATGCTCCCTAGTAAACTGGTCTTCACTTGATATGTGATAACTAATCCCTCCAAGGCTCAGTTTCTTCATGTGTAAAATGAAGTGGTTAATGCAAATGGATTCCAGTGTCCAGTCTGGCTCTAATATATCTAAAATCCTATAAAACAATTTTTAAAAATAATTTCAAAGAGAGGAAAGCTTGCTTCTTTAGGCTAGCTTGTCTCCTGAAGAATCCATATGATACAAACAGTACTTTGGAAGCTTCTTGTAAACAAATATTTTAAAGCCACTGTGATACTTAATATTTTTAAAAGCCTGGAGTAAATGCTTTTATATCACAAATGTTCTTTTCCAGATAACTTATTTTGGTAACTATAATTTTTGTATTTTAAGCATTTCTCAAAGTGGACCCCATCTGTTTCCATTGACTACCACTAAATGTTTATCCCTAAAGCAATGATTTTCAATCCTAGTTTTCCAATCTGAGCTATTTACAGTATTCTCAAAAGGTATCTGGAATTCTCAAACACTTCCCAAATGAAATTTGTTTTTAATTTGACTCAATTTCTCTGTCTCTGTCAGTGGTATTGGCCTTCTCCAAATCACTCAACTTCAACAATACTGAGTCATTTTAGTTTATGTTATTTGTTGATTCTCTATAATGAGTCAGACTACCAATGACTATATTTTTCATATATCTCTGATTTTGTTTCCATTCCCTCATCTCCATTCTAAGATAGGATAGAAAGTATGCTGGATTTGAAGTCAGAGGAGGAGGCTATGTGACCTTGAACAAATCTCTGAATTTTTTGGACCTCATTCTTTTTCATATATAAAATGAGAGGATTAGAATAAAAGGTCTATAAGGAACCTCCAATTTCTAAAGTGTGGATGCTAAGATCTATATAATTATCATCACAGGCATATATAATATGAGTTCTGTATAGTGATAGACAGGGAAAAAATTCCCATTTGCTCTCTTATGAGCCAATATATTT
The DNA here is from genome assembly GCF_902635505.1 of Sarcophilus harrisii. Classification (NCBI taxonomy): domain Eukaryota; kingdom Metazoa; phylum Chordata; class Mammalia; order Dasyuromorphia; family Dasyuridae; genus Sarcophilus; species Sarcophilus harrisii. The sequence goes on along the minus strand of NC_045429.1, from coordinate 399,301,083 downwards.
TTTTCTAGGGATGTGCCATTATATTCATCTCTGTCTATGTTTGCCCGGGATTTCCAGAGGTTCCTAATTGACCTCACTGACTTCAAACCTTTTTTACTAAGTGGTCTTTCTCATCCTCTCAAAAACTCTTCATTGCTCCTTGATTGGACAGTGTCAATTAAGTTAAATTCAACAAGAAATGAAGTATGTGTAAGCCTTCAGTGTAGGCTTTAATAGGCCCTACTCTACTTTTTCAAGTTTATTTCCCATCATTCATTAATTTGTACTTCCCACTCTAATCAACATTATATTTCTTTTAAGCATACCACATTCACTTTCATTTTTATTCATGTGTTCACATTTTTCCTTTTCCAAAAATGTTTTTTTCTTTTATTTAACTTAACTAGACAAGATCTTGTTCAAGTCTTTTGAAGACAGAATAGTACTAGAGAAAGACTACTGAATTTAGTAGTTAGAGACCCTAGGTTCAAATCCTGCTTCTGCTACTCACTATCTATATAACCCTGGACCAGTCATGTAATTTTTCTTACTTTTGGTTTATTTAACTGTGATAAAAAAGGAATTTAATTAGATATCCTTTGAGTGTTTTTTTCCAGCTCTAAATTTATGAGCTTCTTCTTCATGAACCTCTTCCCCTGATCATTCCACACCTTTCTAGTAATTCTAACTTGCACAATTTTCCACATAGTTATATAGTCTCTCTTTCTAGCTATAGTTAATTGTAATTTCTTTTAATGAAGGGCTCTATTAATTCTGACCTTCCCAATTTCCCACATAGTTTTGTAATCTCTCTTTCTAGATATAGTTAATTGTAATTTATTTTAATGAAGTTCCATGTCTTTTATTTTACTGTGCCCCATCTCTTCCTCCAATTTCTAATGAATCTGAACTTCTGGTCTCTGGTACCTAACCCAGCATTCTTTGCTCTCCCGTAATGAATCTAACAGTTATATCATGTAAAAATGTGCTCTTGGTCACAGGGCATTAAGTGCTAAGGGAGGTACAAAGATTTAGAGTCCATTCTCTGATGGTATGATGAAATAGGAACACAGAGAGCTATAATGGATAATATTACATAGTAAGTGCAGGGTATGGCTGTAAAATTAAATGCTATTTGGTTTCAGACAGGGAGAAATGAACCTGGGGAATCAGGAAAGATCTCAGTAAAAAGGAAATTAGCTTTGTGGTAGGAACTAACAAATATTCAGGGGAAAATAACAATATGGGTAAATAGTTTTCTAAAATCTCTAGAATTTTTTGACTTAACATGAAGTTGTATGTTTCAATTAAACTAATATTTGACTGTTTTTATATGCAAGGAACTGTACCCATATTTGATATTATCCATTATGTACAGAAGGTATGGTGATGAATAGATATTTTAGCTACTGTCAAGGAGTATAGGATCATAACATCTAAGAGATAAAAAGATTTTAGAAATAATAGAATCCAATCTTCCCAAATGAGGAAACTTGGTGCCAAAGCAGTATCTTCTGCCTGACTCCTAATCTAATGATGTTTTCTGGTATTCTTATTTTACAGTTAAAAAAACTGAGACAAACAGAAATTAAATGATTTGCCCAGGATCACACAACTAGATTTTACTTCTTTAATTTTGACCTAGAGCTTTTCCCACTATATCACCTAGCTTTCTATTTTAATGAACAATGAAATTAAATTAAATTGGCATTTATTAAATCTCTATTATGTGCTAAATAATACTAAGACCCCTCCCCTCAAAAGAACAAACATTCCCTTCCTTCAAAGAATTTGTATTTTCCATAATTCCTGGCTCAAGAATCTTATATTCTCTGTACAGGATAAATTTAAATACAGATAAGTAAATATGTTCTGATATCAGGAGGAAGTGAATATAAACAACTGGATTGTTGAAGGGAGTTAGGAAAGATATTACAAAGGCACTGGCACAGGAATTGAATTTCGAATGAAGTTTGGAGTTGTATTATTGAATAGAAACCACAGCAAATACAAAGGTGCAAAGATAGGAGATGATAGCACATTTAGTTAGGAGGAGAAACATCGCTGCTTATTTAGCTGGAACATAGTATGTGAAGGTAAATAATGTGAAATAAGTAGTTAGGCAGATGGGAGCAAGATAACGATCAAAAATATCTTTCCCTAATAATTCTTAATTCCCTAATAATTTTTAAAATGAAATAGATTCTTAGGAACCTATGATGGTTTGGGTATAGCCTGGCTTTAAGATATAAAACTGATTTGAATAACTTACTGCTCAAAGATTTTCTAGTCATAAGATTTTCTAGAGAGTGTATGTCTATGTGTGTATACATATATATACACAGTAACTTTGGTAACATACATATATATTATTTATATCTATATGGCATTAGAATAGATTGAATATCCTCATTGGAAATGTATGTGACAATAAATGAATAGCAACATGTGAAGATATTTTTCTCAGCTATTAGCATTCCATAGTATAGTTTTATTATCATACAGAGTAATTTTGTTTATAAAACTGGATAGCAACCAAAAATCTAATTGGCCTTTGGAGAAAATTTGGTGGTAAGCCTTCTTAAATAAAAGCCTTCCCAGTAGAGACTATGGAATTTTGTAATTTAAATTTGTAATTATACATTAAACATTTATGAAAAAGAATTGCTATATTCTAACTGTACAAAAATTGAACTTTTTTTCCTGTTTCACTATAGAGAATAATGAAATAATAATTTAAAAATAAGTTACAAATGCAGAGAAAAGTAGACAGAAAAATTATTAATTAATTTACATAAGCCAACATTAGTGCATTTCTTGATCATGGCACTGAAATTAAATTCTCCTACCACAATATTCTTAAATGAATTTGAAACCAAGATGACAAAAGCTATTGGTAACAAGATCAATTCCCTTTATAGCATCTCTAGTTTCAACAGTAACCCAGGTGAGCTATTATGAAAATGTCAGATGTGTAAAAGAAATTTATAAACAGACAATAAATATGGTTACTAAATGGAAAACTACTGAATTTGTGAAGGGTTCCAGTTGTAAAATGTTTTATAGTGAATGTGATACTCCTAGAGAGATGTGAAATAAATTCCATTTAAATCGTGAACTACATTAGGAAATGTCATTGGGCTATTAATATGCATAGGGTTGTGATGTTCTTGAATTGATTTGGGCATCAAAAATACTTGAATCATACACATTTAGTGAGAAATGTTGAGAATCAAAGTCATTATTAATTGAATGGTAGAGCAAGTGGTGAGCTTTATTTTCTGAATTACGTAATACTTGTGTAAATTTTATTTATAATTAAAGTCCACCAGACATATTCAGAGAAAATAAATTTAGCTTTTATTTCACCCCTATGCAATCTTTTCAAAGTGGTTGAATCTACTGTTATCTTAATTAGAATTGTCAACCCATTAGCCATAGAAATACCACAGGAAGTGATCACTTTGGATGCAATTTAACGGTTATTATTTTCTGTAACTTCTAGGTCGTATGTGTGGTAAACAATTTCAAAGGAAGACAACCAGAAAATGAACACATACACATGGACAATCTGGCACAGATGCCAATGATCAGCATTCCTCGAGTAGAAAGTCCCTTAGAAAAGGTAACATCTGTCTTAAGTGCTTCATCATTTACATTCTAAACCATGATTGTTATCTGGGAAGAAGTCACATGATTTTTTTATTTATCTGAAAGAGAGTCATCTCCATGATTTACCAATACAATCTGAGTAGAATTTAATCTAATTTAAGATTAAACAAAGTCACGGTCACAAAGAAATGATTGTGGAACATACTTATTCTACCAAAAGTGCTTCTTTTGCAGGCAGAAGCAAGGGTACATATACATAAGGGGAAAAAAACCTCCAAGCTTCTTGACACTTTCAAAATAAGTAATATCTGCTAATAAAACTTAGACAGAAAAGGAAAAGTTTAAAGAAATCTTGTAGGGGTCATATTAGTTTAACACATATTTATTGAATGCTCATTTTGTACATGATACTGTTTGGGATATGAAATAGGAAAAATACATCATAAAGAAGCTTATAATATGTAATAAACACATATAGAACTGTAATGTGAGGAACAAAACATGAGATTAGGGTTGGGCTATGGGAGATGGGAAGAAAAGGAATGGTAAGGGCAAAAGAATGAGATGAGAAGTGCTTGAATCTAATGAAAAATAATGTGGGAAAGATAAGTTGAGAAAGGTAGATTGAAATCAAATCACAGAGACTCATCAACACTGGCCTAATCAAAACATCAAATTGAAGTTTTCAAAAAATATCTGATATCACATTAAATAATTAGAGAAAAGAACTCAGTTAACAAGTCCTAAATTGTCTTATTTTGTTTTGTTTGGGGTTTAAATAGGGCATCAGGTTACATAACTTACTGCTCAAAGACTTTTCTAGTCATAAGATTTTATAGAGAGTATGTGTATATATGTGTATACATATATGCATATATATATATATATACACAGTAACTTTGGTAACACACACACACATATATATATAATATTTATATCTATATGGCATTAGAATAAATCAAATATCCTCACTGGAAATGTCTGTGACAATAAATGAATAGCAACATGCAAAGATATTTTTCCCAGTTTTTAGCATTCCATAGTATGGTTTTATTATCATGTAAATGTTATATGGCCTTTCTTATTTCAAGAAGAATAAATCTTTAGGTGAGCCTGCATTTGTATTCTAGAATATTATATAATAGAATAAAACTCAACTCTAAAACTTCAATAAGCATTGATTTCAAGAAGAAAATAAAAGTAAAGGGAAAATTTTATTTTAATATTTCGAAAAGAACAAAGTCAGATATAGAAAATAATTTTCGTTCTAAAATTACTGTATTCTACTTGAGAAAGAATAGTTTTCAGAAGTGAATATCACATATTTTGTTACCTAGAAAATTGCTCCTTGTTTAGTCACAGGAAAATCACAGATTGAAGAGAATTTAAAAAAACACTTTTCATGAAAATAGGACAACTGTGTTGATTTAGTTTTTTTGTTTGTTTTTCACATGCAGCTTTTTACATGACTACATAATAGAGAATCTAATCTTGCAAAATATGAGTGAATATTTACACTAGAAAATAGCAATAGACTTTAGCTAACATCAGAGAAAGGATCCATCAAAGTCAAAGCTCCATTGTTGACTTCTAAAAATATTGATTGTAGACAATGAGGTTGCAATAAAATGATTTCATGTATACACCTATATTTTGATGGATCTATGATCTCATTCATATGAATGGTCCTACTAATATGAACCTAGTACCAAAGACCTTCTGCTTTAAATATTTCGTGAGCATCACTGCAACATTAGATCTAGCTACATTATCTCTCATTTTCATTGATTTAAAAAAAAAACCACTTTGCGATATATTGAAAATTGAACTTTTCTGCTTTTAAATTTTTTCACATTCAACAGAGGTTTCTTCTACATGTATTTGACTGGCCCAGCCTGATATTTTGCTAATATCATTTTTATTTCTTCATATAACCTTGAGATGTGAACTGATAGATACCCAAAGTGTTAAATTCACTGTTATCACTGATGTGGATACTAGAAAAAATGGAATATTTAGTCAATTTTATTTGTTTCCTTTTTATATAAGGGCCAGTGAGATGATCTGACTTAGTAGTCTCATGTTTATCTATAATCTCATTTCCCCTTCATTGATTTTTACTGTTTTGTGAGATGTCATTGAAAATTTTCATCTTCCACTTAAATGTTTTACAAATAATCAAACAGTTATAGTCACTACTGTACTTTGTTGCTGTCTCTTCCTGGCATTATAATTACCATCACTCTTTATTGCCATGTCTCTCTGATATTTGCAATACCCACCATTGTTCTTAATCATTATGCCTCTCTGCTTATGATAATCAAGGGTCAAAATGTATATTGAGCTGGTTTGGAGAACCTTGTGACATTCTTCTATTTCTTCATGCTCTGCAATAGATGTTGACACATAAACTTCAACTATTTTCATGACATGCACTATAAGATCCAAAACCCAATGATGACTAAATGTTTTTGTTCTCCTTGGGAACATGACAAAATTAACTCTGCCAGTTCCTTTATTCACCTCTCAGAAGAGAAATTATGAACAATCCTATTCAGCTACAAATTCCTGAAACTTCTGGTTTCATTCATGGCAAGATTAGCAGCATGGCCATTGTTTAATTCCTTCAGTAATATATCAAGTCTTTTGACAATAGGCAACAATCTCTTAGGGTATCAGCAGCGACATTAAGATTTATGAATGGCCTCATATTTCTATGATTCTTAACCCCCATGTGAGAAATGAATATTTCTCTCTTGTATTTAATAACTAATTATTAAATCAGGACCAAGGTCTTCATCCCTTTTTAATTTCCTTATCCAGAAATCAACCAGTGGGGGAAATCCTTCTTAAATATTTACCCAGACTAGTGTCTATTGTTGGTAAAGCTGTGAACTGATGCAGCCATTCTGGAGAGCAATATAGAATATTGGAATATGACAAAAAAAGAGCTATTAAACTGTGCATACCCTTTGATTCAGCAGTGTCACTACTGGGCTTGTATTCCAAACAGATCATTAAAAAAGAGGAAAGGACCCATATATGCAAAAATGTTTGTAGCAGCTCTTTTTGTGGTGGCAAGAAACTGGAAACTGAGTGACTGCTCATCAGTTGGAGAATGGCTGAATAAATTATGGTATATGAATGTATTGAAATAGTATTGTTCTATAAGAAACAATCAGCAGAATGATTTCAGAGAGGCCTGGAGAAACCTACATGAACTGATGCTAAGGGAAGTAAGGACAACCAAGAGAACATTGTTATACAGCAATAACAAGACTATCTGATGATCAATTCTGATAGACATGGCTTTTTTCAACAATGAGGTCAGTTCTAATAGATTCGTGATAGAAAGAGCCAATTGCACCCAGAGGACTGTGGGGACTGAGTGTGGATCACAACATAGTATCTTCCCTTTTTTGTTGTTGTTTACTTGCATTTGGTTTTCTTTCTATTTTTTTTTCCTTTTTGATCTGATTTTTCTTATGCAGAATGATCATTGTGGAAATATGTATAGAAGAATTGCACATATTTAATATATATTGGATTACTTGCTATATAGGGAAGGGAATAAGGAAGCTAAGCAGAAAAAAAATTGGAACAAAAGGTTTTGCAAGGATGAGTGTTGAAAACTATATGCATATGTTTTAAGAATAAAAAAAAACTTTTTAAAAAATTAAAAAAAAAGATTTACCCAGGCCAAGATCTAATCAGATAATAATTTTTTTTTTCAAATTTGGGTTTAATATGTTTATTTTCTCATTATGTTTGTTCAGACAAGTCTAGGGAAGAATTGATTCTCTCTTTGCCAAAGAGGTGATATGGAAATCAATATGTCTTTGATGAAGATTTGGGTGACCCAAGACCCTCATTTTAATATAGTCCATCTCCCATTGTATTAACCAATCAGAGTCAGTTTTCATTCATCAGATTGTAAGTAGCTACCTCCTATATGCATGAATTCATTGCCATATTTTCAAATAATTTCTGACTGAGTTCAGATGGTTATTCTTTGTTTTGATTCTGATGGTTAGGTTGGGGGAATAACTTATAATGCATGAATTTGGAGTGAGAGAAATTTTATTTGAAAATCGCTTCTGCTACCTGTATGATATTATGCAAGTGTTATTACCTTTCATGTTCTCACTTATTTCAGCTTGAAAACAAAAAGGTAGATTAAATAATCTCTAATTTTCCTTCCAGCTCTAAATTTGTGACCCTTTGGGGCCAGTATATAAAGCTAGCATCCTATGCTTAAGACCTGCAAAGAGTAAATAGGATCATGGGATCCTAAAAATAGTTTCAGAAAAATCTTAAAGGTCATATAGTCCAATATTTTTATTCTACAGATGACACAGCTTAAATCTATAGTGAAGCCTGAGTTCTTCCAAGACTCAGCTTAAATTCCACCTTCTGCAAGAGACCTCTGCCTTTCCCTTCCTTGCAGGTTACCTCCCATTTATTCTGAATGTATCTTGTAGAGATATACTTATTTATATAATATCTCTTTTCTTAGAATGTAAGTTCTTTGAGGGCAAGGACTATGTTTTTGTCTTCCTTTATATCACTCAGCTCTTTGCATAGTGCCTGGATCATAATAATGGTTAATATATGCTTATTTACTGTTGACTATACTACGACATAAAACACAGACTCCATGTTTTGGAAATATATGTTTTTCCATGTGCATTAATTTGGCAGTTGGTGGATAGAAATTACCTAGACTCGTCTTGCAAATTGCTCTTTAGATATAGTAAAAGCATATCCTAAAAATCTTTGATTATGCTACTTGAAATAGCAAAAACTCAAAACTCAAAATGGCAAAGGTTTACTGATGCTTCATTAGCTCATCATTTTCCAGTTGTCAGTTTTATTCAAAAAAGATAAAGGTTTTCTTTCAGAAAACATATACATTCATCAAGCCCCTTCTATTAAATGTGATTTTATAAACTATAAATTATAGGATAATTATAGCATACATGCAGTCTTTAGTTTCATGACAGCTATTGATACTTTAATTATATATCATATATCCAATTACTATTTTTGTGGGATAAATTCATGGTTTATCTAAAATCATGGTGAAGTTTGAATATTACAACATCTGCATTTTAAGGAAATTGTCCAACATTTATCCACAAAAACATGTCTAGTATATATCCATGTCCACTAAACACCAAAGATTCATTTTTGTAAGATTTTACTTGAGATACATACATACACACATATATATATATGCATATATACATATACACACATGTATGGAGTGCCCAATCATATAACTCTTAAATAAAGGATTTTTAGATATAACAGAGGTTGTAAATTGCATATAAAGATAATTTACAAAAATAAAAATAGTAGTATTTTCTTTGAGTCTGAATCATCTCATCCTACTTGCCAGGTCTGCCCTGAACATGAGGTAGGAAAAGGGTGAAAAGAATGCCTTTTCTCTTTCGAAAACTCATTGACACATGTATCTACACATGCACATACAAACACATTTTTCTGTGTATAGATACATACGTGGCTATTGTTAGTTTTCTAGACTGATACTTGCCTATCGTGTATGTGCAAATAACATTGCAATGTACATCTGATAGATTATTGCTTAAATAACAACTCCTAATGACTATTATTTTTTCTTAAACCTCCACTCCCATCTCCAAATATAGCCTTTTACACATCATCCAACACCAGTTGCAAAGTGCAAAAAAATTTGCAAAAAAAAAAAAATGAAATAGTTTCAAGATAAACATTTTATGTTTGGGGTAGACTGGTTCCACAATTAAAATGAATTATAGAGCAGTATACATACTACTACCTGAATATTATTGGAAAGACTGATCAACAAAAGAAGAATTATTTACTTTCAATTCAGAAGAGTTTCAATTCCCTTTAGGACCATTTTGAAAAAGAATGAGAAATTATATTTACACCAACTGACCTCCTCAGTTAAATAGTATAATAAAGTGGAAAAAACCTAATTTGTTAATATTATCAGTACTAATGTATGTGTATTATGTTATATATAATTATATTTAGAATTATGCTGAACAATGACAATAGTTTTAGTAACTATTAATCATCATCTATTCTATCAACTCCAATGATTAGATTTAGAATGGAAAAAATCTGTCAAAACCAGTAGACCAAAAAAAAAATCCGAAAGTGATTATTTTGCTATATTTTTCCATTTTTATTCAATTGTATTTGGATATTTGAAATAGATACAAAGTAAATACTGTCTTAAATTTTATACCTGTGATAAAAACTAAAAGGTAATAAGTGCAATTATCTGTCTATCTATCTATATATATATGTGTGTGTGTGTGTGTACACATATGTATATATATATATATACACACACATTTTATATATATATAATATATATATATATATAATATGTCTGTATGTGTACACACACACATATAAATATATATATAAATATAAACTAAGCAGGAAACAATCATGTCAGAAATTCTATGCATAACTCCAGAATATTCTTTCTTGATATATTTCCTTAGTATTCATTTTTCACTCCAGAAATTTACTTGTGCTTTCAGACTATGTCCTTATCTAGTATACTGTACTACATTTTGTATTTGACAACATTCTAGCATCAAATAAGAAAGCATTGATCAAGCAATTGCTTATCTCCCTTATTAGATTGGGAATTCCTTGAGAGAAGTCCATTTTTTTCTTACTTCTTTTTTTTTTAATTTGTCTTTTCTGTATTTCCAGAATACTGTGCTAAATTCTGAGAATACAAAAAAAAAAAAAAAGACCAATTTTTTTTAAAGAAGAAAAAATGGACTTCTCTCAAAAAATTCACAATCTAATAAAGGAGATAACACATGTAAATAACATGTACAAAAAAGATATGTTCAGGATAAGCAACACAGAAAAGGCATTGAAATTAAGAGGACTTGGGAAGAGGTAGAACATGGAATTTTATTAAAATGTAAAGGAAGTCAAGAGATAGAGATGAGGAGGAAGTGAATTCTAAGTGTGGAGAACAGCCAGGAAAAATCCATGTATTCTTGTGGGTAGAACAGCAAAGAGGCCAGAGCTGCTTAAATCTTTTTTACCTACTGTATTGCTGTCATGGAGGCAGCTATTTGAATCGAACTATAAGTAATTTAATAACAACAATGGCAAACTATAAGGTGACAGACAGCCCTCAACTCCCAGAGGTGGCTTGAATTCTGACTAACCATTTCATCAAAAAAAAAACTTGCTTTTTCTTGGTCTTTCTTGCCCTCAGAACCTTACACATCAAAGAGACTATAAAGTATTTTAGTGAGGCTGATGTGATATTTACACAAAGGGAACTAGTGATCATTTTGTTACTCTAATAAAATAGGTGGGAATGGTTGTTAGCTACTGCTGCTGCTGCTGCTTAAACTTAGATATGGTTATGGACACTGCCATTATAATGTTAGCTCCATTTAATATCCCTCAGTGGTTATCAAACATCATAAAAGTGGGAACTATTTGCTTAAGAAAACAAACAATTTCTCTAGAAGTAGAAAAAACAGAAATGAAATTCAAATATGCGTATCTTTGATTTCATAATGATGTTAAATTCATTTTTTATCCTCTTAGGAGAAAATTGATGTCAAGACTTTAAGAAAATTTCATTAATACATGATTGTTTAAACATCTTTCTAATTTAATAGCATGAATATCCTGTCCTTCCTTTAAAAATATTTTCTTATCAGAATGGATAAGATAAAGAAATATTTTACCATTACTCAGATCATGATCTGAATGGCCAGTTAGTCCATTAGCCAAGTAGTCCAATCCATTCCCTTTACTAGCAAGGAAGTCAATTAATTGACTTGCAAAAGATCATAGAAAAGAAAAATCAGAGTGCTAGATTTGAAACAAGATCTTTTGATACCAGAACTGATCCCAACATTTTAAAGCGGTTCAATGAATGTTTCCTGAGTACTTACAAAAGACAAGACAAATCAAACCCATAATGCTAGTACTACTTTTTTTTTTCTAACCCTAGACCTGTAATGTCATTTTGGTAAACAGTTACCAATGAAAGAATTCCCTCTTTCAGTATAGATTGACAACTGTTCTGTATCTTGTGGTCTTAGATACTTGTGTCATTGAAAGGTTATGTCATTTGTCCTGGGTCACACAGCCAGGATGTGTCATAGATAGTACTTATGCCAGAATATTTTTTACTCTGTGACCAGCTTTGTACTCATTATATTACTGACAATGATAGTACACATTGAATGATCAGCTCACCCTGTTCAACAGCTAAATTACCTCAAAATACCAAACCTTTTCAGGCTTGATGCACCACAAGCTGAATATCACTATGGTAGTCAGAAAGGTTTTCAACCCTAAATGACCTAATCACTGAGTCACCAACTTACTGGAATCACTGAAATTTCTAGGAAAGGTTCTGCATTTGTTCCCTGGAAGAACCAGAAAAGTTCAGCTCAAGCTCTCCTTCATTAGAGAAAAAAAAGATAGTGGGCAGAGCCATAGGTTTTAATTTGAAACACTTGGCCCTATTTTTCAGTCATTTTAGGGCCATGACAATCCAACAATTTAAACTTCAAAGATCCCGGGGAGCCTAACCCTAATACTAAGGAAATATATCAAGAAAGAATATTCTGGAGTTATACATATGTGTGTTTTTACTGACACAAAATTATCAACAGAATGCTTTTGGACAAGTTAAAGTATTATGTATATTCCAGATAGTATTACTATTCTTTATATAACAAGAGTGTGAAATTTCAACATCTTGCCTCAACAGTTGTAGGAAGAATAATCCCCTTCTACCAGCAGAAAACATTTCTCCACCTATTTTATAGATTAATCAGGTCAGAATAACACTAACTGCCCCTCTACAACTTATCAATACACCAGACTGACTTTTGCTAATACAATTAATGAACCGGATTTTATCCAAATGTATATGGCATATATACTACACATGGCAGCAAAGAAATATTGCCATAAATGTACCATACATCAGTGTCATAGCTAGGAGTAGCAGAGGGGAAGACCCTGAGCTTTCTTTACTAGAAAAAAATTAAAATTACACATTAGTGGACACTCCATGATAGAGTCCTTTGAGGTTTCCAAATGCTATGCATGAGTAATTATTTCAAGATATTTGATATTCACTGGCTTACCCAAAATGTAAAGTTTTATTTTATAAAGTTGTATGATTTTTTAAGATGACATTTGGGGCAATTTCAAGCTATTTTATTAGTTATTAAAATACTAGAATATTTCATACAATAAATATCAGAAACATTTTTAATCCAAAGTCTAGATTTTAAGTGTTGAAAGATGTTTTTTGTGGAAACCAAATATTTAGACTGCTGTCATCTGTAACTTTTCCTGCAATTCTATTTAATGAGGGCATTTAAAATATTAGTTTTTTAATCCTTACAGATTTTAAGGTTATAAATGAATCTGCTAAACCATTGTTACATATGGATTTTTAAATGAATGTTCTTTATATGGCATCTTAAAAATTATCTTTTGTAATTAAAATTATTACATACAAGATACAGAGAGATTTTAATAATGTAAGTTACATTTTGCAGAATTATATTTAGGTGAACCCTTTTAAAACTTTTTTTTTCATTTTTAATCTCATTTGTTTAGTCTCATTTGAATATGCATACAATTGATTAATAGGTTTTTCTGTTGTATCACCCATTCAGTTGACTGCTAACTGAGAGAGAAACCAATCAATAGGCAATACAAAAATCATTTTAGTACAAGCAGGAATTCCCTAGGATCACTCATACTTTTATGTGGTAGGTTCTGAATTTCTCTCAACTTTGTTCCCTATAGTTTTGGCCTCGATAAATGTCATGGGGTATTTAGAATTATCTAGAAGGATCACATCATTTTGAAATAGAGTTTTGAATCAAGAAAATATAAAATCACCTTGGATTAAAACTAAGCAAGTTAAACAATAAACCTATGAGGAAGGTCATGGATGATATTAAATATTGACATTTTTATTTCAAGACAATGAAGGCAACTGAACTAGAGGCTAATTGGACTGTGCTTTGTTTATTCATAATTATTGGATCATAAATTTATAGTTGGAAGGACTCAGAGGTCACGTAGTCTAACTTTGCATCCCACACTCCCTTCTCCCTTTCTGATTCTTATTTTGCTGTTTAGCAAACTGATTCAGAGGTTACTTAAATGGCTTGCCCAGTATCCTGTAAATAATATTAGATGTGGAATTTGAACTTAAATCCCTTGGATCTAAATCAAGTATCCTTACCATTAGTTCACCTAGTCCAGTCCCTTCATTTTATAGACATGGAAGCAGAAATCCAGAGAATTGAAGTTATTTCTACAAAACCACATGGTTTCTGTCAGAGTAAAGACTAGAATATAGATCTTTCAAAGATTAAATCATTGCATAATGCTCATCTCAACTATTCAAATGAAGTCATAGTGCCTTTGAATATCCTGTAGCTAATTAGTACAAAGATTTTAAATGTGAACAACTAGTCAAACAAATAGTATCTTAAAATGAGATTTGGGTTTTTGGACCAGTGATTAATGCACAAACAATGAAATCTTTTATAGGAGTAGATTGCAGATAAGGAGAGCCAATAAAAAATATACTTACTTCTTATCTTTCAAATCTAGAAACAGCTAAATGGCATGATAGACATAGAGTCAAGGATACTTGAGTTCAAATCTGGCCTCAAACACAAGCCAATATCTTCCTAACAACTTAGTCCTCATCTGCTTTATTTTTATCATATAAAAATGAGATAGTAAGCATCTACATTCTAGAGGTTTTATGATGATAAAATAACATTTATAAAGTACATGCACACAATGGTCACTTAATAAATGTTTTTTATTTAAAAAGCAGTTCATATATAATAGCAATGCTAAACAGGACAGAGGGTAGCAAATAGAAAATGTAGGAAGATTACAGCATTTGACAAGAAAAAATATTTAAAATCAATCAGGTTCAAGCTAAACACCTCCCTGAATTACTGAATACTAATTCCTGGATAATAATTAGCTCCCTCATAACCACTCTAGAACAAAAAAGCAAAAACAAAACAAAAAACCTAAAAATCTTACCAGAATAATCATAATCAAGAAATCCATTGAGAAACTGTAGAAAGTAACTTCTTATATCCCATAACTATGCAGAAAGTCAACTGGAAGACCACTGGAAATAATAAAGAAGACCACCAGCAAAGCCAGTACTTCTTCAAACAAGTCAGCAGCTTTCCAATGGGATCAGCCTCATGTGTTGCCTTCAGGACTCTGTATCCAGAAGAAAACAGGATTCCCCTATAAAGCCTCATGTCAGTGAAAACTCATGGCTGCAACTCTCAAGGTCAACAAATTGCCAGAAACCAGTACAGTCATGGCTGCATTTAGATAAGGACAGCTTAGGATTCTGAATTACCTAGCCCTCTATCCTAAAATGACTGAAAAACAGGGCCATGACAATCCAACAATTTAAACTTCAAAGATCCAGGGAAGCCTAACCCTAGGAGATAGACCAGAGTAAGAATCAGGGTGAACCACTTTATCACCAAGAAGGGTCCACCACCTCAACCAAAAGTGCAGCAAAGGAGAGAGCTCCAGTGCAGGAATTAAGTCTGAAAAAATAAGTAACCTCCCCCAAAAGGATGCTGATCAATATCATATAATACATATGTGCGTATGTATGTATATATATACACACATATATGTGTGTAGGTATATGCACATGCATGTATATTATGTACTGTGTATATGTACATATTTATGTGTGAGTATGTTTATAGTACCAGATATGCCTTTAAATTCAATCTAGAATGAAACAGTGAAACCATAACAACTGCTGAGGCTCAAAGAAATACATGGATTTTTTTCTTTTTTTTTTTAATAGTATTTTATTTTTTCCAAATACATGTAAAAGATAGTTTTCAGAAAGTCATTCATTTTTGTAAAACTTTGTTACAAATTTTTCTTTCTTCTTCCTTTACCTCCTCCCTCCCTGGGACAGTTAGCAATCTGATATAGTTAAATATGTACAGTTCTTTTAAACACATTTCCATATTCGTCATGTTATGTAAGAAAAATGAGATCAACGGGGGAAAGCCATAAGAAGAAAAAAACACAAACAAACCACCACCACCACTGCAAAGTAAAAATACCATGCTTTGATCCACATTTAGTCTCCATAGTTCTCCCTCTGTGGTTGGCATTTTCCAACCTAAGTCTATTGATATGACCTTGACCCATTACATTGTTGAAAAGAACCAGGTCCATCACATTTGATCATCATCTAATCTTGTTATTACTATATGCCACTTTCTCTTTATTCTGCTCTCTTCACACAGCATCAATACATGGATTTTCTACAAGGACAATATATATACCCAAAAGAAATGAAGCAAGAGATAAAAATTAAATTTAAAAATTAAAAGGGAAAAGAATTAGAAGAATAACTACCTTAGGACAGAAACTGGTCAATCTTAACCAAGTAATAAATTCCCTCAAAATTAGACTAGACTAAGTAGAATTCAGTAATTCCATAAAATAATAAGAAATATTAAAACAAAATCCAAAGACTAAAGAAATAAAAGAATGTATAAGATAGCCTATATTGAAAACAACTGACAGAAAAATAGATGGAAAGGTAGTTTAAGAATCAAAGGACTCTTTTAAAATCATGTTTTAAAAAAAGCCTGTTCTCCATATTTCAATATGTTTTACTGAATCATCACAGATTTATGTATTTAATTGTAATCTTTCCCTTGAGCTAGACATTACAAACTCCCTATTTTGGGATATTTCAAACTGGATATCACATAAAGATCACAAACATGTTAAATTAAAAACTGAACTTGTTATTTTTTCTAAAATCTAACCTTCTCCCTACCTTCCCTATTTTTCTGAGGATACCACCATTCTTCCAGTCACTCAGGCTTGCAACCTTGGTCATTCTTAACACTTCACTTCCCCTCAAACCACATTATCTACTTGCCAAATGTTGCTATTTCTAGAGGAACAATACCCATCACATCTATCCCTTTCACACCATCTTAGTTCAGATGCTCATCACTTTCCACCTGGTACAGTAGATCAGAGTACTCTTACTTAGGGTAATGGTATACAATCTCTCCCCATTTATTAGATAGCGAGTTGATCTCAAAGCTAGGAAGATCCATGTGCAATCCTATCTTTGTTACATAGTAGTCACACATCGGGCAAGTCTCTTAAGTCATCATTGTTAGACAATGCTCTAATATTACAAGATGTTGAGAAGTTGCTGACTTGTATTTGAAGCTTTATCATAGGGCAGTTGAAAAAGAAGGTGGAAAGAAAGGTGAGGAAGGAGGAGAGAAGCAAACATTCCCAAGCAGTGTGTTAAATCTGGAAAAAGAAATACAAGCAAAGAGAAAGACAGCCCCTGCCTTCAAGGAGCTTATGTTCTCATGGAGGAGGGCAAGACACACACACACACACACACAGAGAGAGAGAGAGAGAGAGAGAGAGAGAGAGAGAGAAAGAGAGAGAGAGAGAAGATGAAAAATAAGATAGTGAGGTGGAATAGTGGATGGAGTGCTGGTCTGGAGTCAAGACTCACCTTCCTGTATTCAAATCTGGCTTCAGACACTTAATACATGACCCTGGGCAAGTAACTTAGCCCTATTTGCCTCAGTTTCCTTCTCTGTAATATGAGAGAAGGAAATGGCAAACCAATCTAATATCTCTGCCAAAAACAATCCAAATGAGGTCACAAAGAATTGGATGTCTCCCAACAACAACAACAAATAAAAGTAGATAAGTTGGGAAAGAAATGGAAGGATAAGAGGACCTAAAACAAGGACATTTTTTAAATTTCGGAAAGTCAGGAACAAGGAAAGAGTGGGGATGGAAGCAGATTAACCTGGGATCCTTTCCAAAATAGAGTTTCTAAGAGCATCTGACCAATGACAGTAGTGGGGCAGGACTTGCAGAGGAATATTCCAGGTTGAGCAGGTTACAGGAATGGTAGGATATTCTAGAATGAATACCAAAATGCAGAGAAAAGTACCAGGATGAGATAGCAGTAGAGACATGATTTTGAAATTCAGAAAGTTAGGAAAGAGAAATGAAAGCTCAAGTTTAGTCCTTATCATAATCTATACATTCAGTACCCCTCTCCCCAGCACACACAAACACTATACTTGGATGGGTTCCATCTATTTTTTGTTTGTTTTGGGCTTTATTTTGTTCTGGGTTTCTTTGTTTATTGTTAGTGAAGAATTAGAAAAAGCCTTAGAAATATTCTAAATATAAAAATTTCTAAATGATTTTAAATTAGCAGACATTTCCTTATAATTTAGCAAGACATTCCTATCTATTTTTTGTTATATCAAGACAGTTATCTCAAATAATTATTTGAATATTATCCACTTTATAGATTAGTCAAAACAAAATGAATAACAGTTTATTTCTCCTTTTCATATGTTATGTTCTCTGGGCCATTTAGTTGCCTATGCTAAAAGATCTTGGAAATTCTTCCCATCTCTGTAGCTACAATCATCCCTTCTGAGCTCTATGTAGTTTTCTGTATATCCTTATATCTGAACTATTAAAATAGACTGTTACCTGGTTTTCCTGTCAGGTTGTGCCTCCTCCTATAATCCAGTGAAATATATCCAGATTAATCTTTCTTTTCCAGACTATTATTCCCATTTCCTTTATATGATTCTGGAATCAGTTTGGACGATTTATGTTTTCATTTCTTTCTTACACACACACACACACACACACACACACACACCTAGTGTGATGCCCATAAACTACACGTGGATATGAAATAAATATCTGTTGATTTTAACTTTTTGCTTGTTTACTGACATTTCACACTACCAATTTGATTTATCAGAAGTTTTAGCTTGGTTTATTTTTTTCTTACTCAATTCCAGGAACTCCTGGGAGAGAAAACACACCAGAATCTCTGAAAACATCTAGTATTCAGCAAGATATTGACTACCTCACAGGTTTCATAGGAATATTAAATAGTGAAGTGTTGCTACTTAATCCACTATTTAATATTTCACCCTCATCAAGACCCCTGCCTCCAAGTAAAGCTGTTTAGCTGAGATAGTGACTTCAGAAGATCCCTTTTCTTTTGAAGTGCAGGGTTATTTGCTATGCCCAACTTCAGCTGTGATATTCTACCAGAAAATGTCTGAGCACAAGAAATAAATAGACAGGAATGAATGCCCCAAATTATATATTGAGATTGTGTGTGCATGAGTATCTATGATATATGGGGAATACTGGGATACAGTTTGCCTTGAAAAGGAAGAAAAGGCTGTCCCAACAGTAAAAAACAGCCATTTAAATGAATGATGAGAAATAATAAAGCAACATTCAGTAGATTGAGGCTTTTGATTGAGGAGATATAAATAGTGGAATAAATTAGAGTCATTTCCCTAGTCTGTGTGAGAGCCCTCTTGTCACTGTCAGAAATGAATGAATCAGAGAGGTTCTGACAGTGAAGTGTCATGTACTTTGTGCCTTTGATGGAAGAAAAAGAAAAGTTTAGGCAAATAGGGTCCATAAATTTTGGCAGCCTCATGAATGTCTCTCTGGGTTCTAAACATAGAAGAATTTATTTTCATTCCTTATCAAAGTAATTCAGGGGGAGGGAGACACAGCTATTAGAGGAAATCCTTAAATGTTGACTAATCTGTTCCATGATACATGACTGATAGATAATTGAAGCAAAAGGTGTTGGTGATGAAACTGTTCCTAAATCTGTACTTTTCCTTTGGCTAAAAGAAGCTTCTAACTTATAAAGAGACATCTACAAAAAATCTTGTAGATATACCATTGCTATGCATCTAAATTAAATACATTAATCTGTAATTGGTTCTCTCACGGGTCATATTTCTATTGATTAAACTAAAATTATGTTTTAAAGGCAAGAGAAGTTACTAGAATATATTCTCACTTCAATTTCTTACTAGACAATTTAAAAGAATAAACACATTGCTAAGAGATGGCTTTGGCAAGGAATACTATTAGTCTAGACAACTAGATGATCCAGTCCAAAAAGAAATCAGTTCAATATAGTGTGCATAACATCTTTAGATATCCTTAGTGTGATGGGGGCGGAGCCAAGATGGTGGAGAAGGCACACGCGACTTTCTAAGCTCCTCTCATTCCCCTCATAACCAACTATTATCCAGCCTCAGAAATAGCTCTTCACTGCTGAAATTCATGAAGATCAGAAGCATACAACTTACCTACTGAAGTCAATCTGGAAGATCGCCAGGAAAGGTTTGTCCTGAGGGGCCAGAAACAGACCAGCGCAGACAGGGAGAGGCTAGCATCATGAGCAGACCAGGGGTGGGGGTGATCTCTGTGGCTAGAGAAGTTATGGAGACCACTCTGCTAGAGGCTAACTACTCTGCCTTGATTACAAAGCAGTAAACTGGCAGAGAAATTAAAGCCTGGAACAGAGGGTACTCTAAAAAACGCCAGAACCTAACACTGGCTGTAGCACTCAACCCGGAAGGGACCCAGGAGACTGAAACACAGCCCTGCAGCCACATCCTGCAGTTCCGGGCTTTGCAGGGCAGCAAACCCACACGGCAGGGGCACAGCCGGCAGCCTCTAATCAGCACAAGTGGGGGCTTGGCCTTAGGCAATAGAACTTCCCCAACAGGACTGTGCCGTGGAGCAGAGACACCCTGGTCCCTGCAAATCCATTCACTGCTCAACTGCTAAAACCCAAGCCCCAGGGCGGGATTTCTTTGGGAAGTGAAACTCTCACTGCTCAGTGTCTAGCCCCGGGGCAGTCATCATCTCACACAGCAGGGGTTCTTTGCAGGGCACTTTCCTAGTTCTGCCCTGCAGGCCTGAGTTTTTCCAGGTGGGGAATTCTTTCCCAGAGCACTCCAGTACCTCACTGCTTTTTGCAGCGGGCTAGCAAGACAGCTACCCGGCCATACATCGCTCACTGCTCTGCAGAGGAAGCTGGTAACCTCCTGGCCCTGAAGGCAGATCCTACAGGCTTTAACAAAATGAATAAGAAAATCAAAAGGACAATTGATAGTTTCTACTCAGAAAGAGAACAGCTTTTCAACTCTGAAGAGACTAATAAGACAGTCTCCAGACAATTGTTGTCCCCAATACAAAAGGCCTCCTAGAAGAGATTATTAAAAAACCTTAAAAGAGAACTAGAAGAAAAATGGGGAAAGGAAAGAGAAGCTAGCAAGAGAGTACAGAAAAGACATATAACTCACTAAAAGAAAAATTTGGCAAAGTGTAAAAAGAAAACAACCCCCTGAAATGTGAACTAGAAAAGGTAAAAAAAACTCCCAAGAAGTACAGGCAAACAGAATTTGTGAAAATGGAGAAAGAAATAACACTAAAAAAAAAAAAAAAAAAATTAGTGAAATGGAAAAAATTCATAGGAGCAAAATGACGAAGAAACCCAATCGGACATATACAAAAAGAAGTAAAAAGCAATGAAGAAAAATAGCACGCTAAAAATCAGAACTGAACAAATAGAAATGACTGACTCATTGAGGACAGGAAGAATCAGTCAATCAAACCAAAAAATGAAAGATTGGAAAAATGTCAAATATTTACTTGAAAAACAATGGACCTGGAAAATAGATCAAGGAGAGAAAACTCAAGGATCATCGGACTACCCGAAAATATGATGAAAAAAAGAGCCTAGATACTATTTTACAGGAAATTATTGAAGAGAACTGCCCAGAAGAATAGAACCGAAGGTAAAAAGAGGGGAAAGAATCCATGAACACCCTTCTGAAAAAGACCCAAAATAAAGACTTGAGGAACATTGTCCAAACTTCAGAATTTTCAGATTAAAGAAAAAATTTCCCAAATCCAGAAAACAGTTCAAATACCAAGCCAATAAGGTCACACAAGATCGGCTCCCCAACATTAAAGGATCAAGGAATTGATATTAAAGGCAAAAGAACTTGAATGCAGCAAAAAAAACTACCCAGCTAAGCTTTGAGCATTTTTTCCATGGAAGAAGGGACATTTAATGAAAGGAGAATTCCATCTGTTTTAAAGAAAAACCAGATTAAAAAAAATTGATTCCAACAACAGGATCAAGACAAGTAAAAAAGGTAAAAGGAACCTTTGAGAACGTTTTAAGGGATATATATAAAATCAATTAATTTGATTTTTACTGATATAAGCATAAAAAAAGGAAGTAGAAAATGGAAAGGGAAGGCAAAAAAAGGGGAAAGGGAAGATAAAAAAGAGGGAAACTTCCGCCGATTAGGCAAGGGAAACCAATTCTGAGGGAATTAAGGGGGAGGAAAAAAGTAATCTTACTCATCAGGATTGGCTCAAAAGGAAAAATTACCATTTGTTTTATGAGAATCTTCTCTCACCCCATTAAAAAAGTGGGGAGGAAAAGGAAAGGAAAGAGAATAAGGGAAGGGCAAGAAAGGGAAAGGGATTCAAAGGAGGAGGGAGGATACCAAAGGGAGAGGGGTGACGCAAGGGGTCCAATAAGTTTAATACTAAGGAAGGGGAAGGAGGGCAAGAAAAAGAAAAGCATAATCTGGGATATTAGGGGTGGGAAAAACAGAATTAGTAATCTTAACTGTAAATGTGAATGGGAAACTCCCCATAAAGAGGAGGCAGATAGGACTGGATAAAAGTGAACCCACAATATGTTGTTTACAAGAAAAATTTTAAAAAAGGGGATACATAAGAGTAAAGAAATGCTGGAAGAATCTATTATGTTTGGTGAAGCGAGGGTTAGCCATCCTTCTCAGAACGTAAAAAGCAAAATTGATCTAATTAAAAGAGATAAGGAAGGAAACTATATCTTGCTGGTACTATAGAAAAACAAATCAGTATTAAAATATATGATAATGGTATAGCATCTAACTTCCTAAAGGAGAAGTTAAGAGAGTTACAAAGAAATAGACAGCAAAACAAAATAGTGGGGACCTAACTTGCATCAGATTTAGATAAATCAAATCAAAACAAATAAGAAAGAAATCAAGAGGTAAATAGAAGACTAGGTATGATAGATCCTGAAGAAAACTGAATGGTGATAGAAAGGGATTTTCTTCCTAGCAGCTCAAACTCACAAAATTACCATAATTAGGACATAAAGACCCCAAAATTAAATGCAGGAAGGCAGAAATAAAATGCTTTTCAGATCAAATAATAAAAAACTACATTCAACAAAAAAGGGTTTAAATCAAAAAGTAATTGAAAACTAAATAACCATCTTAAAGAATGATTTGGGAAAAGTAAATTTTAGAAAATTAATAACCACTAAGATAATGACAATGGTGAGACATCAACCAAATTTATGGGAGCAGCCAAAGGGTAATAAGGGGGGAACTTTATTCCTTAGAGGCTTATTTGAACAAAATAGAAAAGAGAAGGTCAATGAATTGGCTTCAACTTAAAAGCAGAAAAGACCAAATTAAAAAACCCCCAATCAATTACTAAACTTGAAATTCTAAAATTAAAAGGAAAATTAATAAACTGAAACTAAAAAAACTATTGAACAAAAAATAAAAGAGTTGGTTTTATGAAAACCAATAAAATTGATAAACCTTTGGTAAACTGATTGAAAAGGAAGGAGGAAAATGAAATTAGTAGTCTTAAAATGAAAAGGGGAGAACTTTCCACCAACAAGGGAAATTAGAGAAATAATAAGGAGTTATTTTGCCCAACTTTATGCCAATAAATTTGATAACCTAAGTGAAATGGATGATACCTCCAAAAAATATAGACTTCCCAGACAAAGAGGAGGAAGTAAATTGTTTGAATAGTCCTATTTGAAAAAAGAAAAGAACAGGCAAAAACAACCCCAAGAAAAATCCCCCAGGACCAAATGGATTTAATGGAATTTTACCAAACATTTAAAAGAACAATTGGCCCCAATTTATTAAATTATTTGATAAAATAGGAATGAAGGATCCACCAAATTCCTTCTATGACACAGACATGGTAATTGATAAAACCAGGTAGGTTGAAACAGAGAAAGAAAACTATAGACCAATCTCCTATCGAAATTGATGCAAAAACTTAAATAAGATATTAAAAAGATACAGAAAATCATCCCCAGGATAATTCACCGATCAAGTAGGATTTATCCAGGAATGCAGGGTGGTTCAATATTAGGAAAACTATCAGATAATTGGCCTATTATAACCAAACAAAAAAAAGATCATCCAATAGATGCAGAAAAAAGCATTTATAAAACCAACATCCATTCCATTAAAAAACACTTGAGAGTATAGGGAATAAATACTTTTCCTTAAAATAATCACAGCACTATTTAAACCAGCAGTAAGCATCATTGTAATGGGACAAACTGCAACCATTCCCAACAAGATCAAGAGGAAACAAGGTTGCCCACTATCAAGTTACTATTTAATATTTAGAAATGCTATATGACAATAAGAGTGAAAGATATTAAAGGAATAAGAATAGGCAATGAGGAAAAACCAATTATCACTCTTTTTAATGATAGATGGTATACTTAGAGAACCCCAAGATTCTACTAAAAAGTTATTAGAAATAATCCACAATTTTAGCAAAGTTGTGGTTATAAAAAAACCCACAAAGTCATCAGCATTCTTATATATCACAAAAAACCAAAGCAGAGTTACAAAGAGAACCCATTTAAAGAACACTGATAGTATAAAAATATTTAGGAATCATCTCCAAGGGAAAATCAGAAACTTTATGAGAAAAATACAAAACACTTTCCCACAAATTAAGTCTGATCTAACTAACTGAAAATATTAAATGCTTTGGATTGGAGAAATATAATAAAGATGACAAATTACCTAAACTAATCTATTTATTTAGATATACGAATGACCCCAAAAACTATTTTAGACCTAGAAAAATAAAAAAAAGTTCATATGTAAAACAAAAGGTAAGAATTTCAAAGGAATTAATGAAAATAAATGAAGGGGTAGCTTACCAGATCTAAAATTATATTATAAGGGCAGTTATAAAACATCTTATTGGCTAAGAAATAATAGTTGATCAATGGAATGTTAGGTCGAACAAACAGCCAAAACTTTAATTATCTAGTGTTTGAAAACCCAAAGACCCCAGTTTTTGGGATAAGAATGCATTATTTGACAAAAATTGTTAGAAAATTAGAAATTAGTATAGAAACTAGGCATTGACCCCACTTAACACCATACACCAAGATAAGGTCAAAATGGGTTCAAGGATCTGGCAAAAGAATGAGATCATAAATAAATTGAAGTGATAGGATAGTTTACCCTCAGACCTGTGGAAGAGGAAGGAATTTTGACCAAAGAAGAACTAGAGATCACTATTGACTAAAATTGAAAAATTTTTTACATCAAATTGAAAAGTTTTTTAAAAACAAACTAATGCAGGCAAGATTAGAAGGGAACAATAAATGGGAAAACTTTTTACAGTCAGGTTCTGAAAAGACCTTTTAAAATATATAGAGAATTGACCTTAATTTTAAGAAATCGTTTTCTCCATTTGATAAATGGTCGGATAGGAAAGACAATTTTCAGATGATGAAATTAAAACTATTATTACTATATGAAAGAGTGTTCCAAATCACTAATCAGAGAAATGCAAATTAAGAAACTTGAGATACCACTTATACACCGTTGATTGGCCAGAATGACAGGGAAAGAAATGCAGAATGTTGGAGGGGATGGGAAAAGGGACAATGATACATTGTTGGTGGAATTGTGAAACATCCAGAACGAGAGCAATTTGAACTATGCCCAAAAGTTATCCTGTGATATTTGATCCAGCAGGTTCCGGGCTTATACCCCAAAAGATACTAAAAAGGAAAGGGACCTGTATTGGCCAAATGTTTGTGGAGCCCTTTTGTGGAGAGTTGGAAAATGAATGGATGCCCATCAATTGGAGAATGGTATAAAGTGAGAATGTTATGAAATTATTGTTCGTAAGAAATGACCAGCAGGATGAAAAAGAGGATTGGTGAATTACATGAACTGATGCTGAGCGAAATGAGAGAACAGGAAATTATTATATACCCAACAGCGATACTGTTGAGGATGTATTCTGAGGAAGGGATTTCTTCAACAAAGACAAGATCTAACTTAGTTTCAATTGATCAAGGATGGACAGAAGCAGTACACAAAGAAAGAAACGGGAAATGAATGTAAATGCTTGATTTTGTTCTTCTTCCCAGGTTATTTATACCTTCAAATCCAATTTACCTGAGCAAAAAGAAAACTGTTCTTTTCTGACAATATATTGTATCCAAGATCTCTGTAATTATTTAACATGTATAGGACTGTTGCCATCTTTAGAGGGCAGAGGGGGGAGGGGAAAAAATCGAAAGAAGTGAGTAAGAGATAATGTTGTAAAAATTACCCGGAAGGTTCTTAATAAAAAAGTTATTTAATAAAAAAAATAGATATCCTTATTGTCAACATTCTAGTATCCATCCTTATTTTTATCATTCTTTCCCAATTCATACACAGTCTTGAATTCTATCTCTGTAACCCAACTGTGGTAGATAAAATCTGACATAAATTCTTTTGGATATTTTTTATTTTAATAGTAGTTTATTTTTCCAAATACATGCAAAGATAGCAATTCATTTTTTGTAAAGCCTTTTTCAAATGCTACTTTATACCTCTCTGCCTTCCCAAGAAAGCAAACAATCGATAAGGTTAAAAAGTAACAAATATTTGTTATTCACAATTGTGCAAAAAAAATCAAATCAAAGGGGAAAAACATGAGAAGAAAAAAAACAAGCAAACAATAACAAGAAAAAAAAGGTGAAAATAATATGCTTTGATCCACATTCATTCATCATAGTTCTCTCTCTGTAGATGGCACTTTCTATCCCAAGTTTGTTGGAATTGCCTTGAATCATCTCATTTTTAAATAGAATCAAGTCCATCAAGATGTTGCTGCTGTGTACAATGTTCTCTAGATTCTGCTCACTTCACTTAGCATCAATTCATGTAAGTCTTCCCAGGCATTTCTGAAATAAGTCTACTCCTCATTTCTTAGATCTGACTTTATCTTGCTGGCACTTTCACAGCCATATCCACAGCAAGCTACCTGAAACCTTACACCCATTCCTCTCATTCCCTATAATGGGTTGTTTTTCATTTTATTAGTGAAAATAAGGTCTTGAAGGAAGGGGATTATATTTGTATCCCTAGTACTTAACATAAAGCTTGGCTCATAAGTACTTAAATAAATGATTGTTCTATCTATCATCTCTATTAACTTATCTATTGGTCCTTTGTGTTATAGAAAGATTAATGTGGAATGTGAGCTCCATTAGAGAAGAAACAGTTTGGAGATTTTTGTTTGCTTTTTCTTGCCTTTCTTTGCTTCCCCAATAGTTAGTACAGTGTCTCGCACAAAAGTAGCACTTAGAAATGCTTATTGACTGACTGATGGATAGATGTTATTGAGATGACTGTAGAGTGAAGAAGTTAAGGGTTTGAGTCTGACAGAAACTGATTATGTTACTGTGGGTTAAATGAGGCAGCTAGGTGATATGATAGCTAAAGCATTGATTTTGAAGTTATGAAGATCAAAATTCAGCTTCAACTGGGTTTGTCACTCAATTACTTTCTGCATCAATTTCTACAACTATAAAATCGGGAATAACACATCCCTCCCAAGGCTGTTGTAAAGATCAGATTAAATATTTTAAGTTCTTAGCATGCTCAATAAATGCTTATTGCCCTTCCATTCCTTTTTTTAAATAACTTTTTATTGACAGAACCCATGCCAGGATAATTTTTTACAACATTATCCCTTGCACTTACTTCTGTTCTGACTTTTCCCCTCCCTCCCTCCACCCCCTCTCCCAGATGGCAAGCAGTCCTATACATGTTAAATATGTCACAGTATATCCTAGATACAATATATGTGTGCAGAACCGAACAGTTCTCTTATTACTCAGGGAGAATTGGATTCAGAAGGTATAAATAACCCAGGAAGAAAAACAAAAATGCAAGCAGTTTACATTCATTTCCCAGTGTTCTTTCTTTGGGTGTAGCTGCTTCTGTCCATCCTTGATCAATTGAAACTGAGTTAGATCTTTTCTTTGTCGAAGAAATCCACTTCCATCAGAATACATTCTCATACAGTATCGTTGTTGAGGTATATAATGATCTTCTGGTTCTGCTCATTTCACTTAGCATCAGTTCATGTAATTCTCTCCAAGCCTCTCTGTATTCATCCTGCTGGTCATTTCTTACAGAACAATAATATTCCATAACATTCATATACCATAATTTACTCAACCATTCTCCAATTGATAGGCATCCATTCATTTTCCAGCTTCTAGCCACTACAAATAGGGTTGCCACAAACATTTTGATTGCCCTTCCATTCCTAAATGAACTAATGTTTCTATCTCAGGCAACTCTCTTAGACTGGAAGTTCCTGTGTTTGTGTTTTACACAAAGACTTCCACATATAGATGAAATTGCAGATCAAAACTTTGGCAAAAAGGAAAAAAATTCTCATCACCTTTAGCTTGACTTCCAAAAATGAATTATTTAGTTGGCAATACACATATTGCCTCTCTCTGAGGTTCTTATACACATTTAATTTATTTAATTTCTCTGGGATTGATCATCCAGATGACGATAATAATACACCATATTATTAGAAAGAAACTAGTAAAAAATAAAAATGTGCAGGCATGAAGAAGAACAAAAAATTTCTCTTCTTAAAGATTCTGATTCATTGTTTTTCTTGGTAACAAGAATTTGGGATTTGAAGCATATTTTTCAAGTGAAGGATTCTGTAATATAATTTTAAGAAAATTAATGAGGCTCCTCCTTGATTGGATATTTTAACCAGCTTTTGAATTAGATCAGGGAATGAATTTTGGGATTGTGTGAATGACAGCCTCTTATATTATGAGCTATCAGAAAGTGCTAAACCATAAGAGTAAAGCACTGACAATTTGGCTAGAAGAGGGCAAGTCCCAATTTATCCTCATGTCCATATTGCCAGATGGCATTCATTTATAATGGCTCAGAAGACTAGTATCATGAAATTTGGGATTATAGTCTGATTAACTAAAAGACAAAAACAAATAATTTGAGTGTTTCCTATTGTACTTATCTATATCCTACCCATTATATACAGAAGTCCCTCTGAAGCCTTGATAGTGGCCATACACAAATAAAGGGCAATTTCTAAACATGTTTTAAGCCAGAAAGGCTTTTGTTATACTCCCACTGATGGTGTTTTCTCTGTAAGGAATAGCCCAAGTATACATTGACATCGACTACTAACTAATTAGTTTTTTGGTCACAGTAACTCATGAAGCAGATGAAAATACACTTTTTTTTTCACAATTTTCATCTTTTTTTAGGCAAGTTATGTTTCAGTAGTGACAGTGGCAGAGTGGTTGGAAAGAGAGTCCAAGAGTCAGAGGTCATGCTATGTTTTGACCATAAACATACAACAATTTAAAGGTTGAAATGTAAAATGTAAAAATTTTCTTTAACCATTAATAAATTGATCAATGACTAAACTCTATATTTGCATCCCAATATGAATTCATTTCAAAGAGTAATCATTAATGGGTCAATTTCATCTTGAACAGAAGATTCTAGTGGAGTATTTCTAGAATATGCTGTTGGTCTGCTGGTGTTCAAGGTATTCAATATTTTGTTTTATAAATAACTTGGACAAAAATATAGAATATGAGCTTGAAAATATATGGATTATATGAATATAGATTAATAGCCAGTGAGTTAATCAAAGAATATTTATTAAGTACCTATGGTATTCCAGACAAATTGAAAGAAAGGATTCCTATTCCAAGGCTCTTACTATTGTAATGGGGGAGAAAAAATGTGTATACATATTTATGTATGTATAGAAATATATTTGTGTATATACATGTATATATATATACATACACAGATAAATATATATACCTATATGAACATGCATGCATATCACATGCTAGGTAATATTCCTATCATGCTCTGCAAAACAATTTGCATATATTAAATTATTTAATCGTCACAACAACTTGTGAGGTCACGACTACTATTATTCTCATTTTGCAGATAAAAAAGCTGACTGTATATGAGATGTAACTTGTCTAGGGTTACACACCTGATAAATATCTGAAACAGAATTGAGACTCGGGCCTTCCCTATCCTGAGTCCAGAACTCTATGGCATTTAACTGCCTCCAGAAAACTGAGTGTTAGGATCCATAATGTTCTTAACAGGTTCAAAGTTTAGACTAAATCTAATAAGATGAAATTTAGTTAAAAGACAAAGTCCTATAATCAGGTTTCGCAAAAGTAAACTTTCAAGGCTTCATCCAGAGGCAGAGTTAGGCAACAAGCTGAATAAGGAAAGTAATAATCCTACTATATTCTTCCCTGGTCAAACCATATAAATATCATTTTCCATTCTGAGCACCACATTTTAGGGTGTTCATTGGCACTAGAAGAGTAAATTTGATAGAAAATAGCCATGAGATGAAGAAAACTGGAGGGAAGTGGAAACGAGAACAAAGGAGCCTAAGGTGAAAAAGTTTTGCTTGGAAAAATAAAGATTCAGGAGATATAATGATAACTGTTTTCATGTAGTTGAAAGGGTATCATTCAAAGGAGTAATTACATATGCTTTTTTGGCCCAGACAACAGATCTAGTGATAAATATGTAGAACCTTCAGAATTGCACATTTAAATTCATTGGCAAAAAAAAAAAAAAAAATCATTAGCAATTAAAGCTGTCAAAAAGTACGATGAGCTGGCTAAGTAGGAAGGAAGGCCATTCTGACTTGATGTGTTTAAGAAGCCTGAGTATGTTATAGGAAGTTTATTGGATTAGTTAACATCTAAAATACAAAAGACTTTGAAATACTGTGATTATGTGTAGCAGCTAAATGAATAGATATTTACCTGTGTTTTCTCAGAGAAGTGAATAAAGCAATGAGATAATTGGTTTTATTCCATTTCATGGGTCAGTTTGCCTTGCAGAGTTCCTGAGCATAGACCAGACAGTTAACATGAAAATATTGGAAGATACATGAATATTTGTTGTATGAGTAGACTCACTAAACTATGTCAGTATGTATCTCAGTATTTACTAGCTTTAATCTGAATGTAGAAATAGCACTCAGAATAACAAATTTGGTAAGATTGCCTGAATCCAAAAGAATGACTAGAGAATCCTGAAGGAGACATTTTCAGGGATTTATTTTTTAAGACAGCTCAAAAGAAGAAGCAAAAATAGTAGAATTATCAACAACAACAACAAAGATAATCAAGAATGCATCAGTAACTGCTGACCTATATATCCTGCTCTCTTTTATCTATAAAATAACACATCAAGGGAATCCTATGGGAATATCAAAAGCTTGTCTTCCCCCAGCAAATAAATAATCAAAGAATATGAAAAACGGAATAATTCTTCAAAAATATGAAAAAGCATTCCAAATCTCTAATAAAAGAAGTCCAAGGCAAAATAATCTAATTATTATCCAATTTTTGGAAATCCAATATTTGACAAGGGGACAAAAGAAGGAAATAGTGTTGAAGTGGATTTTTAAAGACAAGCATACTAATACAATGGTAGGGGAGGAGCAGCAATTCAGTGGAAAAATTCTTGAGAGAATATATTTTTAATAAATTGTAACCAAAATAAAAAATCTGATCAGTAAACATCAGCTCTCAGGTAGAATTTCTGAAACTTTAAAGGATGATGTAGCAGCTCATTCAAAAAAGAAATGTCAAAACTTCAAAACTATTCTGGGAGAAGCAGTCAAGTTATTTTTAATGAGATTTAAATTTCTCAAATTTCACAACAATAACCACATTCAGTAATCATCATCAATAATCATAAAAATAAAAGAGAATTAAAGGTTTAATATTTAAAATTATATGGTACTTCTGAATTCTGAGATTTTATACTATAAAATTATATTTAATGACCCTTTGAAAATGAGAATTTTATTTAGAAAGCATTTTAGTAGCTTCATTACAGAGGCAAAAATAGTTACTCAATCTAAATCAATTTTAGACACTCAGTCTAACTCATTTGATATAGAGAGTTTTAAATCTATACAGTTATTTCCCACAAGCATTTGAGTAAGCTAGCTGCCTGGATTATAATGAAACTCTACTCACTGATAACAACCAATTTTGACTTATGTTTTAGAAAAGGGACAAAAATCCATAAGTTCATACTTTTTTACCCATAGATCCTACTTCTGAGCATATTCTCCAGAGGTTAAAGACAGAAAGAAAATTCCTATAAACACCAAAATATCCATAGCAACAATTTTAAGGCAGCAAATAATTAGAGGAAAATGCTCATTGATTGGAGAATGGCTAAGCAAATTGTAATGTATGATTGGAGACTGAGGAAATCATAATGCATGAATATGATGGGATTTTGTTGCTCAGTAAGAAATGACAGTAATAAAAAATGCCAAGAATATGGAAAATGCTGATGGCTATCGTCCTTCGTGTTCAAAGAGGATCAAAATGACATCACTATGTCAGGTTAAAGATACGACTATGACTGATCAAACCAATACAAACTAGGAAGGTCCTATGATAGGTTATATGCAAATAATTCATATGCACATTTGGAAAGGAGCTCTCCCTAAATTTGGATGTTTCATGTCTCTTCTGAGCTACTGCAATTTTGTTTTGTTTGCTGAGTTTCCTGAGTTTGCTGAGAGAAATACCATGCTGGGCAGACCCATGTCGGTATCTCTAATGTCTCCCAATTGATTCCAAAGTTCTTCAGACATTGGGAATGTCCTTGTATCACTTCTGACTTTCATGTGAGTACTTGCCTTGTGTGAGTTTTCTGTAAAAACAGTCTGTTGGGCAAGTTCCTATTTGTCATTTGAACAATATGGCCAACCCATTTGGAGTTACACTCTGCAATAGAATTGGAATAGTAGGTATTTCAGCTCAAAAAAAAAGACCTCAGTGTCCAAAATCTTATCTTGCCAGGTGATCTTCAGGATCTTCCTAATTCAAATGGAAATGATTCAGTTCCCTAGCATGACATTAGTATACTGTCACAGGTATACAACAGTGAGGCCAGCACAGTGGCTTTGTAGACCATCAGTTTAATAGATAGTCTAATACCTTTTTTCTCTCACACTTTCATTTGAAGCCTCCTATACACTGAGCTAACTCTGAATGTGTGTGTATGTGTGAACCTCATCATTTATGCGTATGTTCTTAGAAAGCATGCTGCAAAGGTAAGTGAATTGAACTGCGGCATTCAAAATTTCTCCATCTGCTGTAGCTGATGGTCCTACATATGGATGGTGCAATGCTGGCTGGTAGAGTACCTCTGTTTTCTTGGTATTAATTGGCAGTCCAAAATTAACACAAGAGGCAGAGAATCAATCCATATTCTGTTGGATCTCAACTTCAGAAATCACATTGAGTGCACAATCATCTGTGAACAAAAAGTCCTATACTAACTTTTCCTTTACTTTAGTCCTGGCTTAAAGACTTTTTAAATTAAATAGTTTATTATTATTGTGGTAGCTGACCTGATGCCATTTTCATCCCTGTTGAAGGCATTGAAAGCATTACTGAAATATTATGCTAAAAATCATGGGAGCAATCACATAGTCCTGCTTCATTCTACTGGTGACTGGGAAAGTAGGTGAGCATTGTCTATTATCCAGAACCATGCAAGCATGCCATCATGGGACTGGCAAATAATACTGATTAACTTCTCCAGAAAAATAAATTTTGCTATGATCTTCCATGAAGCCCTCATGACTGGCAGTATGAAAAAACTTGGTCAGATTGACAAATTGTGTACAGAGCTGTGTTCTGCTCCTGCCATTTCTCCTGTTGTTGTTGGACAGCAAACACTATGTCAACAATTGCTTGACCCATTCTGCAGCTTCCCTCACACATACATACAATACATACACACACACAGAAACAGCCTTCTGTCAGAAAAAAGTAAAGCTGCTGTAAAAGAATACATTGTCCAAGATTAAGGATGTATGTGATCCAATAAATTCTGACCTGGTCAAATCACATCTTATTATTTCTGAGTATAACATATTAAGAAGGACATGGGAAAGATAGAGAGTGCAAAAAGGAGAACAAGCTCGATAATTAAGGGCTTCTAATACGTGTTTTATAAATATAGTTTAAGGGCCCTGAGAATGTTTATTGAAAAAAAAAAAGGGAGAGAGATGAGAAATATAATCTTGGACAAATCATAAGGTTTAGATCTCAAAGAAACTGTTAGAGGCCCTTCAGATCCAACTGTCATTTTACAGGTGAGGAAAGAGAAGTCAGAGAGGGTAAATATAGTTAATATATATCTGAGGCAGAATTTTAACTCAGGTCTTGCCAACTCTAAGTCCAGGTGCTATCCATTACAAAGTGTTGCCTCTTTAGGGTTCTCTTTCATCATCTGGAAATGATGGGGCATCTTTCCACTTTCTACCCCTTTTCTCCCAAGAAATTATTACATGACTCAGGGTATATAGATATATAAAATAAGCATAGAAATCAAATATTTACTGATAATAAATCATAGTTTCACACCCCCCACATTCAGTTATATTTTTTTTTATTGGATTTAAGTTTAAGTTTATTGTTTTAATTTAAAAAATTGAGGTCTAGATGACTCATTAGGTTTCCCCCCCCCCCAATTTTAAAGCTATGATCTTATGTTCCCAAGTGGCACCAACCTTCCTGTTTTCTGTCTTCAATTATTTGAAGCATGGTCTTAAGGAAGAAAGATTAGTTTTATGTTGCTTATCCACAAAGATCAGAACTAGGAATTATGCAAGAAATTTGCAAGGCAGATTTAGACTTGAAAGAATAAGGGAGAGGGTTGTACCCTACCACCTCAATTAATATAATGAGTTCAAATTCATAGATGGCTGATATCTTTACAAAGTGTGAATGTAATTAAGTCAAGATGGGAAGAGCTGATTGGCCAACTTAACCAGCTAGCCATGTCTCTGGGGGCTTTAAATAGCTAAAAAAAATGTCAGTATTTGGACAATCTGACAGTAGAGAAATCCAGAGTTGAGGATACCATTACAAGAGTTGGATTGAGTTCTCCCACATTAGAGGGAAATCATCCTAACCCATTAGCATTGTACAAAGTACCTTAGGAGATAATGCATTTTCTTATTGCTAGAAGTCTTCAACACCAATATTCAAACTATTTCTTGAAATGGGATTAAAATCCTGCCTCTAATACTTAACAATTTTGTGGCCCTGGTTAAATCAGCTGACCCTTAGGCAGGAGATACTAGTTAAGCAGGAATTAACAATCAGCTGGGGGCTTGGAGGAAGGAGGAATCTCATCACATACTTTTATAGTTAAATTGTGTTATTAACACTTTGTTGACCACTTTTTAAAGTCTGAAGAATCAACAAAATAAAAAAAAAATTGAGTCTTGATTTGTACGTAGCATTTGCTGATTTCCAAGGTATAAATGTTCACATTGAGAATTAACTTAATTAACCTTTTAGTTGACTCCAGCATACTTTTTTTTTTTTTTTTTTTTTTTTTTTTTTTGCTGAGGCAATTGGGGTTAAGTGACTTGCCCAGGATCACACAGCAAGGAAGTGTTACGTGTCTGAGACCAGATTTGAACTCGGGTCCTCCTGACTTCAGGGCTGGTGCTCTACCCCGTTTTGCCACCTAGCTGCCCCCTCAGCATACTTTTCTTATCTACCCTTAGACGTATCTTATAAGCCATAGATAAATCTGGGTTTGTGTTTCTGGAAGGAGTCCCCTCCTTAACAAAAAATTCTCATCGTCATCCACTTGTCCAGTAGAATGTAAGTTCCTTGAGGACAAGGTCTGCCCCTTGTACTTCTCTCCGCTAGCACATCTCCTCTGGCATCCATGGATAATGCAAAATGAACTTTGTATCCTTGTCTGTTATTGACGCATGAATTTCCGGTTCTGTGGCTTTAAGCGAGCAAGCAGAAATTTGCACAAGTCCCCTCTTCTATTGCAACCTGGGACCCTGGGAAATAAAACTAATTGGATTGTTGCTGCCAATCACTCCCCCTGCAGGCTGTTGGGTGCAGAATGCTTTGCGTGCAACTAGCTACCACTAGGTGGCACTGCTGCCTTGTTAGCCAAAGTTCATGCTCAAGGTTTCCCCTTCAACCAAAGTTTGATGAACCTGCTGTATTCAGAGCTTTGTGCAAAGTAACGAAAGACATCGAAAGATTAAGTAGGAGCAGAAACTTACTCTCATTGGCAGGCGCTTTCCTCTATTTACCTGAAGCATCCATCAGGGAGATCAACCCAGGATTCGTTCTTCAATTATGGAACCCATCTCCAGCCTATCCTAGGAGCCCCAGAAGGCTGCCGTGACTCAGACAATGAGAAGACTTCCTTTACAATTATCCCTTCTACATCGTAACTTTCCCCATTGTGGTTTTAATATATCCTAAGTCAGCGCGATAAATTAAGAAAATTGGGGGAGGGAGTTTTGTGAAAGTCACAGATTACACTCAAAGGCCCACAGATGACACGGAAAATGTTTAGAAACTCAAACATGCATAAAATATATGTATAGTATTGAATATTACAGCCTATAACCAAATAGTTAACCCAAATTTTACAATTTGACACTGTCTACAACTCAGAAAAGAAAAAGGAAAAAAAAATCAGACTTCCCGGGGACAAGGGAAGGACCAAAATGTTTAACTCAGGTTTCCCAGTCCCTAATCCCAGTAATATGAAAGCAATAGTTGTAAATCAGAAGTCCTTATAGCTATTTGTATTAGGAAGGCTCTTTCTAAACTACTGGAAAGCAGTTGAGTTTTACTTAGCTTTTATATCTTTTCTGAGGGTGAGAGAAAAAGAGGTATGGAAGTGGTTTCCAATCTTGGGTGGGTCTCCCAGGACTGTAGTTTGAGCCAGAAAACTTCTGCTGTTGTCCGTAGTCACTCTGAAAGAGGAAAAAAGAATTGCCTGGTGATAGGAATTGGCCATTTGAAGGCAACGTTCCTTTGAAACCATCATCCTGATTTGGGGCAAATCACCCTGCTTTCCTTGGTTTTATTATAATCTCTCAGAATTCTTAGCATTTCACAATTAACCTCTAACTCCATTCCAGGTTATTACAATAATTACTTTTTTAAAAAATACCAAATGCTCTTTTCTTTCCCAATCAATACACCCCTTAAGGAAGTGTGTGTCACAGTGTTCCTTCAATCTTCTTTCTTTTTCCTGAAAGATACTATGGCAATACACACACAGGTATTGGGGGAGCAAACAAAAAATTTTAGCTTCAGTTCATTTTTTGTTGGTCAGTCATTTCAATCATTTACAAGTCTTCATGACCCCATTTGGAGTTTTCTTGGCAAAGATACTGAAATGATTTGCCACTTCCTTGTCCAACTCCTTTTACAGATGAGGAAACTGAGGCAAGCAGGGTTAAGTGACTTACCTGAGGTCATATAGGATGTTTGGATTTGAACTGAAGTCTTCTGATAAAAGATCTAACCATTAGCTGACCATTTATTAAGTTTTTATTATGTGTTAAAAATCATGATGAGTGCTAAAAATCATATAAATCTAAACTCTGGAGAAACGTACTGTCCTGAAAGGGAAAAGCATATACACAAAGAACTATAATACAACAATAAGAACGGTAAGTACAATAGAGAAATCTTGTAAAGAGTTGTGAGAAATTTGAGGAAATTTAAGATTTAGGAATTTAGGATTAGGGAAAGTGTATTAAGGAATTCTCAGTAGAAAAGGTGAAAAATCAGTTAATTCTTGAAAAAAAAAAGGAGAGAATTCAAAACACTGAAAATGAGAGAGAAATGACTCTCTTCCATGTACGAGAGAAGAAAAGGTACAATAATAAAGGGCCATAAAACTGTGAATGTAGATAATAATCCAGTCATTATGAAACAAACTACCAATTGGGGAGTAGCATAGATAAAGCATAGAAAGGCAGGTAGAAACTGGTTTATAAGGCCCTTGAATACTAGGATCAGTAAACAAAGGGATCACCAAAAGCTTTTGATTTTTCATTTATTATTTACTTTTTTTATGTTTTTCTTAACTCCTGTGTTTGAACTTCAAAGTTTCTAGGCAGTTCTAAATTTTTCATCAAAAATAGTTACAAACCTTGTCACCATAATTGCTTTTTAGGGTGGAATCCTCATTCTTCCTGCTACTTCCTGACTTCAGACTTGATAATAGGATTGGACTCTGCACATTTCCATAGGTTTAAATCATATTGTCCAACAAAATGTCTGTTTCGAATTTAAGTATTTACACATTAAACTATGTTGACTTGTTTTGGAGAATCCGATCAAGTTCTGCATAGAATTGCCCTCTTTATCAGTCTCTATACCCCATATTAAATTAATCAAACTCTTTTGGCTTATGCTTTTTATAAGCACTGCAAAATAATATCACCAAATATCTAATAAAATAATGTGTCTTCTTGTTATATTTAAGGATCTCTAAGAGAAAGATGTTGGCCTGATAAAAATTTCTTTTAATCTATTATTTATCTTATAGTTAGAATGTAATGTCTCTGAGAACAGGGTCTGTTACCTGTGTTTTGTCTTCTTTTCTGCATAAATTACTATTATAGTCATAGTCATCTTATTAGTCATAGTTTTCCTTTACACTTACGTCCCTGGCAAGTATTCTAGATGACAAAATATTTCATAAAGTGATGATTCTTATTGTAGTTGAGCAGAAATATTTTTGTGTTGTCTTTGAGAACACAATGAAACCAAATCTTCCAAATCATCTGCTCTTTCAAGAATGTTCCATTTAATTGCAACATTATTCTGTGGTTGATAGCCATTTAATACAATTCCATATCATGACAAAATCTGATCCCTGGTTATGCTACGGGGCATGGAATGTTTGTTGAATTAATAAAATATAACAGGTATATTGAGAAGTGTGATGATCTTGAATGGCTCTATTTCATATGCTCTGACTACTTAATCTGCCAGAAAGATTTAGCAGAAGCCCTGGGTCTGATTGCTTCCCCATGAAGAATTCAGTTATAACAAGAAAATATTATTAAAGGTTTTTTAAACCTCTTATCATATTCAGAATCTTTTAAGTTTCCACAAGGAATACATCATCTGTGATGAAGGGTAACAAGTGCACCTAAAGTTTAGGGTTGTGAGTCTAGGAGCAGTTTCAGTTGTTATAATATTATAAAGATGATGCCATAGATAAATATCGGGTGTTTCTGAGGAGTGATCTTTTAATGTATCAATCAGGGATGCTGTAAATAATATCAATACGATGTGTAATTAATTGTAAGTATATCCATGCCATCTACTTTTTTTTTTTTCAGCTTAAAAGTGGAATTGATTTCTGACAGCAGTAATGGAGGCAGATGGAAAACTAGCCAAGATAAATCTTTTTTCTCACATGACTATGATATAGAAATCTGGTTTCATCTGATGCAAATAATGAGTTAATATTTAAGTATAATGTAATGACTCATAAAATATTGTAGGTATCCCGGACCCAAGATACTGACAATTTTCAAGAAGAAACATCACAGGGAAATTCTTTTAAAGACTGTCTGGCTAGATTCTTCAGCTGGATCACTGGAATAAACCAATTTGAACATCTTCAATTAAGGCAATAAACGTATGTGCGCTAGAGCGCACTAAGTGTGTGGATTGAGTTATAAAGCTAAGGCAAAAAAAAGGAAATCACATCCTTCTGTGCAGGTTTAGATCATAGTAAAAGTGTGTCCAGGAAATGGAGTGACAGAAACATTTTCTCCTTCTACTTTTAGCCACACAATTTTATTTCATTTTCCCCTGGTGTTTAACTACTCAAAGGGTCGAAGTAAGCATTTCTTCAACATAGTATTTTTCATTTCTGATTGCCTTTAATTATACCTTTTAAAATATTTTCCCCTTATGCTTTAATTCTAATCACTTTCCTAGTGACTCTTCTTTTCATTTTTCTATTTTTAAAAAATGAAATGAGTGAGAGGCAGATCTTGTCAGATAAAAAAGCATAGCCAAATTTTCATGGCATAATTAATGTCAGTTTTGTGGTTTTTAAATATGATTTTAAAAACTAGAGAGAGTGTGTAAGTTCAGGAAAAGGCAATACAGAATATAAATAAGGAAAAGGAATTTTCATGCACAATCTAGCATTTTTAGAAGATTGACACATTAGAGGATTTGCAATGAGCAATTCTACATGCTAACGCTATTTTTAACAAAGAAAGTGGCCATTTCCACCCTCAGGATCCCTGCACTCAAGGATTAGGCCTTAGCATTTTGCTTCCCTATTTGCTGTGGATTTGGATGAATTACTCCCAAAGAATGGTTCATTTAAAATATTCTATGGTTCTTTTCATTCAGTTCATACTCTTTCTTCTCCAGCATGTATAATTGCCTAAATGGAATAATAATTGGTCTTCTTTTTTAACTGTCGAAAATGGTGTCACCATTTACCTTTTGTGTGTCTGATTTAAACATTTCTGCATGAGTTTTTGTTGTGCCTCATATTTGTTTGCATTTTCACAAGGTTTACAATTGCATTCATTGTGTCCTGTATTATGGCTTGCTGAAAAGGGAAGTCTACTGTAAGGCAGCTTACACAAATTTTCCCAGTTGATACTACCTAGAGGATATTTTTTTAGGAAAGGTGATCTGAAAAGACCAAATGAAATTTTGGCATTGATTTGTTTGAGAAAACTGCTGATAGGCATGTCATTGTTCATACTTTTTTTTCTTTCTGCACAATTGCCATAAAGCAAAAATATTTCAAATTTGTCATTTCATTCATTTGTTAAAACAAACAAACAAACAAATAGATTATTATGTGTAACTTAAAATAACAGCATTTGATATATGACAAGGACTTTGAGGAGTTTCTAGTTATTCCTCCCATACTCTGTTGTGTGAAAAACCCAAATAAACTATCCCAAGACAACTGAGAATTAATTTTACTTTTAAAGACAATGTACTGTATGAAAAGTGGGCTTGGGATCAGGATGAATTTGTCTAAATCTCAGCTTTGATGCTTACTAGTTGTGTGACCATAGACAAGTCATTTAATATCTGGGCCTTACTTTCCTTATCTGTAAAATTAAGATTATTTTGTCAAGGAAAGCCTTTTTTTTTACATTTTATAATGTCAGTAAAAGATGTTATCTCATACATTAAGCCAAAAGGCTAGGCCTGAAGACATATAAACATGTGTATCTCTCTAGGTCAAGTGGACTTCTGAATATGATCTTTTTCCCCATCAGTACTTATGGAATTCAGAAAAATATATAAATATGCTGCTTTACAGCTAATTGTCAATTCATTGGTTTTAGAAATAATGTGTTAGGTTTCAGAGAAAGAGAGAGACTTTCTCATCTGGCAATCATAACTCTGAGACAAGGCAAATTATTTTTCTTTTGGTTGACTCTGCAAAAGAATAGAAGAAAGAAAAGAAAAATAGGTATTTAGGTATAATTTCTCATTTGTACCAAAAATACAGCGATATTCCAAAATAGAGTTAATTGTGGAAAGAAAAGGAAAATATAGTAACTCTAAGTTAATCTACAGAAGTCCTTCCAGCTCTCTAAAATGTTTTGATTCTGTGTTTACTAATTGATTATTGACTGATTACAAGTCTGGAATTTCCACTAAGAATTCACTGAAAGGGGAAAAATTCTCATGTTTTCTGTAAGAAACCTTTATGTGCTTGACTGACATTAAAATTCCCCTTTTCCTAATCTCTTCCAAAAGGAATCACCCCACTTCCATTCATCTGGTTTCATAAACTTTATTTTGTTAGCTTTTGGTTTTTCCAAGTTATGAACTTTCTTTTTAAAAAATATGTCCCAAATATAATACTTCTACTAGCAATTATGGAAGGAAAATCATCTGAGAAATAATCTCAGTATATAGGATTGGTTAGCTGAGATTTTGATCTTAACCCTAAGATTATTTTTCCCAAAGGGAATCTAGGATCTGTGATGTGCAGACTGTCTGGAGAAACAAATAAAAAACCAAGGAGTTTCACTTAATTTATATCCAGAACACATACTTTCCATTTGTTTTTTAAAAAATACTAAGGTTTTTAAAATGTCACAATTACTGTTTTTATCTCTCTCCATCCTATAGTTATAATAATGATACATCAGTAGATGTAGGCAAAAACATAACAGTATGATCCTTAAGGTTTTTGTTTTTTAAACCGCATTGTTATTCCACAGACTTGTCACTTTACCCATTGAAACCTCAAAATCTTTATCTGTCATAGTTATAAAGAACTCATCATCCCTTTTCTAGATGAATGCAATTTATTGCCCTTCTCCTGCTATGCTGTCCACACTTGTCTTTTTGGAATTTGGTTTGGTTTGGTTTGGTTTGGTTTTGATCACTTTTTTGATTTATTAAGGTCATTTGGAATTCTAATTCTGTCTTCCAGGGTGCTGGTTGTCCATGCCAGCATGTCATCATCGGCAGCAAACTTAATGAGCATACTCAATACTTCATTACCTAGGTCACTGATGAAAATGCTGATCCTGAGGAGGTGGTGCTATGAAGCAGCACTCATTTGTGCTCTGCTCTATTTTCCAATCTCCCCTCCTGTCCATGATCTCTTCTCTGATATCCTTTATAACTACCCAACTACTCCCAAATGCTTGTGATTCATTATCACACACTGCCTAACCAGACAGGTTGTATTTTGATTCCAAACATAACTTGTAGGTGATAGTTCCAATTTGATGATAATTTGGGCCAGATAGAGTCAATATGAAGTTTTTCGTGTTCAATTAATCTATCAGGTCTTTCACACATTCATGGGATATGCTACTATTTTAATTGACTAGTTCTTTATGAAGCTACATGTATCTTTTTCTTGAAAGAACTCAGAGAACCTTGCAGATATCTAGTTACTTTTCTCAGCTTTTTTGTCATAAATTATTAACAATAGCACTTACACAAAAAAATCAATCATCACATTTATGTCAGGAGTTTATGATAGAACCAGGAAAGTTGACTATATCTTCTCAATCATGGACTGGATTCTCTACTGAAAAGTAGAAAAATAAGTTTCTTCTCTTTGAGTTTAAGTAAATT
This sequence comes from Sarcophilus harrisii, assembly GCF_902635505.1. Classification (NCBI taxonomy): domain Eukaryota; kingdom Metazoa; phylum Chordata; class Mammalia; order Dasyuromorphia; family Dasyuridae; genus Sarcophilus; species Sarcophilus harrisii. Next base: position 399,258,398 of record NC_045429.1, on the reverse strand, counting down.
ACAAAGATTGGATAATAAAGAAAAGATGTTTTGATAGTTGCACATTACAGGTTATGTCTGAACTATAGCACATACTGACTATGTGACAAATCATAATGTCCCAGGCCATATCTCTAAAACTTTCTTGCTAAGATCCCAAAAGGGTCTCTTCTTCTCAGCTGTGCATACTGAGATCCTTGACCTTGCCATAGCCCTTTAAAGACTAGTGAGCCTTTTCCTTAGACCATCAACTGAGCTTTCTTTTGGGTGACTGTGTTGTTTCTCACCATTATAATGACAATCCCTTGAAAATAGGGACTATCTTATCTTACTCTTTATAACCTGGCACTTAGTACAGTGCTTGACATGAAAAAGTATTTATTAAATGCTTTTCCATTCCATTAAAGTTGAAGAAGCAGTTGCTAATTTGCACTGGTAGAGGAATTTCCTCATTGGGAGTTTCCTATGCCAATAAAACCACAATTTTAGTCTAATATCCATCAGTTTGTTGTGACCATAAGCTACATATTTAACATATCAATGTACCAGACAATCTTCTAATCCTAAATTATCAATTTATATTGATGCAGGAAGTTTTTACACAAGGAATTTTCTGAAGCAAGAAAATCATAGATCTAGAACTCCCATTCTCCCCTTCACCCTGCTCATTTTTTTTACAAAAACAGTATGTTAAAAATTTTCAGTGTCTTTAATGTGTTTAAATGCTTTTCTTTTCTTTTTCTTCAAATGACTCAAATGGAAGACATCATTCTTCTCATTCTGCTTTGATGAAATACTTATTTTTTATAATTGCAAAGATATGATATGAAAATTATTTGGAGGACCAACATTTATTTTCTCCAAAATTCCATTGTTTCCAGAGTTGCAGGGAACAAATAACAAGTTTATCCAATAGGGACTGTAAATTTCTGATTAAATATGTACATATTTAAATTAAATTATTTTAATTAAATATGTATATATTTAATATATATTAAATTAAATGTGTATATAAACCTCCTCTCTTTGTACCTTGTAAAGAAGGATAAGTTTACTGGTTTTCTCTTAACATTTTAGTGACTAAAAGCATTTTCCTGTTTATGGAATGAGCATTTAATTCAAAGGGTAAAAATAATTCAAGTCATTAGAGGGAACATCGTAAGTTAGCCTTTACAACAGATAGCAACTGGTGCTCTATACATAAAGGGAAAAAAAGTCCAAAACTTTTATATATATATTGCTAGGGAGAAGGAAAGAGCTAATAATTGGATTCTATTAATTTCATTGCCAAATATATTCTAACAAGATTTTATTTTAATATTCTAAGAAGTATGATCTAGCTTTGACATATGTGAATCTATGGGGAAATAATTTTAATAATTAGAAAAACCTATAAAGACTCTAAAGAATTTCACATGAGATGTAAACAACTAAAGCTTTGCAAACAAAAAGTCTGACTCTGAATTATGCATCAAAACAAAGTGTGGAGTAGTTTTTTGTCAGTTAGCAAACATCATTTCAATCCCAGCATTTCCCCACTTCACTCCTTGCCATCTGTCTCACAGGGAGCAATTAATCTTAAAATCCAACATAGAACAACATTAAAATTCTATTAACACTGAAAACCAGTATCAGAAGTTGTCTGGCAGTGCCATTTTCATTCCTCTAGAATGCAATGTTAACTATAAATGGTATTGGTATGGAATACTACTTTATTTTAACAAGTAAAAATAAATTGTTTTTTTTAACATATATCACTGATACTAAAATTCCATAGGATCCAATTCTATGTGTTGATATCTTAACAGTAAATGATCTATGATTTATAAACTATGACCCCTTTTATATTATACTGTCTACTCATGTCTGAGCATTTTAAAAGTTCTAAAACCAAATGCCAAAAAAGCCAATGTTCCCATGATTCTGACTCTGAATTTTCTCTTGTGTTCACAGAACCACATCACGGCCTTCGCAGAAGTCACATGATGTCGAACTGGACGCTTTTTCACTGCACTGGACATCATCCCTTTTCACAGTCCATTCATGAGTCCCAAAGTCTTTTTGATAGCAGGATCAGTTTATAAAAATGTCTGGTTGCTGATCATTCATACAATATTGAAATCTATGTCACCTTTATTTTGAAAAGATGCTCCTTAAGTATTCAGATTTCATGTTATGGTCCCATAAAACCATCTCAACTATGAAAAGCAAACTATATGCTCACCAGATTTGTATGAAAAAACCCATTATATGGGCTTAGTTGAGCTTTTCAATAATTTGTGTTATCTAACTCAGCAGTATGCCATATTTAGTTTACAACAGGCTTTCAGAGTCAAAAAGTTTAGGGAGTTTTGTGTCTTCCCCTCCTTTTATTCAGCACAGTCATTTTAATTGAAACATTTCTGTGTGTAAAATTTCTTTTTTAAAGTATGTTATATATTCAAATAACATTTGCACATTATATTATAGTACACGTCACTTAAAATACAATTCCTCCTGAACATTCTCAGACTGGTGCTCCTGCTTTTGAAGGGAAAATGCCCATTTTTTACTGTAATGAGTAATGTATCATAATTAAAATATATTTATTTGGATTTTTCCTGATAATTGTGGTTGAAATGTTGAACTGTAGGGCTTGTTTGGATGCAGATTGTATGTAGGATAGTTGAAATAAGAATATAAAACAGTGATGACTTTTACTGGCCAATACTGTGTGGGTAGCAGTATCTCAGAGTAGGTTAAAGGCCCCATCCTGTACATTGACCATTCAACGTTCCTGTGTAATTTAAATGGAAAATAGGTACACAATTGTACATCATTGAAGTTATATGAATGGTGGTTATCATTTTATCTTGACATATATCTTATGTTTTGAGCAAGAGGGTGACAAGACTGAGAAAGAAGATGATCATATTCAGGCTGGGTAAAATTCCATTCTATTAAATTAAGAAGCATTTATTAAGCACTTCCTATGTTCAGAGCACTGTGTTTAGTGCTGGAGATGCAAAGAAAAATGAAACAATCCCTTCTCTCAAAGAACTTACAGGCTACTTAGGGATGTGTCATATATACAGAGAAGTAAAAATAGCATGATTTGAGGAGGAAGAAAGCCCTGGCAATTGGGGTATCAGGAAAGTTTTCACAGAGTTCTACATCTGGAAGGAAGTTTTGTTCAATGAAGATAGAATATCCTATAAGAAAATTCACTCTTCATTTGTTTGTCTGGCAAAGAATTTGAAATTTGGCATTGTAGATACTCATGAAATATCTTTGCCCTACATGACTAGCAAGAATTTACTGTAAGACAGGCATTTGATCTTGACAACATGATAAGAAAAGACTTGATTCCCTCTGAAATTTCTCCAAATAGATATAAAGACTTTTTTTTTTTCAATGAGAGACAAAGTCTGTGACTTTCCCTGATCGTTGCTGGAAGTGAAGTTTCATTGTGTCTGACTAATTTCTGTTTTCATCTAAGAATTCAATAATAGTATGATGTTTCGATAATATGACTGTATTTTTATGTTAGAACTTAAATATTTGAATCCAAGAGCAACAGTAACACATTTTGCAAAACTGTCTCTTATAATTGTGGGGTTGGTTAAAATTGCAAAGTGCTAAATGGATGAACTTGGGCAGTAATAGCCTGTCTGGGTCATTTTCCTCAACCATATAAGTGTGGGGGTTGGACTAGATCACTTCTAAAGTTATTTCTATCTATAAATCCATCATAGGATTAACTCAGTTGATCCCACAATAGCTTATGAGTTAAATAAGGTAGATATTACTATCTCTATAAATATCTACTGAGGCTCAGAGAATTTTAAAGTGACTTTTCATAGAACATATAATTAACAAATAATGCAGCTGGGATTAAAATCTAAGCCTTTCCCCAGCAATCTTGGAGGAGTAAAGGAAGCAGAATACTTTCTTAGCCATAATAAGTATCAACAAGATTAAGTCAGGTCATTTCTATTGTGGCATCTACTTTCCAAGGACCAAACCTTTTGTCCATCTGTTTCCACTTGACAGTAACTGCTTTAGCAGTGTATGAGAAGGATCAACATTATCCATTAAATAAAAACTTTGTGCAGCAGTTATTACATATTGGGCTTCAACTGGAAAACCTGGATTTGAATCCCATTTCTGAAACTTAGCTAGTGATATGATACTAGGTAAGTCACTTAGTCTCTGTATGCAACTCTCTAGCACTCAGGGGAAAAGATTATTGTATCTGAGTCAGAGAACTCGATTCAGATTCCAGTTCTAGCATTTTTTTCCCATGTAACCATGGGCAAATAACTCTTTTTAAAGCCTCAGTTTCCTCATTGGTAAAATGTCTTAGTTGGCATTGAGATGATCCCCAAAATTCCTTTAAACTCTAAATCTACAATCCTGTGATCTACTAAATCATAGATTGCATTCTGCATTGGTGCATTCTTTTGAAATCACTCATTTTTCATGTTATCATGTCAAGACACATTGAATTATGTCTTAAATTTTGCAATGTCAAATATGTACAAAAGCACAATTCTGTTAAAAATCTGATCTAGTTAAATCTGAGTAAAGTCAAGTCAGCTACAGTATTCAAAAGTCAAAGATTCTTGGGTTAACTTTTTACAATATAGGACTCACTGATCCCACCACATGGGAAAAAAAAAATATATATATATAGCATATATGTATGAGTATATATGTGCTTATATATCCATATTTACATATATACATATATGATATATATGTATTATATATGCCAGGAGAGAGCCCTTAACTTTGATACTGCTACTCAAAATAATGGGGAAAAAGAATTAGGACATGAATATGTAAAAATGTATATATACTATAGAGAGAATAAGCAAATACACCTCTTTCTGATGAAGACATGTCTCCTTTTTATTCTAGGTATTTAGGGGCCCAGGTCACTATCAATTGATCTACCTGAAATTTTCAGTGATACCTGTTTGCATGGCAGGAAAGCTGCACATGTTTATTCTGATTTCTAAGATGACTTAAAAGGCTCTTTTATGTTAAAAGAGAGGTGAACCTTCTTCAACAGACTGTGTCTATTTAACTTCTAACTGGGCCTCTCTCTTCTCAGGATGTACCCCAGCCAAATATTTCGGGTTATTTACCAATTTTCTTTGTGAACCAGCAGTGGGACAGAGGGTAGGGTGGGAGGTGGGGGTGGGGGTGGGTCTGGGAGGGTAGAATAAAGAAGAATGAGGAGGATGCTCTGCTGTGTACTGTATTTTTCAAATAAAATTTTTAAAATAAATAAAAAATAAAGTTCAATTGTTTTTCATGTATCTGTATAGTTCTTTATTTGGGAGAAAAAGTTGGTTGCATTGGAGTGCCCCAAATGAATGTTAATACTCCCATAAATGGAATTTTTCATTACATTATTCAGGAGCTTTTTGGAAATTCACGCTAGTGGATAAGGGAAGCAAGAATTTTTCCCACCCCAAGGAGTAAGTTGTCTTTATGGAACCATTCCCCACCTAGGAATTTTTAACCCAGGCCCCCAAGGGAGGAAAGTGAAATATGGAATGGATATAGGATGCTTAGAATAAATAACGTTTCCCATCCTGCATTAGAGGAAATCATATAGAAATGTACATTCTTGATTTTATGCCCCTAGAGCACCATTTGTTAAATTAACATTCCACACCAAATCAAAGTTAACTTGATTATATACCTAATTATCTAATTTACATGGAGTACCATATTCTCCATACAGTCTAGTATACTGCCAAGTATATACACTTTAAATTAATTTACTGCCTTGTGAAGGTTGTTCTTGATGGTGTTGTTTTGAAAGGGGAAACAAAAACAGTAAGGGTGGCTCAACACAAGCTCATGATCTTACTATGCTATCTGAATAGCAAAAACTTCTATGGTGCTTTCAGATCTATTAAGTACTTTATAAATATATTCTTATTTGCTTCTGAGAACAGATCTAATAGATATCAATATTATAATCCCTATTTTTCAGATCAAAAAAATTAAACCTAAAAGGTTTTTGCTTGCAGTAGTTGCTAATAAAAACAATAGAGGCAGAATTGTTGGTGCAATTGTGAACTGATCTAGCCATTCTGGAGAGCAATTTGGAATTATGCTCAAAGGATTATCAAACTGTTCATAGCTTTTGATCCAGCAGTCTCATTACTTGGTCTGTAACCCAAAGAGATCATAAAAGAGGGAAACGGACCCACATGTACAAAAATATTTATAACTTTTTGTAGTAGTGAAGGAATTGGAATTGAGTAGATGCCCATCAATTGGGGAATGACTGAATAAGCTATGGTATTTGAATGTAATGGAAAGAAATGATGAGCAGGCTGATTTCAGAAAAGCCTGGAAAAACGTACATGAACTGATGCTAAATGAAGTAAACAGAATCATAAGAACATTGTATATAGTAACCGCAAAATTATATGATGAGGACTTAGCTTTTCTTAGCAATACAGTGATCCAAGACAATTCCAATCCAGAGAAAGAACTATGAAGATTGAATGTGGATCAAAGTATGCTATTTCCATTTTTTATTTTTTTCTCTCGTGGTTTTTCCTTTTTATTTTGATTTTTCTTTCACAATATGACTAATAAGGAAATATGCTTAAAATTATTATATATGTATATATAGTATGTTAGATTGCTTGCTATTTTAGAGAGAAGGGAGGAAAGGAGGGAGGGAGAAAAAAATTTAAATCACAGATGAGGGAACTCCCTCTGTAGGATATAGGTTGGCACCTTTGTCTAGGAATTTGCTAAGAACATTGAAGTAAAGTATCTTGTTTAGTATCACACAGACATTAAAAGTTAGAGTCAGGATTCCAAGCCAGTTTTCCTAGCTTCAAGGCTGGCATTCTACATTTTTATGGAAATCTTTCTAAAATTACCTTAGTAAAGAGAAAATACTAAAACTAAATGAAGTTTGTTTTGTTCAAGGTCATCATAATGAACATCATTTATTATATACAAGATTTAATTTTAAAACTAGTATGGCAAAGTAGATTGGAGGCGGGAGTCATTATCAACCATACTGACCTGTGTTCAAGTCCTATTTGTAGCACACGCTGGCTGTCTAACCCTGAATAAGATCCTTAACTTCTCAATGCCTTAGACAATTTTAAGACATGTTGAGAATAGTTGCTTATCTTAATCAGTAGGAAGAATTTCTTCATCTAATAGACTTCCTTGTCAGATGAAATTAGAGATCCAGAACAAAGTAAAATAACATGTTACCTTTAGAGATTAGTGGAATGTATAGCACATAGTTTTCCCCCCTTTCCCTCTCCCTTCCATTATCAAATCTTACTCATTGTCCATACGGTGTCCTCAAATTCTTAAACCCCTCATCTCTCTCCCAGTCATTCTCTGTTCTTTCCCCCTCCTTGACCCTTTGGTAAAACAATTAAATTATACACTGTCTTTTTCTCTTGAATTCCCCACTATCCCAGCTTCCTTATCATATTACCAATTGCACCCTGCTAAGTCTGTCTTGGGATCACTTCCACCATTTACTACCATTACTCCTCCACAAATGCTAATGTTTGAAGGTGGAGAAAAATCACGCAACTGTTCTGATTGGATCATCTATAAATTTATGTTGCACAACATCAACTGAAACCTTCTAACTCTCCTAAATATTCCTTCTCAGTCTCTTTTGCTGGATTCTCATCTAAATCATAGCTTTAAAGGCAGGTGGCCCTCTGGATTTTGTCTTGTGCTCTCTTACCCCCTCCTTCTATATAACTATATCAACTAACTATTGTGCTTTCTACAGGCTCTTCCAAAGTTTTACATCCTTCCTCAAACTTCCCATAGCTTCCACTGAACCCAGTCTCTCAGCTGAGAATTTAATTTCATATTTTACACAAAAAAAAAAGCCATTCACCATGAGCTTCCTTTTTTTCCTCTTTTCTGTATCTCATATCTCTGATATGCTTTTCAGGGACTATTTCATCCTTCACCCATCTCATATGATGATATGGCTTGACTTTTTATCAAGGATAATCCCACTGCTTGTGCAAGTAACCCCATTCCATGCAAACTCCTTCAACAGATTGCTCTCTCTGTCATTCCTACTGTATCATTTATCTTCAGTCTTTTCCTATCTACTGGTTCCTTCCTTAGTACCTATAAACAAGCTCCTCTCTTCTTCTAAAATAATCAAAGATCTCTTGATTGCCAAATACAATGGCCTTTCTCAATCTTCATTCTCCTTAATCTCTCTGGGCTTTGACACCATTGATCATACTCTGACATTCTCTTCTCTCCATATTTTAGGGACACCTTTTCCTTCTGATTCTCCTATATATTCCTTCTCAGTTTCTTTTGCTGGATTCTCATCTAGATCACAACTTTAAAGGCAGGTGGCCCTCTGGGTTCTGTCTTGGGCTCTCCTACCCCCTCCCTCTATATAATTTCATTTGGAAATCATACCAGTCCCTATAGATTTAATTACTTTTTTCTATACTAATGATTTTCTAATCTACCTCTTCTGCCCTAACCTTTCTGCTAACTTCCAGTATCACTTCTCCAACTACTTTTCAAGCATCTTGAAACAGATGTCTGGTGATTATCTATAAATCAACATATCCAAAAAAGAACTCACTATCTTTCCCCATAAACCTTCTTCCCACTCCTAATTGCTATATTGCTGTAGAATGCAATACTATCTCCCCAGTCCCTCAGGTTAGCATCATGGATATCATCCTTAACCCTTTGCTATATCTCACCCTCCATAGCCAATCTCTTGCTGAGACCTGACCCACTTTGTCCTCTAACAGTGTTAAAATTCTAGTAACAATCCTCATTGTCTCATGCCAGAACTATTGGAATAGGCTGCTGGTGAATATGCTTGCCTCAAGTCTCTCTCTATTCCCATATAACCTCCATTCAGTCATCAAAGTGAGTTTCCAAAAGTACAGGTCTAAACATTTCAACAAATTCTAGTGACTCCCTAATACCTCCACAATCAAATACACAACACTCTGTTTCATAGCCTACCTCCGCCTATCTTTCTAGTCTTCTCACACTTTATTTTCTGCCACGTACACTTTGATTCAGTGACACTGAAGACCTGAACTTTTGGAATTGTTTTATGAATAAGACACCATCTCTCAGCTCCAAGCATTTTCTTTCGCTATTTCTTGTGGCTAGAATGTTCTTCCTTACATCTATCTACTGGCTTCCCTGGCTTTCTTTAAGCCCTAAGAAAAATCTTAACTTCAATAGGAAACCTTTCTCAGTCTCTCAATCTTGGTATCTTCCCTCTTTCAATTATTTCCATTCAACCTGCATATAGCTTGTTTGTACATATTTTTTGCTTTTTTTCTCCATTAGATTGTGAGCACCGAGAGAGCAAAGAGTGTGTTTTGCTTCTTTTTGTGTATTTAGTTCTTAACACAGTATATAGCACAGAATAGGTACTTTAGAAATGTATACTGAATGACTGACTTTCACTGAACTTTCCCAATCTAATTTTGAGTCTATTATCTCATAGCTTCAGGGATGCCATTCAGAAATCAAAGCCAAAATCATTGGTCTATAAATTTGCCCTTCTATTGCCTATAACCCCTCTCTGATTCTCCATAAGCCTTCAAGGTATATCGCCATTGGTAAAATCAATTACATTCATAAATATTTAGTGTAAAGCAGAGTAGCTCAGTTAGTTCAGAAGCTCTTGGAAGGAAGTTCAAGGTATAAAAATTCTGAGACCTGTAATTCATAAGAATCGACATTGAGTTCACTGGCCTTTTATTTGCCATCTCTATTCTGTTCACTTTTTTTGAAAATGGAGACAACATCTATACTTCTTCAAGCCTTTTGTTGCTTCTCCTATTTTCCACAACTTTTTTTGATCTACAAACATCTGAACTCTAAATTTGTTAGTGGTGGTTGTGGGTGTTATTGTTTGATGTAGCACAGTGGATAGAGCATTAGGCCTGGAGTCAGAATGATCTGAGTTCAAATTCAGTCTTAGACACTTGCTAGCTGTATCACCTTGAGCAAGTCACTTAACTTCCACTGGAGAAGGAAATGACAAACCACTCCAGTTTCTTGGCTAATAATAATAGAACAATATGCACAGTATGGTCCATAGGGTCACAAAGAGTCAGACATGACAACAATAACAATAGCAAAAAAAACAATGATTACAGAGAACGAGAGATTCTTCATGAAGCTAAGCCTTCATCAAGAACAGAGCACGTTAGAGTTATATCTTTCATGACAGGACTAATGAACTGTTAGATAAAGAAAATCCTATTGATATAATTCTAGGTCCTAGCAAAGATTTTGATAAAGTATCTAATGATATTCTTAAAGATATTCTTAAATATGATATTCTTAAAGAAAAGATAGAAAGACATGCATTAGACATTAGTAGTCACTCTTGATTTGTTCCTCACAACAGCCTTGAGAGATAGATTCTATTAGCCCCATTTTGCACATGAGGAAACTGAGGCTGAAAGACATTAAGTGATTTGCCCAAGTCATCCAGCTAGAAAGTATCTGAATCAGCATTTGAATTCAGCTCTTTTTTTGCTCCCAGACCAACATTCTATGCACTGAACCATTTAGTTGCTTTGCTTTTCAACTCCTCATAGTAATCTTTTACTGTTCTTTCTTATACAAACTTTTTGTTGCTGTTCCCTGCTTTTGTTTTCACCTTGTACTTATATCCTTTTAAAACATTTATGTTTATAAGTGGTCCTTTGAATTCCTCTTAGTCTCCCTAGCCAGCTTCCATGTTTCTTCTTTACTAGAATTATTTCCTTTTGTAGATTAATACAGTGTTTTTATTAAACTCAAGAACACCAACTATTAGGGGAAGAGCCCTTTAAAAATAACTACTGGGAAAATTAGATAGCAGTTTGACAAAAATTAGGTTAACTTGACATGAGACCACAATAAGCATCAAAGAAATATGCAATTAAAACAAAAAATTTGAAATCATGAGAAATAATTGATAGCAACAAAAATCTTTCACAGCTTTGGGAAAGAAATTTGCAATAAATGAAAGAACAGAGAAAGTCATAAAAATTATTTTGCTTTTATATAATTAAAAAAACTTTTGAATGAACAAAATCCATTCATTAAGAATAGAAACAATCTTTGAAGAATAATTTTTGATATTTAAAATATGATGACAATTGGTAAAAATATACATGTATATATAATACATATATGGTGGTGCATGTACGTAGCATATAAACATACATATTTGAAAATTGATGAAAATTGCTTTGACTAGTATAGATTCACTCCTCAAGGATGTATATATATATATACATATATATATATATTAATACACTTAGAGACTAGGTTTTACCTCCTTCCCAAGCTTTTTGTTTGGATGGCACAGAGTTAATTTCTTTGTGCATCTGACCTAACTCATTAGTCAATTTAGAAATACCCTCTCTATTATTGTTATGCCAGTTTCCTTTAATTGTTCTGCCTCAGTTTCCCTGAATTGTTATACTTCAGTTCCTTGAATTGTTCTGCCTCAGTCCCCCTGGTTGTAACCCCACCTTCCTGACCATTAAAACTGATATAAATTAGGACTGGGAGTCCTGACCATTAGTATTCCATAGAGCCATAAAATGCAGATGGTTTATTTAGAGTTAGGTAGGCATATTTCAGATATCCTGGCTCCTAGATCCTCCCAACTTATCAGGATTTATGGTCTTCCTTACCCCCAACTGTCAGAACTGAATTTATGGTTCGTTCCTGAAAATTCCTGCTCACCAGTGCTCTTCCCTTCTGCCTTTGTTTCCTTTATCACTGAAGTCCTATAAGAATCCCTGGAATCTTACATTTGATGTTGGATGCTTTCAGACATGAGTCCAATCCAGCCCTGGGGCCAAAATGGATCCTGTTTTGCCTCCAACACAATCTCTCCCTCTCAAATAAAATATTAAAAACTCTCTAATCTCTATCTTGCCTCATTTTCTTTAGCATTACATGATGACTGGTTCTGACTACACTTTCCCCACGAATGACAGGATAGTCTCCTATTGATGCCATCTGGATCTTTTATCTAACACTATATATTTGAACCCTAGCGGTATGAGTCAAAAAGCCATAATGTGATTTCTAAACTAGAAGTCTCCTTACTGGGTGCTGAGGACAATGGAGACCACATTTTAAGCATGTTCTCTGAAACATTAATTCTCCTCTTCCTCTCATGACTAGTAATACAGTTTTGTTAACTCTTAACCTTATATGGCTCTGCTATTATTTTTCTGAACTCCCCTGTAATCTAAAGCTCAAGAATTATTCTTGAATAGATAAGTATTCAATAACTATGGATACCTTCAATAATGGAACTGCAGACTTCAGACTTAGATGGCAAAGTAATAAAGAATAGAACATTCCACTTCTTTTTTTAAAAAAGACTGTTCTATTAATGAGTTTTTTACATATTTAGAGTTTATTTCCACTACATGAGAGACACTTTGCAATATGGTAAACCAATTAATCAGTCTCATCCAAAATGCATGCAACATTCCACATCTATAATAACTTCCTATGCCTCTCTAATTTTTAAAGAGCTTTTAATGAACAAAAATCTATTTTATCTCCCTCTCACTCCCCATCCTATTGGGAAAAAAATAAAGGAAAAACAAATTCTTTTAAATATATATATATATATAGTCAGGTAAATCATTATTTAAGTTATATATAAATATGACCATTTGCCAGAATGTGAATAGTATATTCTTCTGGAATAATAGATATTCAATGTAATAATAATAGTTTTATAGTTTTCAAAGTTCATCTTTAATGCTGACATTATATAAAGTGTCTCCTGGTTCAGTTGATGACATTCTTCATCAATTTATAAAAGTCTTCAAAATTGTTTATTTTTTACAATATTGGTGTTATACAAATGCTCTTCTGCTTTTGTTTATTGCACTTTACACCATTTCAAGTAAATCTCTTTATGTGATTTTGAAATTATCTATATCCTCATTTCTTATATCACAATGGTATTCCAGCACTTCCATATACTACAACTTATTCATCCATTCCTCAAATGATGGATATCCCTTTAGTTTCCAGATTTGTTTGTTTGCTTTTTGCCACTGCAGAAGGAATTGCTATAAATAATTTTGTACATACACAAAGTTTTCCTGTTTTTTAAAAATTACTTTTGAGTATAGGCTTAATAGTTTTATAACTGGGTCAAAGAATACACACTGTTTAAAAACTTTTGTGTACAATAATTCCAAATTGCTTTCTAGAATGATTTTGTGCCCATTCACACATCCACCAATAGTATATCAATCTTTCTGTTTTCCCACAGCTTTCCATCATGGATCATTTTCCTTTTGTGTCATATTTTACAATTTGATGTGTGTGAGATAGAACCTCAAAATTGCTTTAATTTGCATTCCTCTAATTAGTATTTACTTGGAACATTTTTTTTATGTGGCTATAGATAACTTGGAGGACTGCCTCTTCATATCTTTATACTATTCTCAAATGAGAAATAATTGTTATTCTTAAAAAAATTCAGTCAGTTTCATATATGCATGTGTGTGTGAAAACTAACTATAAATATTTATTTACATATGTACATATATATATTTCTCTATATATACCTATACACACATTATATTTGTGTGTGTATATATATATGTGTGTGTGTGTGTGTGTGTGTGTGTGTGTGTACTTGTATATGGAGAGAGAGAAAAAGAAAGGGGGAAGGAAGGATGGAGTGGAAGGATGAAGAGAGGGAAAGAGACCCTTTTCAGAGAAATTTGGTCCTTTTTTTCCTCAGTTGTTATTTGTTTAATCTTTTTTTTTTTTTTTTTAGCATTTGCTAGTTTTATGTGGACAAAATGATCCACTTTATCGTCAGTGAGTCTCTTTAGCTGTAAGATTATCTCCATCTCATAGATATGAAAGCTTTTTTCCATGGTTCTTTTATTTATTATGTACTCTTTTACATATATATTGCATGTTCATATACACATATATATGTGTAGGTGTGTGTCATGTATCCATTTGGAGTTTATAGTGTGATAAGCTATAATAAGATATGAGGTGTTGTTCTAATCTAATTCTTTCCATACTGTTGTGCTTTTTTCTCATTAGTTCTTGTCAAGTAGAGAGCCAAGTTTTTTTCAAAACTTGCAACAAGAATGGAAAAAATGAGCACCAGAAAACCCATTATGATTAAAAAAAAAAAACCCTGGAAATCACATTTCAATAAATAATAAATAAAAAATTCCTAGACACCTTAAGAACCAGAATCCAAAAAGAAAATATAAAGAATCCACTACTGACTTCCTAAAATAAATCACTAAATGAAAATTCCCATAGTATCATAGTCACAATGTAGAGCTTCCAAGTCAAAGAAAAATTTTACAGGCTGTCAGAAACAGAGTTCAACTAAAAGGAGCTACAGTTAGAGTCACACAAAAACTAGCAGCTACCATCATAAATAATAAAAAATAAAACTCTACTAGTTGTGACTTTATTGTACTTCATTTCAAATTTATCAAATCTATCAAAATAAACAAGAATGAAGTGAAGTAACTGGAAGAGTTTTGGAAGAGTTAGATATCCCTCTGGTGATTACTAAATATAAAGGAATGTACAAATGGTAAGAATCAGAAGACCCAACTTGCTGTGAATCCCTTCCCTTTGAGCCTAAGCTACCTCTGCATTTTCAATCTGCTGTTCCATGACTCTGCCGTACACTGCAAAGCTCATTAGTTGTAGTCTGTAATAGATTTGAAATTGGAATATGAATGAAACTAGAAACTAGAAATGACACTAGAAAAATAAATACTGATCATGACAGCTCAACTAAATTTTTATGAGAGGTATAAAATTAAGATACCTACAAAAGAAGTGATTTCAATCCTCTCCTATAAAAGAAAGAACATGGATTTTGTCAGTTTTTTCTCCACTCTGCTTATATTCAGAATATTTTCTTCCAGTTTATAGATCTTCTTTCCCCCATATAATTGAAGTTGCCAGACATATAATCACTGAATTAACAAAGTATACTTCCATTTTTTCCTGAATAGGTAAATTGAGAAAAATGATAAGGTAGAATATCATCATTCTTCATAACAAATCCAGATTTATGAATGTGATTATTAATCCTTTTCTATCTGTCATTAATCCTTTTTGATCTGTCAAAAAACAAAGTTTTTCTGATATGAGAGGCAAACCTTGGCTTATATCCCAGTGTCAATGGCAAGCTTGCTTTTAAATGTTTCTACACATCCATTTGGTCCAAAGTAATGATAAATAAGAATGAACCATCATTACTTCACATCAAAATAATCTCATGTACAGCTTGCTCTGTTTGTTATGCAGTACTTTGTGGTATGGTAGACCCATTTTTGTATTAAAGGGAAGAAATTTAGAATAACTCTGCTCTCCTTAAATGGGAAATTCATTAGACATATGGTGACAGCAGCTGGGCTCATATCCATACCATTTTAGACATGCTTATATTTATTCTGTGTGTTTGGTCCTAATCTTGAAATGCAAAAGACATATGGACACAGCAGCTGGGCTATCATCAATCGAGACTCTAGCAGTGTTCATTTTAACAACATATATTAAAAAAGGATAGGATTACTATTTTTCAACTTCCACTTCTACATCCTAGTTGTTGTCTCTTTCTAATTCCCTGGGTTTCCAGGAACATTCAAGGCATACCAGATACAAAAAACATAATGCTTCTTTACTACTCTGGTGCATATTCAATAACTATTAATTTACTTAATAAAATCATTTATTAATCATGTGCATTGGTTCCAGCAGAGATAGACAAATATGTTCCTTGGTTCTGGAAGTGATAGACATTTTAGTTAAGAAAATGTCTCTGAACTTTTGAAGCTCAATGTGTAAAAGGTGATGGGACAAACATAGCTACAATCAAAAGATAGACACAAAGAAAAATGTCATATGAAATATGACAAGATCCAGTCAGATCAATAGACATTTATTAAGTGCCTACTATGTACTGAGGATTTTGAGGCACTGAGGATACAAAGAATGGCAAAATAATAGTGCTTTAAAAACATCACAATCTGATGGGAGTAACACCCTTATGCATATGTGACTTTTTCCAGGATTTAAAAAATATATATTGTTTTAATAATGAAATGATGACAAGAAGAACACTGGATTTGGCATCAGATGATGTGAGTTTAAATACTAGCACATGGAGATTAGTAAAAGTTTAATGTAGAGGGTAACAATAAAACTGTGTCCTGAAGGAATCAAAAATTTTAAAGAAGATATATATCATATCAATGAAAAACATTTTCCAACAAATGAAACTAATTTAAATTTGCCTGAATAAAATAAAAGAATTATAATAAATTCTAAGAGCCCCTTGAAAAAACAATGGAGAAATTTAAAAACCTCCAGAATATTTCAGGAAAGAATTTTAAAAATTAAATGAAAATATGAATTTCAGCAAGAAATTAAAGTTCTTAAGGAAGAAATCAACAAATCCACAAAGAAAGTAAGGTATCTGTAATTATCTAAAAGCATCAGATTATCTAAAAAACGATAGACAGAATGCAAAAAAATGCATAGATAGAAAGAATTTAATAGAATAAAATCAAAAGAGATCAAATGAGAAGAACACATAAGTGATACACAAAATGAAAACATTTAACTTAAAGATGGGATGTTTTGAAACTATAGCATAAGAATTATCTTTATAATTTCTAGAAAAAAATTATGAAAAAGAAAACCCTAAAATACAGAAGATTTGTTAAGAAATAAAGGAATTAAGTGAAAAAAATCCCAAATCAAGAGAATTCACACTCAAAAAAAATAAAAACTTAACTCACCAACAAGCTTCGAAAATATAATATTAAAGGAAAAAAAATTTTCAGGCAGCAAAGGAAAAGGCCTATTCCTATTTTGAGTCAAAATCAGAATAGCATAAGATTGCTCTATATTTATTAAAAATAAATAAATTGGAATAGAATATTTATAGAAGAAAAGATTAGTTGGTGTTCCTGAACTAATGTATGCTACAAAGTTGAACCTAAAGATCAGGGAAAATAATTGAATATGAAGAAAAAATAAAGAATCAAAGGCTTTTTGGCTGGAAAAAAAAGATATTAATTTTCAAAAGCATACTAATCAAACAGGAGAAAATTAAACATATTCAAATAATAAATTAAAAGGTTTTATGTGATCAAGGTGAGAGAAGGCCATGAATACATAAGTACATTATCTGAAACTTTGAGAAGGATAAAGAAGGAATCAATCAGCTAAAAAACTGAAATAGCAAAATAAATAATTGTGAAAAATCTGTATGAGGGTAGAAAGAAAAAAGACTATTTCAAAAGAAAATTTCCATTCACAAATAAATCACCATTAAAGATGATGGGACTATAAAGAAGAATTCCTCTCAGGTGAGAGGAAGAGAGAAAAAAATAGATTAAGGAGCCAACAACAATACTGACCAGTACTTGGGAGGTAGAGATAAATGAGAGGTCTTCAATTTCTCCCTCTGACTTTGAAATGAAAGGAGAATTAGAACTTTGGGGGGGGGGGAGAGCATACAAGTGGAAGAGTAATGGGAATTGGTCACAGTCAAAAGAAAGAAACAAAAAGAATACTCTGGCAAAATCTTGAAGCAACATCATAATGGTGTGAAGGAAGAAAATGATGGTCTTATCAAGAATTCCTTGAGGTTTGGGGAGGAAGGACCCATTGACACTTGGGAAGATTAACTATTTCAAGACGGATCTTAGATGTTTGAACTAATAAGCTCTGGGAGGAGGAAGTTCTTGAAACAACTTGGAGACCAAAATTTTGTGGTTTTAACAAGAGAACAAAAGGCATAACATTATAGGAAAGAATGGCATAATCAGAACATCAAAGATTCATAGCATCAAAGGATATGAACAGACAATTCTCAGACAAAGAAATTGAAACTATTTCTAGCCATATGAAAAGATGCTCCAAGTCATTATTAATCAGAGAAATGCAAATTAAGACAACTCTGAGATACCACTACACACCTCTCAGATTGGCTAGAATGACAGGGAAAGATAATGCAGAATGTTGGAGGGGATGTGGGAAAACAGGGACACTGATACATTGTTGGTGGAATTGTGAATACATCCAGCCATTCTGGAGAGCAATTTGGAACTGTACTCAAAAAGTTATCAAACTGTGTATACCCTTTGATCCAACAGTGCTTCTACTGGGCTTATATCCCAAAGAGATACTAAAGAAGGGAAAGGGACCTGTATGTGCAAGAATGTTTGTGGCAGCCCTCTTTGTAGTGGCCAGAAACTGGAAACTGAGTGGATGCCCATCAATTGGAGAATGGCTGAATAAATTGTGGTATATGAATGTTATGGAATATTATTGTTTGGTAAGAAATGACCAGCAGGATGATTTCAGAAAGGCCTGGAGAGACTTACATGAACTGATGCTGAGTGATATGAGCAGGACCAGGAGATCATTATACACTTCAACAACAATACTATATGATGATCAATTCTGATGGACGTGGCCTTCTTCGGCAATGAGATGAACCAAATCAGTTCCAATAAAGCAGTAATGAAGTGAACCAACTACACCCAGCGAAAGAACTCTGGGAGATGACTATGAGCCACTACATAGAATTCCCAATCCCTCTATTTTTGTCCACCTGCATTTTTTATTTCCTTCACTAGCTAATTGTATACTATTTCAAAGTCTGATTCTTTCTGTACAGCAAAATAACTGTTAAGACATATATACTTATATTGTATTTAATTTATACTTTACCATATTTAACATGTATTGGTCAACCTGCCATGGGGGGAGGGAATGGGGAGAAGGAGAGGAAAAAATGGAACAAAAGGTTTGGCAATTGTCAATGCTGTAAAATTACCCATGCATATAACTTGTAAATAAAAAGCTATAAAAAAATTCATAGCATTTTAGACTTGGAAAATACCTAATCAGCCATCTAATCCAACCTATATCCATTTAAAAAAATGTCTCCATAAAATATGTAAAAAATAGCCATACTGCCTCTTCTGAAAAACTTCCAGTGAGAGAGAGCCCATCAAAACCTAAGACTACTAATTTCACTTTTGGATAACTCTAATTTTAAAAAGTGAAACTAATGAATTTGCTAATAATAATAACTAATAATAATTTGCTGCTTTGCAATTTTCTCCCACTTTTTCTGATTTTCCCCTTTGATGACTGGGAGAACAAAAATGCAATCCCCCTTGTACAATATAACCTTCAGTCACTTAAAGATATCTAACTCACTTGGATTTTTACCTCCTCACTCCAATTTTCTCTTTGCCAGGATAAATATGCATAGTTTTTTCAACCAATTCTCGTATGCCATGGACTTAAGGCACTTCTGGATGCACTTAGATTTATGAACACTCTCCTTAAACTGTGACATAAAGGACTGAACCCAATACTTTATATATTTTCTGACTAAAATGAATCATAATAAAGATGTCACTTCTCTATTGTCAAACACTATGTCCCTTTTCCTCAAATCATATAAACAAAATTAGCTTTCTTATATAGCAGGGTTAAATGTGCAGTTCATTACAACTGCAATATCTTTTTTTCTTCCTAAGAGAAATACCTATTCCATGTTTTGTATTCTAATGTTCTTTTTCTTAAACTCAAGCAAAACTTATATTTTCCCACTTAACTTTACTCTATATATTGCAGCCTAGGTTCTCAAAATAGAGGACAGAGGAGAGGAAAATCAATCCATAAGTTTTCTTACAACTTCATAGTGAGAACAAAGAATAACAAAGTTTGGATTGAGGAATCATAAATAAACCCAAGGAGAAACTACAGTAAATATACTTTGCCAAACTCTTGCACAAAGAGTTTGCCAGAAACCTGGGGGAACTAGGGAAAGAGTCCAAATAGAAAAGCCCAGTTGGGAGAATAGCGTAGGAAAGCCTTCCAGTTTATAGGCATCAGAGGAGAGCCAGGAAAGCCTTTATCCAGAAGCTATGTGCCAATAGACTGGTGTGTAAACAAGGGCACTATGTTCTAACTCTGATCCTGACTCAGTAGTTTATATGGCTATAAGTCCAAGGACAACAATTAGAATACAAGCTAGATAAGAATGCCTAGTTGCAGGATGTCACAGTACAGAAGTTGAGCACTGCAATGCTATTTAACCCTGTACCACCTGCCCCACATGCTAATGGTCCTTGAATCTCTTTCTAGATAGTTATGCAGTGTGCCAGTTGAAGATGCTTCTGAAATTCTTGAAGGAGAAAGCACTTGTTATCCAGCTTCTAGATAGTACCTATCAGAGCAAAAGAACATCATAACATTTCTCCCAGAATTACATCAGAATCAAAAGACCTAATTCAGGAAATATGTTTGGAGGAATGAATAAGAAAATAGTTTAATAATAAAAAAATATTACGGATCCAGTTATATATTCAAAAGTATAACTCTAAGTAATATAGTAGGTGATCTCCAACAAAATCACAGATTTATCATGTTATACTAGAATTCCTAGAAGAAATTAAGCAAGAGTTGTAAAAGGATCATATGGGAAAGGAAATGATGGTTGTAGGAGAAAGAATTGGAAAAATAATAAAGAGCTTACGACAAGTGATGCAAATTTGGCCTTACTCAATTAACCTATTCCTTGAGAACTGAATTGATAGTATCATTTCAAACAAAGATTAATGATTTCACAAGATAAAAAAGAATATTTGAACAAAATTGAAAGAATAAAACAATTTCAGAAAACATAAAGTATCTTATATGAAAACCAAATAACTTGAAAATAGGTCAATGAAAAATAAACAAAAATCATCAAACGATGTAAAATGACAACGATAAAATGACTATATACAGTATTTTTTAAAAATCATAAAAAAACTACTGAATTTCATCAGGGATAGAAAAGCAAACTCTTTCTTCCTTGAAGTTTGTAGTATACTTTCTTTGATCTGAGAACTCTTAGGAGTTTTCATTTTAAGATTTCTTTTAAGAAGTAATTAACAATTACTTTGTGAATTCTCTCTATTTTCATTTTTCTTGGTATTACTATCTTTAATATAGTCCCTTGAAAATAAAATGCATGTTGCTCAATTAATTAATTAATTGACTGCTTGGGAAGTGTATAATTTATATTGCCTACAAGAAAGCACTACCACTATCAGGATACTCACCTTATACATGAGAAAAATTTTCACTCCTCTAGCCATTGGGGCATGATTTCCTTAATATCCTTAGTATATCCCTTAATGTACTATGCTTTCTTGTCTCTCAAAAAACTTCTGCAAACAGAAGTCATTTTAACACAATGCCTCTTAACAAGAATTGAGCATCACAATGTTTGAGTTCAAAAAGACCTAAGGGAATATCTGGCTAATAATATAAAACCAAGAATTGCTTCCCTTGGGTAGTCAGCTAGCTTTGACATCATCTTGTATCTACTCTTAATCAGTCTTTTACATACCTATCTGTGCAAGAATCAAAATGTAATCTTCCTGGAGGCAGGAAGAATGTTTGCTTTTTGCATCCTCAACATTTAGCACACTGACTGGTACATTAGTGAACTCTTCTTGATTACATGACTAAAGAACAATCATGAAGTTGAAAGGTTCTTCAAGCCAAGACAGATTGGATATGGGTTGTTCAAAAACTTGCAAGTTTGCCTTTGGTATGTTCTCTCAACAGCAATTTTCTTTCCTTCCTTCCTTCCTTCCTTCCTTCCTTCCTTCCTTGCTTCCTTCCTTTTTCACTTTTTGGTTTTTATTGGGTTTTTTTGGTGAGGCAATTAGAGTTAAGTAACTTGTCTAGAGTTATATAACTAGTAAGTGTCAAGTTCCTGAGGCTAGTTTTGAACTCAGGTCCTCCTGACTTCCCGAGTAGTGCTCTAAGCAGCAATCTTTCTTAAAGTAATAATTTAAATACATGAAGCAAATACATAGCAAGAACAGTTTACTGACTCATTTAGACAGCTATATGACATAAGCCAAAAAACTGTCAGTTTATAAAGCTATCAATATGGCACATTTTTAAAATAGTCAGGTCCACTTGAAAATGGACATTTCTCCTGAGAGAGTTACTATCAATCATAGTCAGCATATCTGGCAAAGAGATGGTAAGGCACATTAGTAAGCTAGGTGCTCCAAAAGAGATGAAATACTCCCTCAGTTAGGTTATGCATTTTTAAAATACATTGAATCTTGCTGACTCCTGTGCAAAGCAAAGGAAATTAAATTAGATGACATAAGTCAGATTTATGTACACAGTATGGTCATACAAAAATTATTTCAATAAAAAATAACTTGTATAATAGAAGACTAAAATTAGAGATGATACACATTCAGATAGACATATGAATTAATTTTTAATATTTTTCTCTACTAAAATTAAATGTATTCTTAAAAAGCAACCATAGTGGTATATTTTGTTCCAGAACATATAATTAGATCTGGAACAAATGGGGGAGGGGTAAAGAAAGTAAAGATCATATGTTTCTACCGATATTTTGCAACAATCAGTTTGAATATTTAGGTGAATAGCATTTTTGTATTTGGGGCACTAGATGGTGTTGTGAAGAGAGCACAGTACTTGGACTCAGGAATACCTCAGTTCAAATCTGATCACAGGCATTTATCAGTTTTGTGATCCTGGGTAAGTCACTTATCACTTAACCTTATTTGCCTTAGTGTTCTCATCTATAAAATGAACTGGAGAAGTTAATGGCAAACCATCCTGGTATCTTTGACAAGAAAACTTTGAATGGTGTCACTAACATGACTGAAATGACTGATTAACAAAAAATAAAAATATATCTTAATGATATATTTTAATTTATATCTATATTAGGCTTTAATGTTTATAAAACATTATAGAACTATTATCTTATTTAAGTTTCACAACAAACCAATGAGATAGGTACTATGGATATTAGTATTTTCATTTTATAGATGAGGGCACAAATTTAGAAAGGTTAAGCCACTTCTTGTTAATCACAGAGTTATTATGTATCTATCAGAGAGGACTTGAATCTGAGTCTCCCAGTCCTCAGGTCTAGCACTCTATTATGTTTCTCTGCTCTTTTTTCAAATCCCGACGAATAAGAAATATTTCTCAGGAGCTATAAGAATTTTTCCTTCAAATGGGAACAGACAGTGCTCAGTCTCTCTTGTTCACATATATACTTACACTGGTGAGTGGCAAATGTCTCTCTAAATGAATGTCTTTTTGGTAAATCACCAAGGAAAAGGAAACAAGGAAAGTAGGTGAGGAGAAATTACTTATATAAATTATGTATTCAAATGAAATTTGTTGTACAATATTCTTTAGAGCTGACAAAGAAGTCAGGAAAGCCAGAGAAAAAATGTGATATACATTTCCAAGTCTGAGGCAAATCACTTTGTAGGGCAGGCTACTGAAAAAATGGCTTCCCAGATTCCCAGATATGCAGTGGCCCTTAATATTTTTTTCAGTTTCTCAGGTCCCTAAGAACTCTAAAGCCATGGCTTTAGAGCAGTTTTCTCACTGTGATTGGTGAGAAAAAACAGATAACTATTACCCACCCATCTCCACAAATATACTTTGGGATCATTGAGAATTTTCCCTGGTTAAGGGAAAAGAAAAGGAAAAGAAAGTGGGCAGTATAAAGTGTGACTCATCCCCTTGACTGACTTTGGACCTCTTCTCATAGATATAGTGACAGGCATCTGTTCTTGATTAGGCTCTGAAAAATTTTCCCAGAGCTCTGAGGTTCCTTTATACCAAAAATTATGAGCACATAAAGGACTGCCTAGCAAGACAAAGTGCAAAGATACCAAATTCACTCTTCTATGCCAGTCTCCAAAGTCTAAATTATACTGTAGGGTCATTGAAAAGGTAATCATTCATTTACTTAAAGCCTGTTCTTTTGTAATTTATATATCAGAATGTCTTGAAATGGACTTGTAGTCAGTAATCAATGTGAATCCAACAATCATTTTTCTATGATAATAACAATATCTTTTATTACCTCTAAATTATAATTAGATTATGTTTTAGCTTATAATAGCAATTATTCTAAATTAATTGATCATGATTGTGTTCATTATGAATATAGATATTAATTAAATAAATAAAAGCTTTAGTCATAAATAACAATTAGTTTTCTTAAAGATATTTATCCAGCATTTTTAGATTTGCCAATTATATATGTACATATATATGTATGTTTACCACATACATCTATAATCTTTTGATATCTAACTACACACTATTTATAATTTAAATAAATTTAATTCTTTTTCATCAAGAAATATAAATTCAATTATAGTAGCAAATGAAGTTACAAAAATTTTTAATAGGAAAGATATCCTCATGATAAAAGGTCATATTAACACAAAACAGATACTTTGCAAAAGTCATAGCTTTACCGGCTCTAACACATTGGGGTTTCCTGACTCTAAATCAAGCATCCTAGCTCTCAGAAAAGTTTTAATTCAGATATTGAGGCAAAGCAAATAATGGATAGAAAAATATTTCATTTAACTAAAAGTGAAACTATGTTGTCTTCAGTAATTCTTTCCTATGTTCTTAAGGTATATGTATTAATGTACCTCAGGCCTCAGACAGAAGAGATAGAAAGAAAGAGATTTGCTTGGGACTCAGTAACTTACTAATTCATAAGTATAAAAAAGCAATTATTGATATGTGTGAATTTTATGAAATTCATTTATTCAACAAAATGGTTCAGGGTTTAACAAGCACTTGCAAGCTCTTTCTCTCTCCCAAAGGCAAAAGTTAAGACTGTCACCGAAGCTAGATTTGAGGTACCTTTATTATGAGGAGTAATCCCATTTCAAAGAGATTGACAACCCCCATTTTCCAACATCTCCTGTAATAGTTATCCAATGTTATCTTAAAGAGCTTCATGGACACAAACTCTGCACTTTCATGGCAGCTCATTTCACTTTTAAAGAACTCTACTTGCTAAGAGATGTTTTGTTTTAGCAAGACAAATTTGATCTCTGTACTACAGGTGTTAATTCCTTACTCTTACATTCTAAGACCCTCCCTCTAGCCTTAGATGTCAGGTATTATGGGTCTAATCACTTTTTCCCGTGGCAGTTTTTCAATTCCTAAAAGAAAACTTTAATGGCAAATCTCCTTTTTATCAGGACTTTTCTTCCACAAGTCAAAGATTCCCAACTCTCAATCAATCCTCATACTATATTGTTTTATCCTAGATCTAGTTCTGGGTCAGTCAAGGGGTCCAGACTCAGTTTTAAAATATAATACTCATGAACTGTAAAATTAAATAAAATATACTGACTTTCAACAATGTCAAAAGACATTCAGCAGATAAAAATGAATGTTTCCATCCCTTACCTCCACATCCACCACTGTAGCACTGTTGAGTCAGAAAGGCAAGCCACAAGGAAATGAGAATTCTGTTAAGCTAAGAAATTTCCAGAGACTGGGTTGATTGTGCATCAGATGATAAGGAAACAATTTCAATACTTCAAGCCTTAGTAATACAGACCAATCAAATCCTAAAGATGGCTTCCTTTCCTACTTACTGATAAGCAATCTTAGCCTATGTAAAAACAATACTGCTTTTACCCATAATGCACTCCTTGGTGCAAGATCCCAAAAAATCTTACAGGGGATCTTCCATCATTTAATTGAACCTTGTGTTATTAAATAACAGATCTTTGGACAAAGCCCAGCATAGATAGCTCTGGGGAGAAGTTTATTTTCAAATATTTTGCAAATTTATTTACAAATAAAGCAAAATAAATAAAACATAAACAAATATAGTTTCTTTAAAAGTATAGGATATTCAATGTCAGAGAGATGGATGAGCTATTAAGTACAATTCACAGGGAGTCTCCGATGCAAAGCAATGGCAATGAAAAGCAGTGCCAGGAATATCTGACCCACAATAGTAATGTCAATGTCTTTAACATAGTAATCAATCCCCATCATGGCTATAGGTCATCTGTAACAAAGCAGCCAATAGGTTATAAATATCTTTCATGTAGATTATTTATACTTTCTTCATATATGTAGTCGTATTTTTCAATCCACCAGAAAAACTCTCTCCCTCTTTGGGAATCCCATTGGTACATGATAACCAATTCTTTCTATTTTAGATTCCTCTCCTAAGAGTCTGCCAGCTTCTGCAGAGGCTTCAGTTCTTCACCCAGAGACTCCAGATTGCCACTAAATAAGCTAAAGGCATTCATTTCTTCTAGGTGAATTTATGTACAGTGATTATATAAAGAGAATTTTTCATAATCCATGTTTTCAGAAGGCAAAGTACCTTCTAATAATTTAAACACTCAGATCCCTGAAAATTCTTTTAGGAAGAAGTTGTATAAAACATCCCAGGGAAAAGTGACCTATTATTTGAAAGGGTTCTTAAGAAGATAAAACTTTAAGGTCTATGTGGCTTTCAATCATTTAGTCAAATCTGACTTTTTGTGACTCTATGGACCATACTGTCCTTTTGCCTTCTTGACAAAGATACTGGCATGATTTGCCATTTTCTTTTGTAGTAGATTAAGGTAGACAGAGGTCAAATGACTTACCTGGGATCCCACAGTAAGTGTCTGAGGCTGAATTTGAAATCAGGTCTTCCTGACTCCAGGCCCAGGACTCTACTAAAGCACTTATATACCTCATTAGGAAATGGAAAAAGAAGGACTAGAAGAAGTCAACATAGATTACTTGTAAAAGTAGTTCAACTTTCTTAGAAAAATCCAAGAAACCAGATCCAAGAAACTACTTGACTAGAAAAACCGTATCTCTTTCTAGGATATCACTAATACATCAGCATTACAGCTTCTGGGAGGTATGACTCTAAAGCCTCGTTAGCAGGGAGATCATGATGAAATTGTTATTTAAAGAATACATTTCAAAATTTAAGAGTGGCAGCTTCCTGAAGATTATATTGAAGATGGAAAATATTCAAAAGTGAAAAAGGTTGTCTCAACAGTCTTGAGGTCAACATCACCAAAGGTCTTTAAGAATCAAATCTACCTATAATAATTTACAAAACCTCAACTTCTGGGATGAAAAGTCACTATTTGACAAAAATTTCTGGGAACACTGGAAAATAGTGTGGCAGAAGCTAGGCATAGACCAATATCTTATGCCCTATACCAAGATAAGGTCAAAATAGGTACATGTTTTAGATATAAAGGATTATATTATAAGCAAATTAGAAGAGCAAGGAATAGTCTCTGTCAGATCTTTGGAGAAGGAAGTAATTTATGATCAAACAAGAAATGAAAACATTATGAAATTCAAAATTAATAGTTTTGATTACATTAAATTAAAAAAAAATTTCACAAACAAAATTAACGTAGCCAATATTAGAAGGCAAGTAGAAGCTAGGAAACATTTTTACAGCCAGTGTTTCTGATAAAAGTATCACTTTTAAAATATATGGAGAACTGAGTCAAATTTATAAGAACACATCATTTTCCAATTGACAAATGGTCAAAGGATATGAACAGAAAATTTTCAGATGAGGAAATTAAATGCTCTAAATCATAATTGAATGGAGAAATTCAAATTAAAATAATTCTGAAAGCTTAGAGGTACCACATCACACCTATGAGATTGGCTAAGATGACAGGAAAAGATAAAGATAAATATTGGAGGGGATGTGGGAAAACAGGGACACTAATGCATTGTTGGTGGAATTGTAAGTTAATCTATCCATTCTGGAGAGCAATTTGGAACTATGTCCAAAGGGCTATCAAAATCTTCATGCACTTTGATCTAGCAGTGACATTAATGGATTTGATTCTCAAAGAGATCATAAAAGAAAGAAAATGACACACATTTGTAAAAATGTGTTGCAGCAGCTCTTTTTGTGGTGGTAAAGAATTGGAAAATGAGTAGTATACCCATCAATTGGAAAATGGCTGAGTAAGTTATGGCATATAAATGTAATGGAATTCTTTTATTCTATAAGAAATGATGAGCAGGCTGATTTCAGAAAAGTTTGAAAAGACTTATATGAACTGATGCTGAGTGGAGCCAGCTGAACCAGAAAAATAATGTATATAAAAATAGCAAGATTGTATGGTGATCAATTTTGATAGACTTGGCTTTTCTCAGCAATTCAGTTATCCAAGGCCATTCCAATAAATTTTGGATAGAAAATGACATCTACATCCCAGAAAGAGAACTGTGTAGACTGAATATATATCAAACTATTCTCACTTTTCCCTTTTGTTTTTTTTTTCTTGTTTTTTTCTTCCTTTTATGTTTTGATTTTTCTTTCCCTCATGACTCATTTGGAAATATGCTAAAAATGAATATATACATAAACATTATTTGTTTTTCTAAAAAGAAGCTTGTATTACATAAGCTGGGAGATTTCCCTTTAAGTGGGCAAGGAAATTATCTTCAGGATTAGTTAGCCCAAGAGACTAGACTTTGAGACACTGGCACAGATTTCTTGTTTTATGAAGTATAAAATATAAACCCGATATAGGTGTGAAATTCTAGACTTTTAATAGAATTGTCATTGAAATGGAGCATTTTTCTGATACACCATAGTAAATGCATTTCTTAATGAATTTTACAGTCCATAAGTGTTTTTCATTGTTCTCAAATGTTGTGCCTGAATCACTGGATGGATATGAATTAGACTTGGCCTAGAATATATGGTGTTTGCTGACAAAACAGAATCAAAATAAGTCATGGTTAATTTTGTGCCTGAAGTGTGGAAAGGGTGACCCAAATGTTAGGGAACCTCAGATGAATGACTGAATATAACACTTGGATACCCTGGGGCTACTGTCCATTTAGCTACATATGAAAAGCCATTTCAATAGTATGAGGAAGGAGTAAAAATTGACCCTCATAGATTTATCTTGATGGGTGGTTAAGGAATTTGACTGAGATTGTAAAAGTCTTGTGAAAGTTTGCATTTCCAAGTGAGTTCTTCCTTACTAGAGATCTTTAAGCAAATAATTTTTTCTGCCCAGGATTTTGGGAGTATTCTTGTTCTGGAATGTTTCAGTCCTTCCTGAAGTCCTCTAACTGTCCAACTCTCTGCTTCAACCTTCACATGTAGCCAATTCTTCTTCCCTCATATGATACAACTTTTTGACATCATCTTTAACTTCTGTTCACTTTTCTTCTCCAACTTAATTCTGGACCCATTTTATTGTCCACTTATATTTTAGTTCCAATGCTTGCCATTTTGTAGCTCCTCATTGCTACATGGCCCATGTGAAGAAGATCCACACTTTCCTCTAAATATCTTCCATTTCCTGTCCAATTTCCTTCTTGTACTGTCTGAATGATCTTCTAACCCTAACGTGGAGAACCTCTTTTGCAACGAGAAGCAAATTTTCTTTTTACCTCATGCCTTTCATCTCATACTGCTATTCCATAGGAAAAGAGGAAGAAGAAAGTCAGTGGGGAATGCCATCTCTTGCTGAACCATTTTGTGACTAATCTCTACCCTTCAGAAGGAAGAAAAGTACCAAAACAGAATGAATCATGTAACCATGTTCCTTCTATTTTGTCCTACACTTGTCTCCATTCTAATCTCCAGATTTCTTTGGGAAGGGGAATGGTACGTTCCCAAGAATAGTGAACATTCTCGCAGCTAGTAATACCCTAGAAATCCCAATTATTCTGAACCTCTGTAAGTCATTATTCAAACTCTCTTTTTCATCCCCTTTCACTCATTCCTCATTTCCATCTATCTCAACACCATGTTGCCCTTCCACTGTGCCTTCTGGAATTCCTGTTCCTTATGTAATAATTTAATAGGATGGTTAAGGGGTCTTCTTGCATCATATAAGTCATGCCCATCTATGATCCCAGCTGGGATTTTCTTGGCAAAGATAATGGAGTGATTTGCCCTGTCCTTGTCTAGCTCATGTTATAAATGAGGAAACTGAGACAAAGAATTACATGATTTCTCCAGAGTTGCACAGTCAGTAAGGCCTGAATCTCTATCCACCATACCATCTAGTTTCCCTAAGGGAGCTACAGGCAATCAAAAAAGGCTTCTCCTATCCACATTGTTAGCAAACTAGAACCAGTTATAGAATGTCTACACATGCTCCCACGTCTCTTGAAGATACTTCAAATACATGTCATCATGTCTCTCCTGGAAGAAAGGAACATAAAGGATTATTCGTGGGTTTTTCTTTCATTCCCTGATGATCTTTTTAAGTCAGACTTTTCCCATAAACAATCATCCTTGTCTTTCTTTCTTTCTCCTTCCATGCTGCTTTACTATTACTGAAATTCATTCTGTTTATTTTTCCAGATTGTTTTCATCAGTGTATTTGATTAGCACTTTTTATATTGGTAACGTTAACAAATATATTAGACAGTGCCAGGCCCAAGGCAATTTTATTTATTGACTCTTTTTCCTGGAGTATCCTTCCTTCCTTCTCCATGGCCTGTGATAATCAGCGGTAAGAGATGACTGCCATCTCCTTATAAGTGTTCCCCTCATACAAAATGCCAAAAGGTAGTGTGACTCCATTACTAATGACATGCTGCCCTTCACACCCAAAGGCAATACTGTCAAGATGGCCTGGCCTTTGAGTTGTTTATGCAGAGAATGACTATGGATTTGATCTAGCCTCACTTAGGACTGACAAAACATATTTGTGAGATGGCCAACCTGGCCTAATGGATGTTCCCAGTGTATGGCAGGGGATTAGAGAGAAGCTAATTGGACCATGGAGGATCTAGATACCTTATTTTGCTCTCATGAGCACCACATGATAACTAGCTGACCTAACCTGATGCATACTGTTTTAAGATAATTTAGCTGGTCCAACAGCATTATACTTAATAACATGAAACAAGATTTTACCTGATTCAGGGGCCAGCTACTTATATATGCTGTGTAACCTGTGATCTTTGTGTCCTTCACTTCCCTTTTCTCCTAGTGACTACTTTCTTTATTTCACTATTCAGCAAAATTTAAAGATAGGTAGAGGAACTGGACATGGGATTAATTGATATAAAAAAATCCCTCCAACCAACATAGATCTGTATCTTCTGTGCGACTTCTAGTCTTTGAGAGTTGTCTAGATAAAACACTGAATTTAAGTGACTTTCTTAAGTTGGCCTATCCAGTATATATGATCAATTCTTGATCATAGGTTTCCCTAGCTCTGCAGTTATCCCCCTATTCATTATATCACATAACCTCTCACCAGAAGTTGGGACTGTTGTTCAGTTATTTTAGTTATATCCAACTTTTCGTGACCTCATTTGAGGGTGTTTTTTTTGGCAAAGACACTGGAGTAGCTTGCCATTTCCTTCTCCAGCTCATTTGGTAGATGAGGAAATTGAGACAAACAGGGTTAAGTGAGTTGTCAAGGGCCATACAGCTAAATAGTGTCTAAGGCTGGATTTGAACTTATAAAGATGAGCATTTCTAATCCTTAGCTCAATGCTCTATCCACTGCACCACCTAGCTGCCCAAAGAATTTTTTTTTTTTTTTTTGCTGAGGTAATTGGGGTTAAGTGACTTGCCCAGGGTCACATAGCTAGGAAGTGTTAAGTTTCTGAGGCCATATTTGAACTCAGGTCTCCCTGACTTCAGGGTGCTCAGTCCACAGCCCACCTAACTGCCCCTGCCCAAAAAATTTGAGTGGGGTAAACAAAAAAAGATGAAACTCAACTCAGTTCACATTGCTGCTTTTATATAACTGTATTTGAAACTCTAGGCAACAAAAAAAAAAATTAGGATCAGACTGAGATTTCAATGATCTATGCAGCAGCTGTCCCACATCAACACAGATAATAAAATAACTTAAAATACTATTCCCTAGCACTTATCAGTGATAATCTAGAGATCTGATAAAAGCTAGGCTATGTAAATACTATTAATGGAAAACACATTTCCACCTGGGAAATAAGACTAGAATTCTATGACTAACAATTCAGTTTCAATAGAATTCAAAGGCAATATTAATAGTCCATAAAAAAAAAAAAAAGAAAAGAATCCACCTGCTAAAAATGAGGCATTCTCAAAT
The DNA here is from genome assembly GCF_902635505.1 of Sarcophilus harrisii. Taxonomy (NCBI): domain Eukaryota; kingdom Metazoa; phylum Chordata; class Mammalia; order Dasyuromorphia; family Dasyuridae; genus Sarcophilus; species Sarcophilus harrisii. Next base: position 399,226,410 of record NC_045429.1, on the reverse strand, counting down.
TGAGAAAACTGGAATAAAGAAAATATTATTTAATTTTACTCCAGACTTTTGGTTGGATATATTATTAATCCCTACTCTTTTTTCTTTTCTGAGAGGATACACCCAGTTTTTATTATGAATAATTATTATTGTTATTTTTTTATTATTAAGTTTTTAGTATGAACCAGGCATTGTACATTGTAGATAGTGCTGAATTACTATCCAGACATTTAACTTCTCCGAGTCTCAGTTTACCAATGTAAAATGGAGATAATGACATTTATACTATTTACCTCTCAGAGTTGCTGCAAAGAAAGCACTTAATGAAAATTGCTGTTATTATTGTCTCCCAGAAGCAGGGCCAGATAGACTAAATTGTAATACAGATAAAATTTACTTTTTGTAGTTTTTCATTTGCCCATTTGTGCTTAACTCTCAGTTTCCTGTCTGTTGGTGCCCTTCTGATTAAAATCTTAAACTTCTACCTTTTATAGGAATATCTATGTTTTATCTGGTGACAAGATCTTTATGTAAGGAAGTAAAGATTCAATTATGAAAGTTTAGTCATAAGGAAGCTGGTAAAGGAAGCATAAAGAGACTCAGAAAGCTTTTCTCATTACTTTAGATCTCATACCACACACCTATACAGGAAGATTTTTTTTTAATGTATAGAAAGTAATTCAAGAGTACAACTTTCTTTTCTATACCCAGATCCTTTCTAAGTTCTTTTACTTTAAATTCAAGCAAACGAAATAAATATTAACTTAAATTTATTCTGCCATTTGTATATGGTAGGGGATGCTATAGTCCAAAAACAATGATATCATTCCCTAGTAAAATCTGCTAAGTTTCCTAACTTTATCTATTGTCAGAAGTATTCACATCAGTGACATCATTAATCCCTGAAGGTAATTGAAGTATTGAGCTTCTGTAAAAATAACAATAATTAAAGCTGCCTTTTACACAATTATTTAACAATTTAGAAAGCACATTACACAGATTATATAATTTAATTTTCACAACAATACTTTGAGGTTAGGGATTGTATGTATTGTATTTATTCCCATTTTACAGATAAGGCTATTGAGATTAAATGACCCTCCCAAAATCCTACAGCTAAACAGTGACAGGACCATAATGTCAGTACAATTCATCTAGTGCCATCATTACTCTTCACTTTATGATATATGATCTAGGTAATACAACAATGATTTCATGGTAATTCTTCAAAAGAAAACATGATCATATTAAAGGGATCTATGTGTATTTGTTCCAGAGAAAATAGATTATTCTCTGTTCCCAGTTCTCATAGTGCAAACTACTGTCTCCCTGTCTTTTTTGTGCTGCATCCTCCATTTGCTCCTTATTTCTATTTGGTGAAGTGTCTTTCCTCCCTAAGGTTTGACTCAGATACCCTTTCACATTGTTGCCCTTCCTGAAACTCCAAGGGGAAAATGGTTTCTTTTCCTTTCCTCTCTCATAATTAGCACTTTCCTTGATTTTCTTTGTCTCTTCTGGCAATCTAATTTAAATTATAAACCCTAGAAAGCAGGGATTAGGCATTTGTTAAAAAAAAATTCTTCATATTCCCAATTCTGCTATTTCTTATTCCTCTCCTATAAATTATCCTTGGGCAGCTAGGTTAGATCAGTGGTTAGAGCACCGAGTCTGGAGTCAAGAAGACTTGAGGTCAAATCCATCCACCCTCAGACACATACTAGCTATGTGACCCTGGGCAAGTCACTTAACCATGTTGCCTCAGTTTCCTCACATGCAAAATCAGTTGGAGAAGGAAATGGGAAATCACTCCAGTATCCTTGCAAAGAAAACCCTAAATTAGGTCACAGAGAGTTGGACATGTCTGAACAACAAAACAAATTAGTCCTCACATGCTCTAATTTGAATTTGTTTTTTAAAAAAAGTATCTGGCATAGATTCTTAATTTTTTTTTATGTGTATCACAAACTCCCTGAATAGTCTGATGAAGTATATGGACCAAACCCCTTATCTGTATAATGCTTTTAAATACATAAAATATAAAGAATTAGAAAGGAAGTTAATTATATTGAAATAGTTATCAAAAATTTTAAAACAAGTTCATGGGAACCCTGATCTCATTTGAAAAATGACTTGTCAATGCTCTCAAATATTGTTCTAAAAAGATCAAATCTCACACAGCAAAAAGAGCCTCATCAACTGCTTCAACTTGAGCCTGAGGGAGGAAAAAAATGTTCTGACATAGATTAAATATGACTTGTCTCCAGCAATCTTTTGTGCCAAAGATAGTACATAGGTGCTCATGGAATTTAGAACTGGAGGGACTTTAGTGACCCTCTATTTATTTCACATATAGATCTGAAGTGGTGGGGATGTGGGGATGGTGGTCATGGAAGTCATAGAGGACGGAGGGAGCAGAATTGGAACTATGCATCCCAATCCAAAGGGCCTTTTCATCCCATCAGTGTCTTCTGTGAGAATCTACAGACTGATGTCAAAAAATATTCAGGATCCTGGGAACAGGCAGGGACAGACATACAGAGAGAATGAGAGAGAAGAGAAATGAGAGAGAGAGAGAGAGAGAAAGAGAGAGAGAGAGAGAGAGAGAGAGACAAAAAAGAGAGAGACAGAGAAAGAAAGAGACAGAGAAAGAGAGAGAAATAAAGGGAGAAAAAGAAATAGAGAGAGAGAGATAGAGGGAAGAAGAGAAGGGGGGGTAGGGAAGGAGGGAGGGAGAGGGAAGGAGGAAGAAGGAGGAAAGGAGGGAGGGAGAGGGAGGGAAAGGGAGGACAGGAGAGGGGAGGGGAAAGAAAGAGTGAAAAGAGAAAGGAAAACAGAAAGAGAAGGGAGACAGAGATAGAGAAAGAGGGAGACTCATACAAAGAGATACAGAGAGAGACAAAGAGAGACAGACAGAAGAGATAAAGACAGAGAGACAGAATTAGGCAGATACAAAGACAAGAACAGAAACAGAGTGACTGTCACAAAATTGGTCTTCATCTTGATCTATTCTGACATTTCTAATAGTGTTCTAAGAAAGTCACTGCTGCTTCCCTGGAAGCTTCTGTCAATGCCCAGACCAGCTGATGACAACCTCAAAGAGCTCAGGCCTAAAGATAACAAAATTAGTTTCAAAGAGCTGCTGCAAAGGTGTTCCTTTTGGGGAGGATTGGAGAGCCAGAGCTGGCTACTGTTGACGACAGAAGTTTGGAAGACAATCCCGCTGAGATACACTAAATATAAATTGGGAGATCACAATTTGTCAATATACTGCAACACAGTAAGAGGATGTGATGGATTTTAAAAAGTAATTCTGGAGAGCTCTAAAAAGGGCAAGATTGGGCATCTGACAGAATATCAAAAAGGTTGGTGCAGGGAGATAGAGTAAAGGAAAAATCCCCACTGTGTACATCTCTTTTTGGGGGCAGATTGATGCTCCTCAGTCGGGAGAAAGGCAACTTACAGACTTGCTAAGTAGACTGTGCACCCCAGGATATGTTTCCTAAATTGTGTAAATCTACATTATATTCACATTATTGTTGTTCAGTTATCTGACTATAACTCCAGTTGTGGTTTTCGTGGCAAAGATATTGGAGTGATTTGTCATTTTCTTCTACAGCTCATTTTACACATGAGTAAACTGAGGTAAACAAGGTTAAGCAGAGAGATACTGTTAGTATCTGAGGACTGATGAACTCAGGAAGAAGAGCCTTCCTTACTTCCAGGTCTCTAACACTGGGCAACCTAGAGTTCCCTACATTCACATTAATACTTAGCGAATCCTCTCTTCTAGAGGTACATGTAAGTAATGGGGAGACTACTGGATCATACATCTGAAATTCTAGATCCTGACTTTCTGATCTTGGGCCTGTCACCTAAGTTTTCTCAGATTTTGTGTTTTGTTTTGTTGTTGTTTTGTTTTTCTTTAAGAAGAGATGAATAAAAATGATAGTGAAGAAGTATTTATTTTGTTCTAACACCTGCTAAGCTCTGCTGACAAAGACAGAAAAAAACAATCTCTTTCCTTTAGGAATTTACATTAAATGGGGAAAAAAAACAATATTCTTGGATAGTGGTGGCCAGGGAGGGGCAACTTGGTCTAGAAAATTACAGAATCATGAGTGGAGTCATACAGGAGTAGATTTAAGTGCCTCATGTAGAAACAATGGTGATTTGATCATAGTGATGCAACTGGAGAGGGAAGGGCAGCAAGACCTTTAAGTGAGGACTGACTGTGGGAGCTAACCAGAGAGAGTGAAGGAAAACATAATCAGAACTTTCCTAAAATTGGGCTAATAATTTGTGTCTTGCTAGTCTCACTGGGGACCAGAGAAAAAAAGAGATGAGATCACAGAATTTCAGAGCTGAAAATGCCCTCAGTGCATAAAGTTAAATTAAATAATGCATTTACTTGACAGTTTTCCCTAAAACTGAAAAAGTTATTTGACCTCTAAGTACCCTCAAACAACTCTCTTGAGACTATAATTTTCAGAGAAATTGCTATCTTCCGCAGTAGAGGAAGCTCTTCATGACAATAAAATTAAAAATCCATGTTTCAAAATGATGTCCTGATGCCTTGTAAGGATTGTTCATATTTAAGAGAGAAGAAATTTGGGACCAGAAAATGGGACCTGAAATATGGGAATCTCCTGAGTGTGAATACTGCTTTGATGTCTCAGTAAAGTTGGTAAACAAAGAAGTAGATGGTGTCTAGTTCTGGAGTCAGGAAGATCTGAGTTCAAGTCACAGACACTAGTTGGGTGAGCTTGACAAGTCACTTGACCTCAGTTTTATCATCTGTAAAATATGATAACAATAGTTCCTACCTCCGAGGATCAAATGAAATAATAAGCTTTTTATCTTATTGAATAGACAATGAGATAATATTCTAAAAGCATTTAGCATAAAGTCTGGCATATAGTAAGCTCCATATAAATGGTAGTTATTACTAAGCTGTCTTCATGAATTTCTATAGTTTAAAAAATTGAATTGTCAGATTGTTAAGCCTCTGATAATGAACATCTCTGAACTTAGGTATTAGCACAAATAGGAGGATAGAATCTGTGGGGCAGAAAGGCAATAGACACTAGCAAGAGCTTTAAAAAGGGCATGGATCTCTCCCACTCTGAGGCTACATCTAAATAGCATATAACTCTGGGATAATGTGAGACTTCATTTTAACATAAGGTCAGGTTGAGTGGAAGGAAAAAGAACAAGAGTCATGACTCTTTTTGACATAAAGGAATGAGGTTCAAATAGTTTGATTATTGAGATCAATTTCCTCATGTTCCTTTGTGTTATGGGGACTGTGTGTGTGTGTGTGTGTGTGTCTTTAGAGAAAGTCTTGTACATTGCCATATTCTGTGAATTTCTGCAGGTTTTTGCAATAAATTCACCAAAGGACTGAATAGGGGGAGATATATGTTGCAAGGGTAGTAAAAAGCATGCTGTTAACTAGGTACCTAAGGAAAATAGCAGATCTAGTGTCAGGAAAACATATATTCAAATTCTACTTCAAATACTTAACTGTTGTTCAACCCTGACAAGTAATTTCACTTCTGTCTGCTTCAGTTTCCTCAATTGTAAAACTTATTAATAATAGCCTCTGCCTCAAAGGCTAATTGTAAGAATTAAATGACATAATACATTGCAGAGACTTGGTAAACATTTGTTCTTTTCTCATAACAATACCTTCTGAGACCTGCCTTAATCTCTGAATTAATCTGTAACTGAAGTTTCAAGAATCTTGTGGTCAGGAGACCTTGACACTAGAACAGTATTCAGATAAAAGATATATAGTTCATTATGTGATCCATATTTGAAATCTTTCCAGCTTGGCAAGACCTCCAGATTTTAAAAGCCACTATAAAAACCCTGAAGAACCCAGCAGCTCCACATGTTTATAAGACATCAGAGGAAAATGTTAGAAACTTAATTTCAGTCTTTTTTTCTTTCTGAGTCATGTCCAACTTTTCATGATCCCATCGGGGGTTTTCTTGGCAAAGATACTAGAGTGGTCTGCCATTTCCTTCTCCAACTCATTTTATAGAAGAGTTCAAATAGGATTAAGTGACTTGCTTAAGGTCACACAGTAACTCTCTGAGGCTGGATTTGAATTTAGGAAATTTAGTCTTCATTCCAGGCTGAGTGTTCTGTCCACTGTGCTGAGACTAAATTACAAATGAATATTTCAAAATTTATTTTTAAATTAGTGATCTGAAATTTTAAAAAGTTTTGAACAGAGTTAAGAATTGTTTTTAAAATGTTGTTTAGATTTACTTGGGTCCCTTGATGTTTATTAAATTAGAGGAGACTGAAAAGTGCCCTTAAAATCACCTAGTTCCCCAGGCCTCCACAATTAATAGGCATATATCCTTTTCTTAAAAATCTCATTTACTGTCACATTTTACTATGTGGGAGTTATTCATCTATAAGCAAGGATGTATGTATATGTCTATATACACATAATATTAGTTTAGAGTTAGCAGAATAGTAGTTCTTGCTTATTTTTCATTTTAAAGTTTAAAAAGTGCTTTCCTTAAAATAATCTTGTGAGATATATAGCATAAGTATCATTATCCCCATTTCACAGAAGAGGAAACAGATTTTGAAATCTTTACTAACTTGCCCCTGGCTAAACAAGTTGGTAATCATCTAATCTAAGCCTTGTTATTATATTTTGTACCTTCTGAACCATATTGTACTGTTTTATGAATCTTTGTTTTGAGACTGACTTAAAACTCCCTGAGTTTGCCCCTGGCTTTCTGACAAATGCACCTAGACAACAATTGTTTTTCCAAATTTTGGCATAAAAATCTACACTAAGAGGCTCCTCATCCCTATGTATGACAAAGTTACCACCACCCATGAGATATCTCTCAGAGCAAAAATTGTTAGCTGAAAATCTCTAAACTTGCTATTTCAGTTTAATGAAATTCAACTGCTTAGCTTTTTTATGCTTATAGTACTTTTTGGGACATATTAAAAGATAAAGTCTCTCCTTAAAAGATACCATAAATTAACTTTTATCAGCTATTCTCAGGACACTTTTTATCTAGAGTTTGGAAAGACACCAGGTATCTAGGAAGAATTATCACTTTCAGGCTCTGGCAATAAACATTTGAACACACCAAGTAAGAGTTCTAAGTTTCATCTATCTATAATGAATTCCATTCAACCAAATAAACATTTATCAATTGCCTACTGTTAGTAGAACTCAACACTAGGTTGGTGGAAGATAAAGAAAATTCACAAAATATTGTGGTTTGATATTTTAAAAACACCTATTATGTGCTAGTCATTCTAACAGGTGCTAGAGAAATAAAGATAAAACTTGAAATGGTCTTAGACATGAGAGAGCAAGCTTGCATCCTACTGGAGGGAAAACAGCATACATGTGGATAAATTAATATAGAACATAAGGCAAAAAAATATAAAGTAACTTCAAGAAGGATTAGATATTAAGTAGGCATTAATAATTGAAGGTATTATAAAATATATGATCTCTCTTGAGCATCACTGAAGGGTGTTAGGGACTCTAAGAAGTGGGAATGAATAGAGACAAGCATTCTAAGTATCAGTATAGGCTATGCAAAGAGATGAAAAATATAAGATATATGAGCGGTGATTAGTTTGGCTGATATTCCCACATAATAATCAATCTCTTAAATACTTTAAGGTCAACATTTTAGGATAAAAGATCAGTGATTAGAATGTAATGAATATAATGTTTCAGAGGAAAATGCAAAATAAAACAAAAAGATAAATGAAGATCATCCATGAATTCATATATTATGGTATATAAGCTTCCATGAATATGATTTTTTAATATGCTGAACTTTTATTTTAACAACTATATTCTGTACTCCAAGTCAGAAATCTGAAAATGAAGGGATACAAATGAGACTTATTGATAACTTAATTTTTTTAAAAAATGGTTTCAAAGACACAAATTCTCAAGCTTCCACTCAAAAAAGTAATTATCTTTTCATGCGAACAGAAAAAAATAGCTAGAACTCAAAAAATAATTGTTGATTTATTGACAGTATAGTAAAATAAAAAAGTGTAGCTTTAGGCAATAAAGCAGATTTTTAGATCCCTGGATATTAGTTATCCTTTCATTAGTTATCCTGGATTTAATGCCATCTGGCCTGAACCATTGGTTTGATTTTTTTTGTTGTTTTTCCCCTGGGGTAGAAAAGTAGAGAGGACATTAATGATGAAATAGGATATTTTGCCTCAGTTCTATGATATTGAAAGCAAGTCACCTGCTCCACAGACCAGCTCTGCATAAATGAATCATGCATTATTTATTGTTTTTATTCAAATAGTGCCTGGGTAATTCTGGTGTTATAAGGAGTGTAGGCTGCTTAAGTGGGGGAGGCCTCAAGGGCAGATGTTACTTGAAGTCTGAGCTCATACCACAGCTACTGCAGAGTCTCAATGGTCTACTCTTCTAGTGACTATGTGGCCAATAGAAAATTATGTCATAACTATTTCAAAACAATCTGTATCTAAATATTAATTTATCATTTGAAGTGGAATTTTACCTCTTTTGCAATCATGTAGCTAGGGCACCCTGTCCTTGGTACCTAGGTGACTAGAAAACAATTAACTGTTGAACTATTCAGGCTGACTCTTTCTGAACCCATTTTGGGATTTTCTTGGCAAAGATACTGGAGTAGTTTGTCATTTCTTTTTTCAACTCATTTTTACAGATGAGATACTGAGGCAAATAGAGTTAAGTGACTTGTTACATAGCTAATAAATGTCTGAGGCTGGACTTGAACTTATGAAGATGAGACCAAACTCAAGAATCTAAGATTTCCCAGTCCCAAATCCATTGTTTTATCCCTTGTGCCACCTAGCTGCCCTTAACTATTAAATTAAATTGTATTGAATTGAACTGTTTAAACTAGAACTAAAGCAGAGATTGCTACATGATCTTAAATGATATTTCTTTTTTTTTTTTCATTTCTTCCTACAAAGCAGGACACCATATCATTTATTTATTTTTCTCTTTTTAAAGGATATTTCAATTAGGTTATTGTAGATTTGGAGACTAATTCCTCATCTGGTAGGATCACTCCCCTTTTCACTGAGTAAAATACTTGAGTGAACTTCTTCTAGTACCTATTGCTAGATCCGTAATATAGCATACTTTGGTAAGCAAGATAGAATAGCATTTTCTAGCACCCTGTACTAGATGTGTATATCATAGTATACTTTAGTAACCGAAAGACAGTAAACATTTTTAGTACTTCATAGAGGGCTCATTGTATATACTATAACTGGAATATAAATCAAAAGGCACTTACTGTATGCCAGGTACCTCTAAGCATTGGCAATACATATTACAAAAAAACGAACAAAAAATTTTAAAAAGCACTTGACTTTTGAAGAAATTTATGTTATAATAAAGAAACAACAAATAATTCAGAACTTAGAAGATGAATACAAAGGAGAAATTAGGTAGGAGTAGTGTGGAAGGCAAAGGAAATGGGAAGGACAAAGAAAGATCTACTCTTTGACTGAATCAATCAGTCAGTGTGTCAACTAGGAATTTTTAAAATTATTTTTATTTATTAATTTTTTAATTCCTGGAATAAAACAAACATTTTCTTAACAGTATAATAAAAAGATAACTGCACATGAAACTAAAACTCTATTATGTACGCCTGGTTTTTCTTTCAAAATATATCATAAAGTGATTTTGGAGAGACTTGAAGAGGCTTACATGAACTGATGCTTAGTGATAAATGAGCAGAACTTGGGGATCATTGTACTCAGCAACAACAATATTATACAATCGATTCTGATGGACATAGCTCTCTTCAACGATGAGATGACTGATGACAGTTCCAATGATCTTGTGATGAAGAGAGCCATCTACACCCAGAGAGAAGATTGTGGGAATGGAGTGTGGATCACAACATAGTATTCTCAGTCTTTTTGTTGTTGTTCTTTGCATTTTGTTTCCTTTTTGATCTGATCTTTCTTGTGCAGCAAGATAATTGTTCAAATATGTTTACATATATTGGATTTAATATATATTTTAACATGTATAATATATATTGGATTACTTGCCATTTAGGGAAGGGGGCTGGGGAAAGGAGGGGAAATTTTGGAACAAAAGGCTATGCAAGGTTCAATGTTGAAAAATTACCCATGCATATGTTTTGAAAATAAGAAACTTTACTAATAATAAAAAATAAATATGTCATAAAGTTATCAGAAATTTTTTCCTCTTCCCTCCATTTATGATTACCATTAGACACAAATGTGAGTGTGTGTGTGTTGAAATCATTCTATACATACTTCTCTTATCATTTCTTTCTTTTTATAGATGTAGATAGTATTTTCTTTCATATGTTCTTTGTAGTTCATTTGGGTGTTTGTAAGAATCAGCATGACTTATTCAATCAAAGTGGTTCTTAAAATGATATTGCTGTTACTATAGACAATGTCTTCTTGCTTCTACTAATTTTGCTCTTCATTATGCAAGTCCATGTTTTTCCCCTAAGATCATAAAACTCATCATTTCTTATATATAGTACAATACTATTTCCTCACAATCATATAACACAATTTTAGCCATTCACCAAATGAGGGGAATCCCTTCATTTTCTCCTCTGATTCCTTTTATTTCTTTTTCTTCTATTGCTATTGGTAGGCTTTCTAATGCAATATTGTACAATATTGGTACAGTGGATATCTTTGTTTCATACTTTATCTTGCTGGGAAGACTCATTCTCTCCTCTAATTTTCTTCTAGAAAAAAAATCTAGAATTCTTTTCTGTCTCCTCAGAGACCTTACTATATATTGGGCAAAGAGTACACATGGTGAAAAAATAAAGATAGTGGGATATAGAAATGGTTTCTATAGAAATTTCTATGGTTTCTCAGGTCATTATAATTCCATTTAGTGAATTGCTTCTTTCAATCAACTTCTATTTCCTATTCCCAGTAGGATCAAGCCCAAAGTGTATAAAGCATTTTAACTAGCAGCGAAAGAGATTCTAAATTAATATAAAAAAGCTGTTATGGTAAATAATGGTTAATTTGCTTACCAAGTCGTTTAGAATGACATTTTGTGAACAGGAGATTCTTAATGTGTCTTAATAACACCCCAGGGATCTCAAAAGAGTTACTTCACTTCCCAAATATAAATCTCTTAATCCCCCATCATTAGTTCATTTTTCTAATAAACCTCAATAACTCATTCATCTTTTCAACAACTTCTTCATAAGTCATATGTCTTTATGTTAGAAAGAGCAAAAAATTAAAATGGATTATCCATTTTTTAAAATTCAAGAATGAATCATGGTATCATGAAAAGAGCCCTGGACTAGAAATCAAAAGATTTGCATTCTAATTCTGGAAATATTATTTACTAGATCTCTGGCCTTATGTCAATCATAATTTTTCAGAATATTGATTTCTTATTCTATCAAATAAGAGATGAGATAACACAATAGATTTTTTATAATATTGTGAAGATATTCCAAATGCATGAAACTTGGAAACCTTTAAGTGATATACAAATATATAGTTTAAGAAGAGCTTCACCTAAGACTTTGTGATTGGAGCTTTGTTACAGTGCCTTAAATTTTTTAAGCCATGAACTTTAACACATGATCTCCTCCAATAGAGCTAAAGCTGTAAGTTATCCTAATTACTTCATGTATTATCTTCCTAAGACTTAAAGTTGATTTAAAAAGAGCTCTTTATTAAAAAAACAAAAATAAAACAAAAAAAAACTTTTTTCCTGGATGTATTTCATGTTGCTTGACCTTAATACTAAAATTTTCAAGTTACAATTCTAAATTTAAGACCTCATGTTTACCATCTCCAAACTTGATGTTTTACCCTCTAGGTCACATTACCTCTGCAACAGCTCAGATACAGAGGGGTTTTTTTCCTTCTTAGATAACAATAAATCTGGATCAGATTAAAATAAATGTCTTTGTGTAGAGAATTAAAACAGTATATTTAAAAATGAACTTTTATGATGATTTAATTATCACATGAGTCCATTAAGTTCTCTGAATCATACATTTAAAAACATATTATTTTTGTTTGCTTCTGACATGCAACAAAAATTTATTTGCCATCTATAGTATATCCAGAAGTTTCATGAAAAGAGAAGGAAAAGACATGTTCTTTTTCTCAATGTATCAATATCTGTTAAGTGACTGCTTTGTGCCAGGTATTGTGCTAAGCACTGGAAATAGATAATTAATCTAGCTGGGGAGAGAGATTATATATAATAAAATATCTGTCACCATCACCACCACCACTTATCACTTCCATTCCTGTCCCATTTTTCCATATTACTTCTGTCTATAAAGATATTTTTTGTGTCACTGCAATAAACAGTCAAAGTCAAAATATTTAAAATATAAATGATTATTCCCCAGACATATGTGCTTAGCTTTCTGTTATTTAACATTTTATCTATGATAAAGGTATAGATTTACCTATCATGCCTATCTAAGTTACAGACAACACAAAATTAGGAGAGGTAGCTAACATGCCAGATCACAGAGAAAGGACTCAAAAAGATTTCCACAGATACTGAACACAATTTTTAGCTAGCTGCAATTTAGTAAGTATAAGGGTGTGTATGTATGTCCACATAGACAGTCAAATATAATTCATAGGGAGGCATGAATACATATCTCTAGATTCTCACTCAACTTTTTCTAAAAGAGGCTGATTTCTGTCCAGAAGGGAGGCAGAGAAAAGGCCATTAGGGTGGCTGCTCTGCTCTCCTAAGAGAGAAGGGGTACTAAAATTACATCTGTCTGTAATAGAATATAAGGACTAGATGATATGGACTAGAATTCTATATCTATGTATCTCACCTAAGTATTGTTGATCTAGAGGAAAAATTTTTTTTTTCTTGGGCTCAAAGATTTTTCTGGTTGATATTCTTTAAAAGTGGAGGAATTCTCTGAATTCTCTGAAGGCTTGGTTCCATCCCACCAAATACTAGTAACAAAAAAGACAATCACAGATAGTGACTATTGAATAAACCCATTTATTAAAGCAGATAACAAATAGAATTCAGAAAAGATAATATATGTAAAGTGCTTAGCACAGTGTGTAGCACATATTAAATGTTATATAAATGCTTATTTCTTTCCTTTTCTCTCATCCAGTTTAGAATGTAACAGAAAATACATAGAATGAATAAATTTTCCCTCTGCCAGTAAGGTCAGTCAAAAAATAAACATTTATTAAGCACTTACTATGTGCCAGAAACTGTATTAATGACTAGGACACACAAAAAAAATGCAAAAGAAAGCCTTTTTTAAAAAACACAATCTAATGGGGGAGACAACATGTAATTGGATATATAAAAACAAGCTATTCACAGGATAAAGAGGAAATGATCGACAGAAAAGGCACTAGAATTAATAAAAACTGGGAGAAACTTCCTATAAAAAGAGTTGAAGGAAACCAGGGAAGTGAGGAGGTATAAATGCAGAGGGAAAACAATCCAGGCCTGAGGGAGAGCCATAAAAAGTGAGATATATGAGAGAAAGGGGAGGGAGAAAGACTGAGGGATAAAGACAGAGAGAAACAGAGAGAGATAGAGACACACAGAGAGAAACAGAGAAGGAAAGACAAACAGAGAGAGAGAGAGCAATAGATACAGAGAGACGGAGAAAAAGAGACAGACAGACACAGACACAGAAAGGAAGAGAGAAAGAGACAGAGTCCCCATCTCACCTAAGGGAAAACTCCCCAAAGTCTCTAGGAAGGCAAAGTAAAAATGAATCCTTCGTTATCAAATCATATTCTCCCCAGTATTTCTAAGGTCAGCAATTCTGATACATAATGAACACTGCATGAAAACAGATTCCTAAACTCATGCTGACATCTTCAATTGAGATATAGTTTATGGCTGACAAAAATTTAAGAAAGCATCCTGGTTGTGAAAGCATCTCCTTAGAATTAATAAACCTTATCCAGTGGTTTAAAGCTGTTCCTTAGGTAGGGTAAAAATGGAATCAATAGGGAAATATATAACTGCTCATGTTAATTTATTCTTGAGAAGTTACTTCTTAGAATTAGTCAATAAAAATATTTCCTTGAGGATTCAAACTTAAATTTGAAAGTACTTCGTAGTGTGCCTTTTTTGATTAAAAAAAACACAACAATAAATTGAATAAAACAATTTATCATAACATCTTTTATGATTGATTTTATTGGTACAAAATATGTAAATTACATTTTATCCCAAAGCCCAAGTATCTTAAAAATGGCCAGCTTTGGCCAAATACAGCTCAGAACATTTCTAATATCCAATCACTTCTTTCCACCTTCACATCCTTCACCACCTTTCATCTCAGTTATTCCATTAGCTTCCTAATTGGCACCCCATTCCCATTGCCAAATGAACTCCTCTACTCAACTAACTTCTGAACTTTGCTATTGCCTCTAGGCTACAATAATGTAAAATCTTCTTTCTAGTTTTTAAAACTTAACACAATCTGACACATATTTCATTGGAGTATCCCTCCCACAATTCATGATCCAGGCAAATTGACCTTTTCTCTGTTCCTTACATAGGATGTGCCATATTCCACCTCAATGACTTTGCACCTGCAGTGCCCCATGCCTTGAATGAACTCTATCTTTACCCCCATCACATAGTTCTTCTTTTCCTGTATAAGTAATTCAGCTCAATCTCGATCTTTCTAATTAAGCCTTTCCTGACCCCCTCCCTTACAGTGCCTTCTCTCCTAAACTATTTGTGTTTAATAACTATATATCATATATGTGTATGTTACATGCATATATATACACATGTGTGCATACATATACATATATATAAACATATGCATGTGTATATAAACATAGTCATCTTCCTACTAGAAGATAAACTCAGTTGAGTATGGAGGGATTGTTTCATTTATATTTGTATCCTCTGGTTCAGAGCCAAGCAGATAGCAGGAATTTAAGAAATAATTCCTAATTGTTTCAAAAGGCTATATTAGTCTGGTGAGAAGTGATATCTGGTTGGGTTTAGTAGAAACAGACCATACTAAAAACTGGGAGAAACTTCCTATAAAAGGAGTTAAGGAAACCAGGAAAGTAAGGAGGTATAAATGCAGAGGGACAACAGTCCAGGAATGAGGGAAAGTGATAAAAAATAAATATGTGAGAGAAAGGGGAGGGGGAGAGACTGAGGGACAGAGACAGAGAGAAACAGAGAGAGACAGCCCATACTAGAGACACCATGGCAATGGGATTCTGAGTGAGTTTGCTCAGGGATTCTATACAATTGGTTGGAGAAAGACAGATGACCAGGAAAAATCATTGCCCTGAGGAAGAATTATATCCCAACAAGGCTACAACCTGGTGCCCTCATGTTCACCATATTAGTTACATCTCTCATATCAATTTGAATCTTTTTTACTGTTATGCCATAAGGATCCAATTCACTTTCAAACCAGCCATTATCTTCAACAACCAAAATCTTAAGCCTGTGGTTTGGCTAGCAGCTTCCGTTGCTTCCCCCAGGCTGTTTTGAGCTATTTACAGAATTTTTGTTTACTTGTTTTTTTTTAATTAAATACTTCAATTTCTCCCAAATTAAATGTAAAATATTTTTTACATTTATTTCAAAACTTTGAGTTCTAGATTCTCTCCCTTCCTCCCTACCCCACCCACATTCAGAAGGCACATGTTAAGTTATGCAAAACATTTCCATAAATGTCATGTTGCAGCACAAGAAAACATAGATCTCCATCCTCTCCCCCCCCCAAAAAAAAAACCCTTAAAAAATAAAGTGAAAATAAATAGTATGCTTCAATCTGTATTCATACACAATCAGTTCTTTCTCTGGGTATGGATATAGCATTTTTCATCCTAAATCCTTCAGAGTGGTCTTAGAGGATTTTATTGCAAAGAATGGCAAAAACAGTCACAGATGATCATCCCACAACATTGTTATTACTTTGTACACATTATATTTAATTTTGTTTGAGTTTCTTTCTAGGTTTTTCTGAGAGCATCCTACTCATTTTTTTTTTCTTACAAATTTTGTTAGGTTTTTACAGGTCTACACATTGAACCCAATCAACTTAATACTAAAAGCACCATAATATGTAACTTTAACATTGTCCTGGTCTTGGTTCCATATCTGATCTAATGGATCACTAGGATAGATAACTTTGCTAAAATAAATAGACTTTTGATTAAAACTTATTCTAATATCATTAGGTAAAATCAATTCTCTTGGTGGCTGAAAAGTACCTTCAAGATGACAAAAGCATATAAAAGATGCCAGCAGTCAGGATAAAAATCAATCAGCAAAACAACTTTAGGTCTCAGGAATTCTTAGCAAAAGTTCTAAAAACTACTTTTATGGGTTTTTTCCCCAAAGGAGTAAATGGTTGAGTCAGAGAAAAATCCTCCTAACGGCAGAATTAACTCAAACTTCATCAGATTTATATCACATGTTCCTTTCTCACAGTGGTCCCAGTTAGTATTTTGGGAATGTCAGAAAGGAGAAGGAAAGGAAAAGTTAATTAATGTCTTTCAAGTTCCACAAATATATTACCCATGACAGACAGTTATAGTTGCTCCTAAAAGTAATGAAAAAAATTGTATGGGATTTATTTCTTACTTAGCTTTCATTTTCTTTCCTATAATTTTACTAGAATTTGATCCTTTATAAAGAACAAATGGTAATAAAGGAATATTTTTTGCTAGATAAAGATGAAGAAAAAGATGTTTTTCATCTGTAAAATTGGCAATTATAATTTCTGGGGGGATTACTATGGAAGAAATAATTTCATTCCCAGATTGTGTTTTTGTTTTCCAAAATAGTCTCTAATCAATCTTTAATTACAATGCCATATTCTTATGGTCATTTATTAATCCAACTAAATTCATTTAAACTTTCATTAGAGTGCTAGACTTGTAGCCAGGAAGACATGGGTAGAAATTTTGACTTTAACATTTGTGAGATCTAAGAGCAAAGTTCTGTGAGCATCAGGTCTCCACCTGTAAAATAATGTTGTTGGACATGATAGTTTCTAAGGTGTCCCGCAGCTCTGAATCTATGATTCTATTGTAGCATTTCAGCTCTGGGATTTACTCTTCCAACCTTCACTTGGACTACAGGGTCAGGTCTTCAGAGCACAGCTGCCTACATTTCCCCCTAGAGATCCTAAGAGATTGGGGATTATTATTTTTTCTCTATTATCAGTCATTAGCCCATATTCTAGTTTGTTTTCCTTAATAACATTCCTAACCTCAATCAACTAATTAACATGTATTAGTTTTTATAAAAGAACACTTGCTTAGAAGGTAGGAAAAGAACTTACATACAACTTCTCCAGTGTGAAAATACTTTCCCCCACCATCTTGAGAGTTGGAAAGAGTGAGTTCAAACTTATAGTGTTGCTGCAAAATAATCACATTGAGTATGGCATAGTCAATAGTCAAATTACTCCCTTGCTTGCAGGATATGACATATTTATTATGCAAGTCAATGCATCATGACTTGAGTCACACAAGCTGTTCCACAGGGACAGCTCATCCTGAGGCTCAGCTGCCAAAGTTGCTTGCATACTCTGCTACCCTTTCCTCCCACCAGAACTCTGATATATCGCCTCATCTTTCAAAGCTCATCATCATATTCATGTCCTTTTTGTCCCTTACACTAATTTACCTAATATCAAAAAGCAATAAATCTTTGCAAAGAACTGGAAACATAATAGGTGTTCATCAACTGGGAAAATAGGTAAACTGTGATACGTGCAGTCAATCAAGGAGCCATTTATTCAGCACCCATTATGTACCAAGCAAGTGCTGAGGAATAAAAGGGAAAAGATAGTATGTTTTCAAAGAGTTTGAAGTATAATGGGAGACAAAACTTTAAATGAAACTAGAAGAGGAGGATTAGGAGAGAACTCATGAAGTTAGGAATGTAGCCAGGTGAGAAAATGTCTGTTTTTCTTTAAATGGAGGATATAAAAGAAGCTCTCCACTTCTCACCTTCCACCCTCTATAATCAGAAGGAAAGAAGATCTCCAGGGCAATGGATACTGAGGAGAGATGAGGTCAAGATTGATTTGATCTTGCACCTTTAAGGGATTCTGAAGAAGTACAGGAGTGCATTCAGATGGCAAATTATATAATAGAGTATTAATGAATGTAATAAAGTATTACTGGATTATAGGAAATGACAAATTTAATAAACAAAGAGGAAGATCACCTGATGCAGAATGAAGTGAACAGATCCAATAAAACATAGACATAGATCCAATAAAACAAAAATGACTACAACAATATAAATAAAGCAACCACAAAACAATCTAAAATAAATGTTACAAAATTACAAAGAATAAGCAGCATCCCAAGAAAAGAAATAAGAAGAACCTCTATCATACTCCTTTGTAGATGTGAGAAGGTTTTAGATATGGAAATTTTTCATGTTTTCAGAATTTTTTTAATGTGTTTTTTGGTTTTGCTGATTTTTTTCTTCCTCATTAAAAATTCCCTAAAAATATTATTTGTTATATGGTATGAAACTGGAGGAAGGCAAAGGGGGAGAAATACTGTGAGAAATTTTGGTAATGTTAAAATATCAATAAAATTTTATTTTTTAAAAAGAAAATGAATATTACAAATGTACAAAGGATAAGCTTTATCCTAAAGAAGAGTTATGAAAAAAGGACTGCTCCCACTCCTTTGCAGAAATGATGAGAGAGGGAAGGTATCCAACAAGTGTGAAATATTACATATATTTTTAGTATTCTTTTTGATGTATTGATATATTGTTTATGTCCTCTCTTTTTTAATTAAAAAAATAATTCTTTGTTATGAGAGATGCCTCTCTGTGCAAGGTAGAGATATAGAAAGAAATGTAGGCAATGTAAAGAAATCACTTTAAAATGATTTAAAGAAAACAATAAATTCAAAAATAGAATTACCATGTGTTCATGGCCACATGGCAGCTAGTCCAACAGATGAAACAGCAGGCAGTAGGCAACTGATGGCAAGCTTCTACCACTTCTGCCACTTCTGCCTCAACATCTCTTTTTATCTCAGTTCCCTAATTTTTAAAGTGGCCATGATAATAGTACCTACTTCACAAGATTCTTTTGGGAATTTAGCAAATATACACATATTTATACATATATGAATACATATATATGTATGTATGTAGCTAAGTTGTAGTATATAAATGATAGCTATTATTAGATTGAAATGAACAGGATAAAAAATTATGTGAACAATTTAATATATGAACGGTATTGAATATATTATAAAAAAGACTAGTAATTAGTCTTTACATTTCTAAATGGCTTTATTTTAAAAGATAAAAATGATGAAGAATAAAGGTGGTAAAAGATATCTGAGAGATATGAGACCCCAAAGTAACTGCCACAGATTCTTTAGAGCATGTGTTTCAGATTATTCCAAATGCAACTTCAGGAAGAGCCATATCAGCAAGATGGCCCAAGATGGACCTGTCAGTCACATACATCATTTTATGTTTGGGAGTTAAGACAGATACTTTAGATCATGGAAAGAAAAATGATCAAAGCAATGTGAGGACATAATTCATTACCAAGAACTGATGATGCTTTGCGCATCTGATGGATTGGTTTATATGACAACTCATTTACTATTGCACATAGACTTAAAATCAGTTTTTTTCCCATACGTTGCTGAATTTCAAACCATTAGCATTCAAATACACCAAGAAGTTGGGCTTGAAAAATGGGTTTGAGAAGGGTCATTTGAGATTATGTCAATTTTCTCAGGCACAGTTTACTCATTTATTATTTTATTTGCATAATGCATTGTCTTGTCAGTGCTGAGCAAATTAAACAAATAAAGAATAATTCCTCTATAATATTCGTCCATATGGAAAAGATTTAGGAAGACTCAAGATATCCTTTAGCACTTTGAAATTAGCAATAGAGCTCAAAATAACATATGATTACCACCTTTTCTCCAGCCCTGTCCCCAAAGTGTTTCCATTTTTCATTTCAGGCAGTTGAAACAAACCAAATTAAAATAAAGAAATATTTCCATATTCCCAACTTCCTACAATGGCATTCTCTCACATTACTTGGCCTCAGGCTTTTTCAGGATTGAGGAAACCTACTATTTGACAAAGCTTCAGAGCACATTCTCCAGTGTGACAGATAGCAATTGGGCATTTGTGCATCTCTGCTATTTTGGCAAAGAGAGCATGCCTTTGACTAATGAGAGTTGACATCCAATTGGCCTGTGTTGGTTCTGCTGTGATAGCCTTATGTGGTTCTCCAATAACTTCAGTGAGATCCCTCACCCATTCTACTGGGTTTTCGATGAGTTAATGAACATTTACTAAGTGTTTCCTATGCACCAGGCATTGTGCTAAATTCTGGGGGTACAAAGAAAGGCAAAAGGCACTTCAAGAAGCTCATAGTCTAATGGGGGGAAACAACATGCAAACACCTATGTGCACACAGGCTATATCCAGCACAAATTCAAAGCACATTAATAATAGGTGTTGGAGGGTGAGATGTGTGTTGGGAGGAAAAATGTCTTGCAGAAGGTGAGATTTGGGCCGAGTTCTGAAGTCAGGGAATCCAAAAAGCTGATTCTCTCCACTTTTACTACCCACTAGAGTCTTTGGGCCATTTGCATATTTGTTAAGTACACCAAATATGTCTCTCTCAAAGCCATCATAATGGTGTAAAAAATGAAAAAGCATGGCAAAATATTATGGTAACAGGGTAGAGTGCTATAGGTGAAAAAACTAATGGAGAGAACTGGCTTTTATACATCTATTGGGTCAAAGAAGACTCTCAGAGATATACTAGGACTCAAAGATATACTCAAAGAACAACTTATCCATTAGATTTTTTTCATAGACTGTCAAATACCCCATCCTCATACAGACAGGTGACCATAGGATCATAGTATAGAAGAGAACTTAGACCTCCAAATCCCTCATTTTGTAGATGAAGGAACAAATTCAAAAAGATGAGGTGACTTTTTCAAAGTGATGGTTGTTGTTTTTGTTGTTATTGTTGAGTTGTTTCAAGTCATGTCTGATTCTTTGTGATGCCATTGGGGTTTTCTTGGCAAAGATACTAGGGAGATTTGTCATTTCTCTCTGTAGCTTATTTTACAGAGGAGGAAACTGAGGCCAATGGGGTTAAGTGATCTGCCCAAGGTCATCCAGATTGGAACTCAGATCATCCTGATGGCACTTTATCCACTGTGTCTCATTACATAAGCCCAAAATGACAGCACTGGGATTTCAACTGAGATTCTCTGACTCCGAATTCAATAGTTTTTATATGAGGAAAAAGCTCAAAGTCTGAAAACAACTAAATTTTATTAGGTTGTGAAGAAAAAGTATTTTTATCCCCATATCCAGTATCTTGTGTATAGTAAGCATTTAATAAGAACTTGTCGAATTGACTTGAATTAAATTGTACCTTAAAGTACTATATAAATGTACAATACTAGTGTGTTTGCTATGGGAAGAAAAGAAACATAAAATTATATAGATATGTGTACCATTAAAAGATTGAAATTGTCAATAATTTATTTAGAGATTTCTTAGGATGAACATCTGAGTCTCTTTCTTTTATTTTTCTATACTATAATAATTACCCTCTACAGAAAATCAATAGCTATTGCTACTGCATTGGGCTACACACTGCACACAGAAACACACCATTGTCCTGAAAGCAGCATGGTAGGAAAGGGCAAATTAGAAGCCGTGTAACTTTTGTTCCTATTGATTTCTCAGTAAATAATTCCCAAGTGGAATTCATTTTCTGTTACTATGGGTCAAAATATTGGCAATCAAAAAGTCAGAAACAAAAGCTTATCACTAGAAATTTTTGAGTTGCTTGTTGAGAGAATAGCACACTCCCAACTGCAGCCAGGAATCCGTACTCCCATCCAACATGGACCAGTGGATTTATTGTCATTCCTAATCAAATGATGACAACCTGATTTAAATTTTTTTAAAGTGATGTCATGGAGAGATCACTGGACTGGAACTCACAGAATCTGCATATCACCTGTGCAACTTTGGACAGAAAAATCTCTTAACTTCTCTGTATTTCAGTTTCCTTATCTGTAATATGAGAGAATTAGATTAAATGACCTTTAAACTTTCTTTCAACTTAGCTATAAATCCTACCATCCTATTATCTGTCCTTTCTACTTCAAAGGGTTGATACAAGAATCAAATGACATCTTGTGGAAAGTCCTTCACAAAGGATAAAGTGTTTTGTTCGACTGAATTAAATGTAATTTACTAAACATTAAGCATCTACTATGCGTAAAACATTCTGTTAAGTAATGGAAGAATAAAGATGAAACTAATATAGACTGTTCTCAAGGAGCTTATAGTCTAGTAGGAGAATGTAACCTATCTATAAATAATCATAATTGAAAGCTGAATGTAGTAATGTGGCAAATGAATGATACAGAAAAGTTTTAGGAGGATTTGAAAAAGAAGCTGGAGAGATGAAGAAAAGCTTTCTAGTGAATTATTTGAGGAGTTGATATTTATTATCATTATTATATGAATAAAAATATTACATCAAATTGATAATGTGACATAGTGCATAGAAAGTTGCTCATGAAGCCAGAAAGAGTTGGGTTCATGTTCTTATGACTCATCCTCTTATGTCACTTTGGGTGAGGCATTTAACTTCTCCATTCTCAAATGCCCTCAGTGCCCTAATTAGGCAAGCTCCCCAGGAGTGATAATTGTCTTT